>NW_006283826.1:2481479-2511363 GCF_000327345.1 Myotis davidii
AAGAAAATGTATAATTGAAAGCTAGTGTCATGAAACCAGAGGCACCTGCCCTGGTCAAGGCAGTCAGGAAAGGCTACCCTGCAGAAGTGGTATTTAAGTTAAGGTACTAATAAATGATCCTAAATCTTACAAGGAGGAGGAATAAAAATAAACAGCAGAATTACAGTCAGGGAGGGAATGAGGGTAAGGTGTGTGGAGAGCATCCTGATGGAAGAAACACTATGAGCAAAGACCTTGGGGAAGAGTAGAGTTTAATACACTTGAGGAACCAAAAGGTGACTGTTGTGGCAGGAGCAGTGAAGTGTTGGGGGTGGGGTAAGCAGGTGGGGAGAACACTGCTGTGAAGTGAGACTGGAGGAGAGGCTGGTAGTAGACCATGTAGGGAATCTAGTATTTTGATCTATATTAAGAGCAATGGGAAGCCAGTAAATATTAAAACCATAAAGTGATATGACTAGACTTATGGTTTGAAAAGATCACTCTGTCTGAAGTGTGGAGAAGTAAGCAAGATGGTTTAGAGTTAGAACAAATGGTTCATGAAGTGTGGTGCCTGGACCCCCAGTATCAGCATCACCTGGGAACTTGTTAGAAATGCGTATTTCAAATTCCACTCCAGACCCATTGAATCAGAAAATGTACGAGTGGATTAGTAATCTGTTTTAATAAGCATTTCAGATGATTCTACTGTAAAGTTTGAGAATCAATGGGTTAGACTACATATTGATCACAATGTGTGATGAATCAATTTTAAGTTCTAACCATTCTAATGGCAAATTGGTGACTACAGATATTGGTATTCTTACCTCTTTTATTTTTTCCTTACAAATCTTATACTGCTTCTTCTGACTTTCTAAGAAAGTTGTCAAATCTTTCTTCTGCTGGGCCAAGATCTGTTGCTGGAACTTCTTCTCATCTGCTGCAGCTACCTTTGCCTGCAAAAATACCAAATATGATCTTGGATGACTTGTTCTTCACACAGAATTTAGCCATATATATTCTCTAATGCATTGAAAGAATCCATAAATGCTGAATAATGTAATTTTTGAACAAATTATTAATTAAAAACAAAATAAGGAAAAGCCTATTCTGATTTCCCTGTATCTTCAACAAACATTTTATGGGAAAAATATGAAGGAAAACCATAAACACATACATGAAAATATATGGGATGAAAGGTAAACTAACTATAATTATAATAATTTTTTTTTCATATTGTTGACAGCTGAAGGGTTATATTATAAAGATGGATAAACATAACTGGTCAGTTTTATTCTAATAATCTAACTTTAATTGATTAATTATTGCAACTATCAGATTTCACATCTAATATACTAAGCAAAGCTGATGACATTTGATTTCTTAGTTACCTGTCAGAATTTACAACAGTTAGACACCAGGACATTTGGCGGCTTCTTAGTGGATTGAATGCCAAACAAATAAAAGATAACCCAATAAATACTGGTTCCTGAGAGTGAACAAATCTAAATTTTAGGGACCATTCAATGAAGCACTTATGTAGATAAGGTGCTTAAGAATCATGCTTCATGGTTCTTTTTTATATATCTTATCTGATGTTTAGCATCCATGAACAACCATTCTTCCATTATGAATGATCCTCCCCACATATCTACCAAGTCAAATTCCCAAGAAAGAATCTGACTGGTTTATTTAATCAACATCCATGAGACCTCATGGATGGCTAGCTGTTGGTGGAATGCTTCTTCTACAATTCTGTATTTTCCTTTCATGTGGAGAGAGAGAGTCTAATTACTGAAATACCCCTGGCATCCTGTCCCCAGTCACTTCATCCCCAGGGAACACATGTTCACCCTGCTTTTCCACACTTTGTAAATCTTATGGGAGGTGCCAGGGCCTGGGAAGGCAGGCCTGGCTAATTTTGTTCAGTAGGATTAGGCCCATCTTTCTTCACATAGAAATCACTTCTCCCATCTAACATTTATGAGCAATAAAGGTGATAATTTTGACTGTCTGCCTTACCCATCCCTCTGTTTTGAAAATTAGTTAGAATCAGGATGGGGAAGATAAAATGTTCTCTAGAATATTCAAACAATAGCCAGACTAATTACTTGCTACAATTAGTCAGTTGCCCATCCAGAGTCCAATCAGCTGTAGGCAAGGATTATCACCAGCAAAAGGGACTATTTGTAGAGCAATTTTCCTTTGAAGAGGACTGTGGGTGTGGTAGGTACCGTCCAAGTTTCCATAGGTTAACAGGGGTGGGCAAACTTTTTGACTCGAAGGCCACAATGGGTTCTTAAACTGGACCGGAGGGCCGGAACAAAAGCATGGATGGAGTGTTTGTGTGAATTAATATAAATTCAAAGTAAACATCATTACATAAAAGGGTATGGTCTTTTTGTTTTTTAGTTTTATTCATTTCAAACGGCCGGATCCGGCCCGCGGGCCGTAGTTTGCCCATGGCTGGGCTAGAAGCATCTTTTGTCTTTTGTGTGTGTGTGTGTGTGTGTGTGTTTTAATTTTACCCAGGCCAACAGCAAAGGGTTGATGCTCAGAATATATCTGAATAAACAAGAACATGGTATGCACCTTTAGTTACTATATTAACTTTTTAAAAAATATTTTTTATTGATTTTTTACAGAGAGGAAGGGAGAGGGATAGAGAGTTAGAAACATCGATGAGAGAGAAACATCGATCAGCTGCCTCCTGCACACTCCCTACTGGGAATGTGCCCGCAACCAAGGTACATGCCCTTGACTGGAATCGAACCTGGAACTCTTGAGTCTGCAGGCCAATGCTCTATCCACTGAGCCAAACCGGTTAGGGCTACTATATTAACTTTTAAGATAAGTTTAAGTAGCCCCATAAAACCATCCCTACTCCCTCACCAAAGCAATACTGTTCCTTTATCACCAAAAATCACACCCCTCTTGTCTCCTGCTAACTGGCTGGAACAGGCTTGGCAAGACCATGGCACGAAAGCATGCGTACACATACTGACCTCCTTTTCTATGATAGCCACTTGCTTCTTGGCCAGCTTCTCCAGCTCGATGGACGAGTTGTTGGCATGCGTCTCCACCTCCTTCTGTAGCTTGAGGCGGTGCTCGTCCATCTCAGCCTTCAGCTTGTTCTCCAGGGCGATCAGCTGCTTCTGGTGCTGGCGCCGCATCCGCTTATATCCTGACATCTGTTCCCGCAACTCGTTCTCCTGCTCATGCTCATGGATCTGCCGTGTAACCTGATTTGGGTTGGGAAACAGAACTCAGGTGACCAGCTTCACGAAAGGCAAACTTTCAGGCAAAGGAGAAGAACGCTCTGGCATAGTTTTATTTACGTACTATTTCCTGAACATTTACCTGTACCAGGCACTGTGCTGGATGCTCTTCATATACTTTATCTCTGATCCTAAAAACCATCTCACTCACTCATTCATTTTATTCATCTATGAGGTTGACTAATGTTACCACCCCGAGTTTATAGATGAAAAAAAAATTGAGACCTGTGGGGAATTTATTTATTCATTTGGCCAAAATAGATTTACATGTTTTTAATATATCATTATATACAAGAGGTGAGCAAAAGCAGGTTTACAGTTGTGAGTAACATCCTTTTACGTTAATAAAGTTGTTGTAATAATCATAACCTGCATGTCTTTTTCTAGACAAACAACTGTAAACCTACTTTTGCCCGCCTCTGTATATGCTCAAGGTCACGTAGCTAATAAGGAGTGGGGCTGGGATTCAGACCCATTTCTGTCTGATGCCAGAGTAATGCTATTTCCACTACACCCGGGCTTCTCAACCTTGGCACTACTCACATGGGCCTGGATAGTTCTTTGTTGTGGGTGCTGTCCTGTGCACTGTAGGATGTTTGGCAGCATTTCTGACTTACCCACTGGAGTCCAGCAGCACCTCCCAAGTCAAGACAATTAAAAAATGTCTCCAGACATTGCCAAATGTCTCCTGGCCAGAGTAGGGGTGGGGGTGGGGGCATCTCAGTCCCTCTGACTGAGAACCACTGCAACACATCATACTGCTGGGCTGTTTGTTAAGGATTATGTCTCAAACAGTCATAGGAATCTTGAATATCCTTTAAAAAATAGTTAGAACAAGACTTATTTCCTATTCTTAATATGAATTGAGAGAAAGAGAAAGAACTCTCTCCCTTAAATCTTCAGAAGAGATGCTAACAAATTACAATACATCTACTTGCTGTCCTAAAGAGAAAAATGACATTTCTGTGATTTCTTGGACGGCCACTATTCTCATTAGTTTTTCCTTAACCCATTCACAAGTGAATGGCCAACAAACTGAACACTGCAAATGTGAATTTTGATATCTCGTTTCTATTTAACCTATTCTGATTTTTCAGTCCTTCCTTCAATTTATCACCCCTCGTTATTTTCCTGTCAGATTCTCTGTCACTTCCTTCTCTTGTATTTATTTTAGAAAAAAAATTATAACTTTAGTTTTGTTTTTCACTAAGCGATTTAGTCATTCCTATGTACTATTAGCCACTTCTCTTCAATCTAAACCTCAAACACATTTTACTAGAAATTTTCATGCTGCTAGAACTTCTGTCTACTATTTTCAGTTTATGGGTCAAAGTGTATTTTGTACAAAGAACAGTCTGTTTCTCTACTCTTTTTAGAAGGTGTCCCTGCATATTAGACTGAGTCCTCACTATCAAGAGTGCAGTTCTGTAACTGGATAGTATTATCAAAGTACACATTAAACATTAGCCGAACTTTGAAACCTTTCCAGCTGAAACTTACGCTCGGTTTCATATTCATTTCTTTTTTCTAAAGGACAATCCTCTCTAAAGTATGAGGAATAAGAGCAGACAATATTTCAAGACCAAAAAAGGAACATCATCACCAAAGAGGCACCTAACACTCTAAAGATTATTAATAATCTTTTTTGTTATCACAATTTTGTATTTTCTAATGGGCTTATTTCATAATAAAAAAAGAAATAGTTTGAAATATATGTGTATATTTCACTTCATGTTTGTGCCTTCCTGAAGTTCAACTGTAGGGATTAAAAACAATTCTAATCAACAGAAAGGACACCATTTAGTCCTTTCTGAACTCACTTGTTTTTCAGACAAATATGGCAATAAAATGTCTGTTTAAGGGTAATAAGTTTCAGAGATGATTTATCTGTGTACTTTTTTTTTCTTCTTATTTTAGTATTCCTTCTTTAATCAGATTTCCAAAGGTGAGGCATGGCACACTCTAAAGCTATTGAAACTTGCCAGCAGAATGTTAGACTGGTTTGTGGTCAATAAAATAAAATATGGCCATTTCCCTAAACCAGATGGCCTAAAGATAAAACAGAAATGACTTGTGTCAAGAACATTTTTCTATCCTAATTGGTGGGTGAGTCCCTGTGAAAAGGGTGGTCCTACTGCAAACCAGATCATACAATTATGTGGCAGAAACAAATTAAAAAGCTCAACATGCTAGCATTGTATAGCATTAAATTCCAGGAGAGACACTTTGCTTTTAAATGCTTCCCATGATTTGAAAAATCTCCTTAAATTCCTACCATCACCTTCCATTTATACAACCAACTTTCTGAGTTACAAAGTCATTGTCTTTTTAGACACAGATAGTGTTACATTTCTATGTTTAAGCTAGATAGATGACTGTAAATAAAAGTATAACCAGATGTTTCATTTGTAAAGTCTAACATAAAATTTATTTTTTAAAATGTTACCTAGAGTTATGTATGCCTGTGCATTTTTTTACCACTTTATTTTTTAAATATAATTCTTTATTGTTGAAAGCATTACATATGCTCCCTTTACCCACATTGTCCTCTCCCAGCCTGCCCCGCCCCCCAATGCCTGTGCATTTTAAGTTTAAACCTCAGGTCTTATGAATAAACTATTTTGTCAATAAAATAAAAAAGCTCATTATTTTTATTATACTTTATGCTTTAAGATGTGTTTCTCATGCAATTTACCTCTTTAATTTTTATAAAGCCTGGAATTTGAACTAAGATCGTATGGCTCTGAAATTGCCTGAGGAAATTCATATCACCAAAGAAGAAATGAATGAAACTTTCAGTTTTGAGGTAATGAAGGAAATCAACACCCCAAACAATCAAAGCTGAAGAGAGTGGTAAATCCAAATAACAAATTGAATAAGTCTGAAAATGAGAGAAGGTTATAGAAATGTAGGGATTGTCTCACTCATTTATGGATAATAAAGACCATTACATATGTAATACTCTTTGTAATACTTTAAGCAATAAATCAAAAAAAAAAAAAAAGAAAGAAAGAAATGTAGGGACTGTAGTTTTCACAATCCTGAACTCAAATATGTGATCAACTAAAAGTGAGCAGTTTCATCTTGCACACCCAGTAGGTTGCTTGGAGGCAAATCTCATTCCACCCCTTACTTCCATCCCTTAACTGAACTTGGGCAAATTACTTAAGTCAGTTTTCATATGTAAAGAGGAACCACCCCTACAATGAGATCACTGATAAGATAACACTTGTGTCTAGCAAGGTGTCTGACACTTAGGAAATGTTCAGTAGATGCTGGTTCCCTTCCTTCTCCTGCCAGCCTCTGAGTAATCTGTCTCTTTTTCCCTCCACTATGCGTTTCTGGTCATGGGGACATAGGTCAGAAGTGGGTCAAAGAGAAAAGGCAAGTTGAACAATAAAACTGTACTTGTATCCAGGTTGTGGATTATAAGGATGTATAATTTCTGAACTGTTAACTATTCATATACCTAGAATAATATGAAAAAACAAAAACAAAACAAACAAAAACCCATAAAGGAAGACAACATTTTTCAGAAAGTTTTTATAGCCATTCCATTCTACCTGGTTTAATTCCAGCAAATTTTGGACTTACAACACACCGCATCACCCAAAGTGTACTATATGCCTACCAAGTACAGGACATTGCACTAGAAGGCTAATAAGCAACTTACTGAACACAAAAGAGGAGCATGGGGGCTGATAATGTTACCCCCTTAAGAGATCAAAACCAACTTATAGGATTAATTATATGTAAGAATCAAAATAATGCTTATAATAAAACTGGCTACCATCAGAACTTAAAACAAATGAAATTTATAGCCAATTCTTAAAAAGAATATAGTGAGTACATTTTGGCATTAGAATGTTGACATCCCACTCTTTAGAATACCTAGGGGAAAAATATTTTATGTTCATGGGAAAAGTAACAGGCAATTCTAACTTATGCAGAAAAACTGACAAGAAGAACTTTGAAATGCACACTTATAAATCCAAATTCTGATGTGGAAGCAGGGCTGAAAGAGAATTCATTCATTCATTTGTCCATTCATTCATTCAATATTCATTTATTGAAAGTCTTGGGTCATGTGGGATAGGCATACAGATTGGACAGTACAAGAAAAATGGTATCAGTAATGATCTTAGTGAGATTAAGAAGCCAACAAAAAGGAAAGGGGAGATATGCAATATTTTGCTAAGCATCCTCTGATACACTATCCAGGAAGAGAACACCTTTTCAAGCATTTAGAAACAGAAGAGTGGGGTTCAGGAGAGGTGAAACAGTAGCATTTATTGCTGAGGCTCCAATACTTTTATGCTTGTCTATCAAACTCATTCAGGTTCCCAATTTCACAATTAGCTGAATAATCAGGTTGCATTTTTAAAAATCCAAATGAAGACTCCATTTGTATATGAGTTTTTCTACTGAATCTGTAAAACCAATGTCAAATAATCTATATTTGCTTAGATAGATCAATAACTACTTTCTCTTACATGCTTTCCTGGAGCTTGGAAACTAAGAGTTGTAGGTCCTTCTCCCTAATGTGTATTCTAATATAAATTCACCTGTGTGGTAGCATTCCAGTGAGAATTCCTTCATGAGACCAAAAGCTGAATTGTCTCATAGCTATGGTCTTGGTGCTCTTTATATTAACATCTACTATGGGAACAGCCAATGATCCAGGGCATTAGGAAATTTTAAGAAAAAAATGACATCAGATGTAACATCAGCTGAAACACTCTCATGGGTCACTAATCTAATTAAAATATTAGGATCTCCATTCACTAACAATAAAAACTCAAAAGGCAGGTGTCAAAGGCCCAACAAGTCAGTAATTTTGAAGAACTATATAAACTATTCCCTTTTCCAGATAACAAATCAGCCAGATAGGAACTTTCTTACAGAAGAAGAAGAAAGGATAAAATTTAAAAGATTCCATGAAATGCCCTTACTTTTCCTAATTTTTTAAAATAAGGTCAATAATCTTTCTCTGAAATGATTATTATTACATATATAGTTCTAAAGTTTCCTTAAGGTTTCCTCTGGTATCAAGGTTCGCAGTCCTTGTGTCTCCTTCATTAGAAATGCAATTGTTCAGGGTGCGTAATAAAAATCTCAGTTTTAAGGTGCCAAATTAATAAAAAAAACATCCATCAGTAAAACCTATAGTCCATAGGCTTCATATACCTGTCAAGGACCCCATTCAAAAGCACAATATAGAAAGAAATGCTCAGGGGAAAACCACAGAGCTAGGATTCTTTTAGGTATGTAGAAGAGATAGGCTGATAAAACAAATTTGAGGAACCATAATTTATTTTTTCAATTTGCAAGCCTATTTAAAACATTTACATATCACTTATTTATCTAGTAATTGAAAAGCTCATTTCTAAATTTCTCTCTTTTGCTGCTCACTTTTGGATCACTCTGTGGCTTATTACCACTTTTACTAGAAGACTGTAAAGAAAGACTAAAACCAAAATCAATCAATATACTATTGTTATCAATTATAAGAAATGAAGAGAGGGTTCAACAGTGATTTGTTTGTTATACTAGACCTTCATTTCCCCATGATTTTACTCTTACTTTTATGTTATTTAAGTAATTTTAGTCCTTTTTCATTTGGGTTGGGATCCATGAAAAATGGATAAGATTCATAATATATTTTTAAAAATTAGAGTATTCTTTTTGATATTCCAGTGTCCTAATTTATATATTCTGATTGAAATTAGTCTTTAAAATAATATAATTGGTAGTAGAACTTAAGTACTTGGTAATATACATTGAAATATCCATGCCAATAGTTAGACTGTCCAAAACGGGATGTGGAATCATACCACTTTTCCCTTCCATTATTTCTTTTCTCTCTCTAAAAGCCACTAGATACAAATACCACTAAACTCTGATAAACTCCCATCAATCCCACTGTGATTCCCAAAACATTACATTTGAAGAGGGTTTTCCACAAAACAAAACAAAAAACCCAACTTACTTTGTGGCTACAGCAACAGCCTATTAGCTACTCTTTTTAACTTAATATAGGGGCAGAGGCCTTTTAGCAAATCAAAAGTCCACCAGAGAGACAGATCCCAGCTGTTCTCAGGAGGGGCACTATGAAGCCTGTAGAAGTCAGAAGGGTTCCTGAGGACATTGCCCACAGCCCTGAGGTGGCCTAGTAGGGAAGCAGCTTTCATTTTCCACAGAGAGGGAGACTGTGATGGCTGATATACACAGAGCAACGCCGGGTGAGCTCACAAATGCAAGCGTAAGATCATTCTGGCATGGCAGTAGTAGTATCTTACTTACTAGGAGGTAGGAGAGGTCATGAATATATGATGTGGGAATGAGGGTGTGGCAAGTGAGAAGAGCAGAGAACCTGCCCTCGAGAGGGGAAATCCACTTGGTATAATGTCTGCTTCACATTCAAAACCTGCTATGGTGCTCTGATTCTCAGTGGTTGTTCATCTTTTTCCTCTCATTTCAACATGAACAGGTCTGAATAAGGTTACAAGTCTCACAAGAGTCGGTGGTAAGTAGTAACATTCCATAAATACCATATTTCTTCTTTTGTCAGATATCGTGGCATGAAGATATTTATTATTTAATATTTCATGCTTTATTTAGACTCAGAAGCATGTTTTTAAGGTGCTTAACAATCACTAGCAAATACATAGTGGACATTTTAAGATCTCCATTACACAGTATAGCATTCATTTAAAATGAAAAATTGTTCATTAAAGAGATTACAAAGAACTTCTATACAAAGGAACTTACAAACAGGCTTATTATTTATAAGGAGTCTACATTAAATTGCTTGCTTTTAAATAGCAGCAGGCATAGCAATATGTGGGTACTTTAAGTCCCGTTTTCCTTATATTTGGGTTTTTAAAGATTATAATCCATTATTAATTCCAAAGATAATCGAAGCCTCATAAAGACTTGGGAAATAAAAGGCAAATCAGGTTTAAAAAATAGGACAAGAAAAATAATCATTTCTGGGTCGGCCTTGGATGATGTCATCATAGGTTCTAAATGTAATAGCCAGGCAGTGTACACTAACTCTTCCTGCACATGTAACCTCTAACATCAATTTGGGCAAAACAACTAATATTTCAATAATTTTTTGGCCGAGAAATGAGATTCAGAAGCAAAAGATTAAAGACAGTTTAGAGTGCCAAGGATGAAACGATATGAGTGTGTGTGTGTGTGTGTGTGTGTGTGTGTGTGTGTGTGTGAACGCGCACGCGCACGCGCTGGGGACCAAGGGGAGGAGGCATGAAAACTAACTCTTCCAGCACACACCCCTTTTGCTACTACAAGGGCATCCAGCAATCACATTTGCAATAGTAAAAATGCTGAAGGATCCTACAGTATTTTTTCTTCCACAACCATCCCTATCCTCTCCTACAAAGCCCTTCTTGCTTTATTGGTGCCGGGAAATTCTTCAGGGGTTAAATGGGGAAGTGCAGCCACTACCATTGTTGCAATAAATAAATGAATGAACCAGAACGAACCAGCAATCCATCCCTAGGAAGCAAGTTATCTTATTTTCTACAATTATACACAGTAGCTGGCAACCATATATTTGAAAAAATTGTGTTTTACCTTTTGATATCTGTGTATACATTATTGATATATATGAATCTATATAAAAAGAAGCTTAGTGCCCTGCATACACATACATCAAATCCTTCTAAAATATTTTTAGCATTATTATTTTACTGAAAAGACAGTTCTTTAAAAATTAGATATAATAGCAATTTCATCTTAAAGGCCTTTTATTTTGCACATACAACATATATAAATACACACACACACACACACACACACACACACACACACACACAAAGGTTCCCCCCCACCCCCCATGCCGTAGACAATGCTAAAATATCTGAGATCAGGTTGCTATGCCAACAGATTTTTTCTAAAATGAATAAAATTATTAGGAGGGAGAAAACATTCTTGACTCCTTTCCTCCCATCCATGAAGCCGAGAGAGGCTCAGGGAGGGCGAGAGGCTGCCAGATGGGGAGGAGGGGAAGGAAGGGAAGGTGAGTAGAGGGGTGTTTGCTTACCAAAGATGCTGATTTGATCGTGGCAAAGCGCTCTCTGTTCCGGTAGTGGAGGGCCTGGCTCTGAACTGACTGGGTAGGCCGTGGCTCAGGCCTGGGATCGCCGTGGCCCGCCTCATCCCTTATGAATACATGATCCTGCAGAAATGGATAAAAACAAGGAGAAAGTCCAGCTGTGCTCTTTCCTCGCCGGCTGCCTCTCTCTCACCCCTCTTTCTGCACAAGCACTGCTGTTTGAAATGCATAGTTTAGCTCTCTGCTAGTCCCCGCAGCTCCCACGGTACAAAATGAATAAGCAACACATTGCAGCCTTCAGTTAGGAATGTCAGCTGATCGCTAGTGGGATGCCTTCTGAATCCCTGGCAGGCTTTTTCTTTACCTCCAGAATCACATATATGCAAAAGAAAAAAAGAATAGAAAAAACAATGCCATGTACAGACTCCTTAGAACAGTTTGTTTAAAACGCTGTAACCAAATAATTCCTTTAAAAATGTCATGTCCACGTCTAGCAAGGAGGATGCTGGTTGCTTTTAACATAAAAGCGAGCCTCCGCCTCATTCCCTTGAAAGATCTGCTTTCTCAATTTAATTTTATTTGCGCTCTGTTCGGTAGGATCATCGTTCTGCCTAGAACCAGGGTAGGCTTGTGCTGAACTGCCTCTCTGTCTTGTGCTGAGAAGATTCGGCAGTCACTGAGGGATCCTGCTTTCCAGTCATGATCGTACACAGTTCTAGCACCTTCTCTCTACAGCTTCTGAAAGGATTTTTTTTTTTTTTTAGATTTAAAGAGACAGGCATACAATTTTAACCAAATGATAGTTTCACAAATTCTTCCTCAACTCAGTCTCGGTATGCTCACCAGTGTGAGAGAAGCTGGAATTTAATGCCCTTGACTGATTTAATCAAGCCCATGCTTCTTGATAGGCAAAGGTGATTAGTCTTATTGTAACACCCAGTGAAAAATAACACTCCCTGGAAGGACAGCAATGGATGTTTCTTAAATGCAACTGAGATGACTTTTAAAGGGGAAAATGCTTTCAAAGGGTGATGTGTCTCTCCATAAAAGATGGAGTGGTCAGTCTGTAAGTAGGTCTGACCCTGCAGAAAAGAGACTATAATAATTAATAGCTCAAAAACATGTACAACCATGGGGGATTTTTAAATAGTACATGTTCAGGATAGTGAAGGAGAAATTAATTCTCTTATTTCCCTAAGGGTTTAGGAGAAACCATTTGTGAAAATTCAGTTTTGCATTTTGCCCATGACTACTTGAATTTTTTTTAATAATTGCCCTTTCCTTCATTAGCAAATAAAAGTAAAGGTTTAGAAAATATAAAATTTTATTATATACTCTAAAATGTTGATAAGTCAAAACACATATATTCCTTGAGGGACATTAAATTTTACATCTACGTTTTTATGTAAAAGCCAAGAGCCAAGATTAAATTTATCATTGGGCTGCTTTTCTTTATCCTTTTTATAAATTTAGAATGCTTCAGAATGTTGGGATGGTAGCTCCCATTATATCTATATTTAGAGATTTTTTTCAATTTACTGTATGGTGATCTATTTAAAAAAAATAATTAAGGGACCCTAAATGCCATTGAGGGCACATATATCAAATTTAAGGGATGTTCTACTATACTACTGTGCCATAAGATAGCCACTAGCCACATAGATATTTAAATTAAGTTACAATGTAAAAATTCAGTTCTTAAGTCACACCGGCTATGTTTCAGGGAGACACTAATTATGGCTACCATATTGAATGGTGCAGATATCATTTCCATCACTGCAAAAAGTACTGTTAGTGCTGAAGATTAAAAATGCATTTAACCCATATTTTTCAATTTTGTAAAATAAATAGGTCAGTTAAATTTTTTCAATGTTATTTTCTGGGAAATCTAAACTCTTATTTCACAGGGAAAAGAAAGATTAGGTGTGGGACTGAAATTTATGCACTAAATTTAGGTTCTAGAGAAAAAGCCACCATTCATGTTGCTGAATATTCATTAACAAATTACATTTACCTCCAAAATTGATCTTTCTTAATATTGCAGTACCAGAAAAGCAAGAAGCTTTTAAATGCCAGCAACCAGAAGAGATAGACTAGGTAGAGAGAGGCCTGAGGACTCAGTTTTTGGTGAGGATTAGTTAGATAACATTAAGTGCATCGACTGAGATCTCAAATGATGTGGCAACCATTGTTTCAAATTGTTATGACTTGATTTATAATGATAATCAGTGACACTAGAATCCACACTCCTCACATAATACAATAAAACAAAACAAATTTATGTGCAAATATGTATAATTTTAATATTATTACTTTAATTTCTCTCATAAAAATGAACACGTTTGAATTAGGATCCAGCTTATCAAATTAAAAGTCACATTCTATTAGCTAAGTTTTTAAACTCAAGGATCTTGGAATACACTGGACAAATTAAAACTTAAAATCATAGTGATTTTATTTGACACATAGCTAATTAAATAACCCAGTAAGGTCTATTTTTAAAATAATGCTATTTTAGAAGTTAGTCTGAAGAATACGTATAAAATTTTAATATACTCTAATATAATGCTGTTTCTTTACTTACTACCCTTATTTTTTCTTTTAAAAAAGAGTTTTTAATTTTCCGTAGCAGTTTCATAACAGATGACCAACATTAAGGTATGCAAGAGAACCCAAAATGGGACAAACGAGTAGGTATTTATTTCAAGTACATAGGAAAGTGAATTTTAAAATAGTCAATTCCTTTGCATAAAACAAGTTCAAAACTCTGAAGACAACTTAAATAATGAATCCATGAAAATGGGGAAATGTGACTTGAGAAGCAAGTATGAGCAAATTAAACTATCAACTTCACCAGGGTATACTGTCTGTTGGTTATTGTCCCTTTAAGTAGCAAGCAGTCCCTTTGAAAATGACTATACTTGGCTCTCAGTTTCTGAATTAAACACATTTTAAGGCTAATAGTGGAAAAGGTCAGTTTGCTATTTTATGCAGTTAGGCACCTATGAAGATTATTTACAAATGATGGGAGGGCCATCTTCTTTGATGTTAAAGAATGATTTTAGAATATGAAGAACAATTATCATGTTCTACTTTATCAAGACAAAATAGCCCTGGCCAGTGTGGCTCAGTTGGTTGGAGTGTTGTCCCATACACTGAAAGGTTGTGCGTTTGATTTCTGGTTAGGGCACATACCTAGATATGGGTTTTGCGGTAAGGGCGTGTATGGGAGTAAACTGATCAATGCTTCTCTCTCTCTAAAATAATAATAATAATTAAAAAAAAGCCATGTCTGTCCTGACTGGTTTGGCTCAGTGGATAGAGCGTCGACCTGCAGACTCAAGGGTCCCAGGTTCGATTCCAGTCAAGGGCATGTACCTTGGTTGCAGGCATATACCCAGTAGGAATGTGCAGGAGGCAGCTGATCGATGTTTCTCTCTCATTGATGTTTCTGGCTCTCTATCCCTCTCCCTTCCGCTCTGTAAAAAATCAATAAAATATATTAAAAAAACACATATCCTTGGGTGATTTTAATTGTTTTCAAAACAATTAAAAAATATTGCTTAAAAAACACAAAATATATATCTTAGTTATAATTTATCTTTAAAACATTATCATCCGGGAACAAACAAACTAGCTTTTTGAAATACCAATATGATCTGGGACCAGTTTTAAGTAAATCTATGTTAACTTGGTAAATTTATAACATTCTTTCATCATAAGTAATAAAACTTCTTCAGATTAAAAAACAAGCTGGTGTAATATCTGTTCCAAATCTTCAGTCAAAAGAATTGAACTTTTATACAACACAGTGAAGTGTGTGAAACCTGAGGCACACACTTTTTACTATTATACCCTGGACAAGGGGCTTTATGTTTAGAAGTTTTCCCTAAGTGTCTGAATAGTTATGCTTCCAAATTGAAGATTTATGGTGTAGCCCCTTGTTTAGAGCTTAACTCAAAATTAATTCTAGAAATCACTCCTATCAACTCTAAGTTTTGGATATGCCTTTATCACACTACTCAACACATTTACTTATCTGTCTATGCAAGAAATTGTGGGAGTTTTGAAGGCAGAGGAAACGTGGTTTGAAAAAATCTCAGTCATTCTAGCACCTAGCATATTGGTTAATAACTAGGTATTCAGTAAATGTTTGCTGGATAAGTAAGCTCTAGAATATAGGCCTGAGATGTTAGAAAAATGGCATTTTCTCTTATATTATTTAACAAAATTCAAATCTGTATTTCACAAAAACCTGTCACTCTATACTCCAAGAAAGTTGTAAAATAGTGACACACACACACACACACACACACACACACACACCCTTTACATGGCGGGGGAAGGGGACATAAAAAATGGCTTTTATCTGGTGTCAAGAAACCTTTCTATAGATTCCAACACTTTTCATGCTGTGGAGAAAGGATCAGCAAACCCACCATCTCTCTTTTGTTTTGTTCATTTCAAAATTATTAAATTACTGCCTAAGCAGGTATAGCTGTCAAAACCTGGGGATAGAGGAAGGGGAGAAGTTGGGAAAGAATACCTTAAGCTGGAGGGATAGCCATTAGGGAGAAAAATGACTAGCAGAACGCTGAGGATACAGATGTTACTATAGAGAGGGGGTTTGCAGAGTGATCGGTTTAAGAAACATTACCTTCATATGTTAATTTACTTTTACTTTGCCAAGTGTGAGTTGAAGAGTCAAAGAACCTGCCCTGCTCTTCAGCAAAAATAATAGGAAAGGCCACTGAAGCAAGGGAACATTAAACTAGAACATCCTGTTCCCTCAAGGATATTTCTTTCTTTTTTTTTCTTCTACGAAATTGGTCAGAGCTGTTCTTTTTTTAAAGAAGGGGGCGCGGGGAATGACTAATAAGAAGGGCCAAGTAAAGCTTTAGGAGTTAGGATAGAATGATTTTTAGAAATAATCGGTGAAAGGGGGCTATGATGACTAGAGTTCTTTAGGGATATCTAAAATAATGAATAAATGCAGAAAAACTTTTAATATATTAAAATGTAATGAGCTATATGAATAGAAGGCAGCAGCAGGCAAAGATAAGTAATTTTAGACTTAAACAAAATAAAGTATACCTTTTAGTTAACAAATTCAGAAAACAGACTTTGTTGCTCTCTCTATTCCCACTTAAAATAGTGGCTTAGACTTTGCTGCTTAGGATGCTATTAAAATCTGTTTGCTACTGCTATATACACAGTGATTTTAAGGAGTAGAGTGGAGGCTCAGAAGTAGGTTAGGTGATAGCCAAAAACTAACCTGGATTAAAACTTTGCACTGTAACCACTTGTGAATAATCAAGAATTAGGGTGCAGAGTTGTGTCCTATAACAGTTCACAAAACATTCATTGAGTGCTTATTATGTGACAGACACTGCTGGGCAGTAGGTGATGAGAGAGGTCCTGCCAGTCGGGAGAAATGGTGATATTCTTGTTATTGGAAAAAGCAGCATGCCAACACTAGCCAGGGGAAAATAAGTAAGTGCCTGAAGTTAATTTTGTCAGAATATACGTTTAGATTTATCAAACCATTCTTGCTCAAAAGGAAGATTCGATTAGGATCCTTCCAGGGCCTGGGAAAGACCAGAGTAGAGGCAAAGACTGGAGAGGAAGAAGTAACCTGAAATTCTGATGTCAGAGGAAATTTTCAATGTCCCACTTTACATTTTTGGGGCTTAATCTGAGATAGAACTGTCCTGCTAAACTCAGGGCATCTTTACAGAGCAGTTAATTGCAAGTCACACTCTTACTAGGTATATGTAGCCTTTAAAAGTTTACTTCCTTGCTTGGCTGGTGTAGCTCAGTGGTTGAGTATTGACCTATGAACCAGGAGGTCATGGTGGTCATTTCTGGTCAGGGCACATGCCTGGATTGTGGGCTTGATTCCCAGCAGGGGGCATGCAGGAGGCAGCCAATCAATGATTCTCTCATCATTGATGTATCTCTCTCTTTTCCTCTCCCTTCCTCTCTGAAAGCAATAATAAAAAAAAAATTACTCCCTATTTAAAATGATAATCTATTTCATATCTATGACTTGACTAATTTAGGGTATGTTTGCTTGATTGCAACCATCCAGGGGAGCAAAAAATTTTCCACCCTTATTCTTGGATGTTCATATTTATTAAGTATGTTCTTATTGAGTATTATTATTGGAGAAACTCTATTCACTTAAGTCTCTCAAACCATAAAGATAATTCTTAAGATTATTTAACCCTTTTAATCATTATACTTAGTGAACCAAAATAGCATAATGTTTAGCTATCAATGATTCTCTCTCATAATTGATGTTTCTATCTCTCCTTCTCCCTTCCTCTCTGAAATCAATAAAAATATATTTTTTAAAATGAAAAGAAAATGGGATAATAAGATAATGGATAGAACATTGTTTATAATATAATTTAGTGATATATAGGCTTTACTAAGATTCTGGACCTGGACTCATACAAAACTGGTAAATCTTTTGCATAACAATACTGATTGCTTTTTTTCTAAATAATCTTTGTGGTCACAAATGATGATAGACTCAGAAGTACACCACCTCTTTTAAGGAAGGACATACTGCTGGCAGTGGTCTTTGGCTGTCAGTCTTTGAGGAACTGCTTCGGCTGCAGAGGGCAGCCTTGCCCAAGTTCATACTCTCCCCAGGTTGCTCATTTCATTGACTGATCTAGGTTGGGGTATCAAGGCCTGGCCATTCTGGCCCAACTCTAAAGAACCATTTTAACTCCAGAGCTCCCTGGGAAGTTGATTGAGGCTGCCATTGGGCCTACATCTC
This sequence comes from Myotis davidii, assembly GCF_000327345.1. NCBI lineage: Eukaryota > Metazoa > Chordata > Mammalia > Chiroptera > Vespertilionidae > Myotis > Myotis davidii. Next base: position 2,499,607 of record NW_006283826.1, read on the forward strand.
AGTTCAGCTTTGCCTTCTGATAAATGTTGCTTCCTTCTCTTCCCTTCTAGAGGTATCCATCCCAAAAGAAATGCCTAATAAATTTTAAAAACCTGTTGTGATAAATCATCTCAGCTCTACTTCCTGGAGAATCCAACCTGTGACATCAGTGTTACTTACATGTAATAGACTGTACTTAGCATCCCATCTACTTGGAGAAAGAGGGACTGATCACAGGAGGGGCTTTTCGAAAACAAAACAAAATAAAACAAAAACCCAACCCTTTTGCAAGTGAAATCTTAAGTGGAGTCCAAATATATAATGTAAGAGATGAAGCAGAACTTGTCCTGGGTGAGGTGTGGATAAGGCTTGCTCCCGAGCTACCTCTACAAAATAGCTTGAGGGTCATATTAGAGATTTGCTTCTTTAAATATTATAGGAATTGAAGCACAAAATTTTAGAGCTGGAAGGGATCTTTGAAATCATACAGAACAACTCCTAATTTTACAGATGGAGTAACTGAGGCCCAAAGAGGTTTGTGACTTATCCAAAGTAAAGAAAAATTAACAGTGGCAGATAGGATTATAAACTAGTTTCCTCATTCCTATAGTCTATTATATAAATTGTTTCACTGAGAGTTTCAGATCCTATTTCATTTATGTTCTTAAGTGAAAAACTTTTAGGAATTCAAATGAACCAACAAATATAAACTAAATATTTTTTTTTGTTTCTATTGTGTTTAAAGATGAAATATTTTTAAGCACAGGCATACCGTATTTAACATTAAGGTTTCACATATAATATGTTCTATTTTATAGTCTGCTTATATGTATTTTCCTCTTTTTATTGTGGTAAAATACATATTAAACTTACCATGTTAATAATTTTTAAGTATACAGTTCAGTATATACTGTACTGAAACTCTATACCCATTAAACAATAACTCCCCATTTCTCTCCTCTCCCGAGGCCCTGGCAACCACCATTCTACTTTCTGTCTCTATGATTTTGACTACCCTAAGTATGTAAGTGCAATCATACATTTGTCTTTGTGAGTAACATATTTCACTTAGCATAATGTCCCCATGGTTCATCCATGTTGTAGCACATGTAAGATTTCCTTTCTGTCCTAGCTGGTTTGGCTCGGTGGATAGAGCATTGGCCTGTGGACTGAAGGGTCCTGGGTTTGACTCCAGTCAAGGGCACATGCCTGGGTTGCGGGCTCGATCCTCAGTGTGGGGCATGCAGGAGGCAGCTGATCAATGATTCTCTCTAATCGTTGATGTTTCTGTCTCCCCCTCTCCCTTCCATTCAGAAATCAATAATATATATAAAAGATTTCATTTCTTTTTTAAAGCTGAATAATATTTCATTGTATGTATGTACCACATTTTGCTTATCCATTCATCCACTGATGGACACTTGGGTTGCTTCCATGTTTTAGCTAATGTGAACAATGCTATTATGAATAGGGGTGTACAGACATTTCTTTGAGATCCTGCTTTCAATTCTTTTGGGTATGTACCCAGAGTAGAATGAGTTAACTCATTCAAAGTTTTATTTGAAAAGGTTTTTCAATTTTCTTCCATCACATTTCCTCTATCTCATAAGAAAAAAAGAAATACATTACATAACTTAATTCTACCTGACAAACATTTTTGTGTGTGTGTGGACCAAATACAACTACCTTTTACTTCAAAATATAAATTAACATTTATTCTTCTTAAGTGATTGCACCAGGGAGGAAAAAGTATTAAAAGACCCACATCATCACAAGAAAGCTCTATACCAGCATGCCAAAATTAAAATGAAAACCCTCAATGAATTTGAGACCAGGGTCTTCTTTCTTTTTCTTTTTTTTAAAAAATATATTTTATTAATTTTTTACAGAGAGGAAGGGAGAGGGATGGAGAGTTAGAAACATCAATGAGAGAGAAACATCGATCAGCTGCCTCCTGTACACCCCCTACGGGGGATGAGAGAGACAGGGATGGAGAGTTAGAAACATCCATGAGAGAGAAACATCGATCAGCTGCCTCCTGTACAACCCCTACTGGGGATGTGCCTGCAACCAAGGTACATGCCCTTGACCAGAATCGAACCTGGGACCCTTCAGTCCGCAGGCTGATGCTCTATCCACCGAGCCAAACCAGTTAGGGCAAGGGTCTTCTTTCTTATTGATTATACCAGTAGCATCTTTCTTCTAATTTTGGGTTCCCATTTAAGAGGTTCTGGAGGAAAAAAGTCCAACAGAATGTCTCTTCTTTTTGTATCTATACCCATGGAGCCTCAGAGGAAATAGAAAGGAAAGAGCCAGATGTCAGCATCCATGCGAGCTCCTTCCAAAAAGAGAGCCTCACAAAACCTTCTTTTCTACCCTTCAAATATATGCTCACTTGCCTGTATTCAAAGGCCAGCGGGCAATGCTGAACTCTTAGCACGTTTCTACATCTGTCTGATATACGCTTTTCCATGGCTTTCTTATTACCTGGGTCCTTGCTGTCTGTCTGGTCTCAATTGACTCTCCACATAGCTCACCAAGCTCGAACCCCTCTGACCTTTCCCTTCTTCCTTGAACATATAAAGTTGTTTTTGTCTCTAGTACTTTGTACATGTTGCTTTCTGACTCACCCCCATTGCTCACCCCAAGTTACCTAACTTCCACTTGTCTTTAAAGTTTTAGCTTAAATGTCACTTTAGTAGATAGGCTTTCCACTACTTCCTGCTAGATTAAATCCTCCTTTTACCCAGAGCAAGTTTCATAATTACATGATATAGTTATTAGTATGATTATTTGCTTAATCTCCCCTACAGATAATAAGCTCTATGAAAACACTATGTCTGTTTTATTTCCTCTGTATCCACAGGGCCTACCATAGTTCCTGGCACATAATAGAGGTCCCCACCAGTATTAGTTTAATAAATGAATAAGTTAATCAATTCAGAAAATAAATATGTATCCCTCCATTATTCACAGCCAGGGACCAATATATTTTCTCCTGCCCTTCATTCTTACCTGTTTAATTTTCGTTTCTTCCCAAGAATAATGCACAACAAATAGAAATCTAAGTGAAAAAAATTCTTTAATATGCTCTCACTAGAATTAGAATGTGCCTGTTGCTATTTATTAAAACAAGTACATATACACCTCAAATATACTAATAAGGCCTTAGCCAGTTTGGCTCAGTGGATGGAGCATTGGCCTGTGGACCGAAGGGTCCCAGGTTCAATTCTGGGCAAGGGCACATACCTCAGTTGCAGGCTCCTCCCTAGCCGGGGCCCTGGTTGGGGCTTGTGCAGGAGGCAACCAATCGATGTGTTTCTCTCACATTGATGCTTCTCTCTGTCTTTCCCTCTCTCTTCCATTCTCTCTGATAATCAATGGAAAAATATCCTCGGGTGAGGATTAAAATATATATACCTAATAAGAACAAAATTATAAGGGATTTTCCCCTCTGTAATTCCATTCTGTGAACTTATTCCCTAAGGTCACTCAAAACACTTTTGGGAATTCTTGCCAAAAAAAAATTATTGATAATTCTGTGAAATACTCATGTTACAGAAATTGCTTTGAAAGAAGCTTAAATTTTTTTTCATAAAGTATTTCAACTTATGAACCATGATAGGCTTGTATGAAATGAGGATCTTTAGTTGGAAAAGTAAAGTAAAAATAAAAAACAGAATCATTCTTTCAAAAATGAGAATATAGTATTTAAGGTGACAGAGAATCAGTCTTAGAAGAATTAGAAACAATAAATACAAGAAACAACAGAAAAGAGAAGAAAGTGTTTCTAAAACATACAGTATCTTGGGAATATCCATTAAGAAGCACACTCTGCAAAAGCATTCTTCTAAAAGGGCACACTCAAAGGTTTTACACAGGAAACTCTCAAGGTCTGCAGTATTACGGTTATTGGTTTAGAGAGGGGCTTACTGGTTTCTTTGAGTTGGAGATTTGTGGATTTTTAAATTTTTACTTATTGATGGTGGTAGACTTCAGAGTAACAAGGAGAGGAAGATAAGGAAATAGGCACAGATGTAGCTTACACAGTCCTTCATTACCTTTTTACTATAAGAGAACGTATCCAGTGCTAGGTTTAGTCCCATGCGTCTGTTGTAAAAAGGTAACTTAAATATCTGAATGCTAAGTGACCTGAGGTGGCTTCATGATGATTGATAAAGCCTAGAGCTCGAAGGGGACTGTGCAACCTACCTTCTTGTGCACAACAGAGGAACTGGAATTTACTGTGCTTTCATCATCATGCATCATGACAAGTTCAGAGCTGCTCTCATCCATGACCTCCTGCATGCTGTTCACACTGCTGCTCTGGCTGCCTGTGCTCACAGACATGCTCGGGATAGAATGGTTGCTACCCAGGCTGTCCATTTCCCTGCTCAGGCTGATTCCATGCTCGCTGTCCTATAAAAACGGGGCACTCGGGTTAAAAAAAAATGACTGGAGATAAAGCGCCAATCCATTGACTAAGCTATTAAGCACACTCAATTTTGCAGTGCCAGGTTGCTTTTCTGCCAAATCTGCAAAGATAAACTTTTTATGTAGTGGCTCCACTACTCCCCCACCATTTTCAGACATCTCAAATTCACTCTATGCCTTCCCCAGGGGCCATTCTGGACATGAGTCATAAGGCTCCAAATGCTGCTATCCCAGGGCTTTCCCCTGTCATATGCAACTATCATATTATTGTATTGCTATTTAATAAGCAGAATCAGGCCAGGTTTGTAAGAGACCTCCAGGAACATCAAGGTGCTAGAGAAAGACTGCAGGCGACAGGTGACCTCAAGGATATTTGCAAATACGGCAGTGGTCACTTGAAACTAAAATAGAATAAAAAGAGTTTTCAGAGATTTGACAAGCAATATACTCCTTTGCAAGTCATTATTGAGTAACTTCATAGCTAAGCAGGGATATTATTAATTCTACTGTCCTGGATAGGTAATTAAATTCTGCCTCCCTTAAGCAATTCTATCATGCTTACCTCTGTAATCTTATTAAACATATCTGTTAAATAATACTGGTATTCATCACTACTAGTCTAAAGACTACTATTTGAGAAGTGGTAAAATAATCAGAACATATAATTTATCCATCACAATGGGATATCTTTTGATATAAGATTAAATAGTATAATTAAAGCAACTTAGTTCCAAATAAACATTATTTTTGAAGAAGCGTATGTACATATATAACTTTAAAGAATTGTTACTTGGTAATGTAGGGAGTCACTGGCATAGGTAGGTAATGGGGTAATAGAAAATGTTATATAATACATTATATTTTTAATAGATTTATTTTCCCATTTAAGGAGAATCATTTGTATATATGTAATCACGAGAGTTTATAATCCAATTCAGCTTTCTGAATTTTACTTTATAATTATCAATGTAATAATTTTGTTTTATTTTATATCAGAAAGCTAAAGTAAGATTCATCATTCCTTTCCTCCTCTTGATCTAGTTTTAGATAGGCTAATCCGTGCTCAAATACTCTTGCTCCCATCCTAAGCACTTCCTGAGATCCCACTTCTATAACTATATCTCTTTCCTCTGTCTTTGATGCCTCTGGCTTGGCTCCTTCCCCTCTGCATATAAATCTGAAAATCCCTGCGCCATATTCATGTACCTCTCTACATACTGCCCTTTGTCACTTTTCCTTCTCAGCCAAATTTATAAATCTTAAAACTTCCAACTTCTGCTGTCTATATTTTCTCACTTCCCATTTATTCTAAATAGTAATTTTTCTATTTATCCTAACTATTTTCGTAAAACTGCTTTTATGAAGGTCATCCAGAATGCCCTACTTGTAAAACACTTAACATTTTTTTCTGGTATAACTTGACCTCTCGGCAGCCTCTGATGGCACTGGCTGTTCCCTTCTTGAAACTGTGTACTCTCTTAACATCTGCGAGGCCTTTACCTCCTAGGTCTTCTTTTTCTTACATGGAATTCTCCTTCTACAATAAACTCCTTGATTCATGATAAGTTTAGAGCTCTTGACCCCCAACCAACTACCCCTTATCAGAATTATTTCCTATGTTCTGGATTTGTATATCCCAACCAATTGCTAGACACTGTTCAGGTGTCTCAATTGTCATTACCCTTGCCCCGAACAATCCTTCTCAAGTTATTTGAATGGGAAACCAGGAAGTTCTCTCTCCTTTGAAAACTCCATCTGTATACTATGCCAGTGGCACACGATGCTAGGCCCTTAAACTCCATAGGCACCTAACTGAAATAATTTTAAACCTACTCTTTCTCCTTGGTGCCTTCAGTTCTTGGTATTGACATACTCATTAAGGTCCTAGCATTATCAAATCTACCTCTACAGTGTTTCTCAAAAGTGTTTCTTGTTCCCCAATCCTTTGACACTGCCCTTTTTACTTGGTGCATGAACTAGTCACTCAATGAAATCCATCTTACATTCTGTTGGTAGGATAATCTTTCTAAAGCACAGCACTTTCCTGAGTCTAAAATGCCCTATGCCCTCTGTCAAAAGTCACCCACATCATGTCCTACATACAACCTTCAACAATCCCCACCAGCAGACTTATCTTCCCACTATGGATCCCTGCATGGTGGTATACCTCTAAAGCATTTTTCAAATTTTGTCTTATGTAAGAGTTTTTTCATGAATGTCTTTTTTTGCAACTCTGTGTTTCTTAAGGCAGAGAGCATCCCTTACCTTTTTTATCCCCTTTATAGTGCCCAGTCTAGAACTTTTTCACATAGTAGGCACTCTATAAGTGCCTGCTAAAATAAATTGAACCTACTTCTTCATCCTCCTGTGATTCATGCAAAGGTCCATTTCTTTTCTCTTGGAAAAGGATTTTTTTCATTTTGCGGTATTGTAGGTTATCTAGTTCACGAACAGCATCTTTTGTCCTCTGTATGAGGTCAATTAGGACACGTAGTGGCCGGTCTCGTCGGACAAAGTCATGCTAATTGAGGGAGGAGGAAATAGCAAAAAATAATAATGAGAAACATATTTTTAGGTGCAAGATATAGATATAGTAATAAATGGACATAAAACAGTTCTATGGATTTTGCAGAAATAACAAGATATGATTTTCATTCCATGTAGTCCCTCATATTGTATTAATCTTAAAAAAGATAGATATAATGCTTTCTCTTCTTCAAGTCCCATTTTGTGGACTTTGTCCTAGAGTTTACTTGAGAACTCTTGATGTTTACCTTATCTTACAAGTATAACAATGACTATAATTTTAAATAGTAGCTGAGTGGTTTATAACTTTTAAATCTGAAGCTATATAGCAAAGCAAAAGCAATGCAGAGTACAGACTATTCTCGTTATAATCTGCCTCAATCCTACTCCCCACCTTACACTACTGTTGTGTATAGTTTATTTCCTATTTCTGTGGTCATATATAGTGTATGACCGAAAATGTGATAGCTGCTCAATTTATTCAGAGGTCAGAATTCTGGCAACTTCATCTCCCCTTTGAAGAGTTGTACAACCAGGAAAAAGGAAGAAGGGCCTCCAAGGAGTGAAAATATCTGCCCCAAAGTCCATAAACTTTTCTGGGCATAAGCGGCCCTCATTTCAATATTGTCAGTCATCTCTAATACATATTTCAGTTTCCTGCTTTCTCAGCCTATAGCAGATTAGAAAGAGGGAATAAAAGTGGGAGAAAGAGGATTGAGAACTTTAAGAGGTAAGGTTATTTGTTGTTCTCTGACAGCCTGACAGTAGAGAAAGAGAAATTCCATGATTAACATACCTACCACCAACCAAATGAAAATGAACAAAGGTTTCTGGGCTCTTTGAAGAGGCACAATGCCCTCATATAGTTGTTTTATACTTCAAGAATTTGCAAAACACTACTGTTTTTGAGCCAGCAAGAAGTGAAATTATGTTCATTATACATTCTTTAGAACAGTGGTTGCCAACCGGTGGTCCGCAGACCACTGGTGGTCCGTGAGGTCCGAAAGGTTGGCGACCGCTGCTTTAGAAGGTAGAGAGGCACATCTTATATTTTAACACAGACAATGATCAAAAGTGGGAGGAAGAAGTTTTGTTTTTTAAAGGACAAGGTTCAGTTATGTGGGAAATTCACTTATGTGAAATTATAATTTAAAGATATTGGGAAAATGGGAGAAATGTGGTAGGCCTTAGATGATGGAATGGATTTTACTTCTTTGTAAGTTTAACAAGATATAACGAAGGAACAGGACCATTGTGAGGAAAAAAAATCTACATGTCCTGTGGTTCTTCACCCTGACTTTGCTGTCAGGGAAACTGGCTTTTGCTCCTGCTTTTATAAAATATCTCTTCCTCTGCAAAGAGTCCTTTCTGAAGATCCCCGGAAGTAAGTATAGCCTGCACATTTCAAGATGAGAACGAAAGGGAGAAAGGAAATTATTTTGCTACTCCTGTGCTTCAATTATACAAGAAGAAATTGTTTTTTAGTAAATTTGAAGCTATAACTTAGGGGCAAACTGAAACTTTATAATAAAATAAAAGGACTGCTAGAGTATAGAATATTCTTGTCAGAATCTGCTTCAATCCTCCTCCCCTCCCCACACTACTGTTGGATGTATTTTGTTTTCTAATCCTTACATAACAGCAGCTCCTGCCATTCTTTGCCCTGTGTCTGCTTTATTTTTCTATAAATAATTTATCACCACCTGACATTATACCATCACATATTTATTTGTTTTTATACTCCTTCATTAGAATATAGGTTCCATGAATTCAGGAGCTATCATTTTCTTGTGTACATTCATATTATTTTTAGTGCTTAAAACAGTGCTTGGCACACAGCAGACAATCTATAATAATAAAATCATAATATGCTAATTAGGCCGGATGACCTTCCTGATGAAGCCAGGGCTGCGAGGGAAGCCCAGGTCCCGGGTGCTGGAGGGAAGCCGGTGCTCGCAGCCAGGGGAAGAAAGGCCTTCTCTTGCTCGAATTTCATGCATCGGGCCTCTAGTTAGTAGGTATTTGTTGAATAAGTGGTGAGGCTCATTTGATTTGGCTCACCATATCAAATAAAGACTAAATCAAACCAAATCAAATAAAGATCCAAACATTTACTGACAAAAAAGTTTTCTTCAGGTATATCTTTAAACATCCTCTGCTCCACATGTTTTGCTTTATTCTTCAGGAATAATAGGTTGGCCTATGTTAGATCTCTTTTGTCTTCTATATGTGTCATCTTTTCTATAATAATATTTAGGATTTTTTTTTCATTTGCCTTTAATTTTATTTCCTTAAGACTATCTACCATGGGAAACACCCTAAGTGGATTTGCTTATTATATTAGTACTAGAGGCTTGGTGCACGAATTCGTGCATGGGTGGGGTCCCTTGTCCTGGCTGGCAATCGGGGCCAATTGGGGCTGTCTCACCCAGTCCTGATTGGGGCCAGCTGGATGGCCATGGGAGGGACTGCAGGAGGCTGGCCAGCCGTGGGAGGTTGCCTGTGGGAGTGCACTGACGGCCCAGGGGCAGCTCTTGTGTTGAGCATCTGCCTCCTGGTGGTCGGTGCACATCATAGTGGCTGGTCGAAATTGCTTAGGCTTTATATATATATACTAGGGGCCCGGTGCACGAAATTCGTGCACTGGGGGTGTGTGTGTGTGGGGGGGGGGTGGTGCCCCTCAGCCCAGCCTGCCCCCTCTCACATACTGGGAGCCCTCAGGCGTTGACCCCCATCACCCTCCAATTGCAGGATCAGCCTCTGACAGAGGTGTCAGGCCTGGAAAGGAGACCCTCATTACCCCCCATCACTGGTTCTGCCCCCAGCCCAGGCCTGATACCTCTGGCCCAGGCATCAGGCCTGGACAGGGGACCCCCAGACCCCTCTGATTGCTGGCTCTGCCCCTTGCCCGGGCCTGATGCCTCGGCCAGAGGCGTAGCCCCCCATCACCCTCCGATTGCCTGACTGGCCCCTTGCTCAGGCCTGACGCCTCCGCCAGAGGTGTCAGGCTTGGACAGGGGACCCGCATCTCTCCCCGATCACTGGCTCTGGCCCCCGCCCAGGCCTGAGGCCTCTGGCCCAGGAATCATGCCTGGGCAGGGGACCCCCATCTCCCCGCGGTTGCAGGCTCCACCCCTGCCCAGGCCTAACGCCTCTGGCCTAGGCGTCTGGCCCGGGCAGCGGGGACCTGCAGTGGCAGCGGGGGGTGCCGCGATCGCGCGGGCTCCGCCCCTGCCCCTGCAGGACGCCTCTGGCTGAGGCGTTCGGCCTGGGCAGCGGGGACCGCAGCTGCAGCAGCCCCGTGATCGTGGGCTTTGCTTTAGGCCCAGGCAAGGGACCCCTAGCTCCTGGGACTGCCAGCTTCGACCGTGCCCAGCTCCCATTGCTGGCTCCACCCCTACTTCCTGCTATCACTGGCCAGGGCAGAAAAGGCACCTGATTCTCCGATCATGGCTGGGGGGCAGGGCAAAGGCGGCCCCAAGGCCGCCTTTGCCCTCCCCCCCCGCTCTTCGCTCCCCCCTGGGTTTCCGATCCCTGTCAGTGGCAGGGGGCTTCTTCCTGCTTTCCCTTTCGCCTCCCTGCATTGTGCCTACATATGCAAATTAACCGCCATCTTGTTGGCAGTTAACTGCATATTGTTGGCAGTTAATTTGCATATAGCCCTGATTAGCCAATGAAAAGGGTAGTGTCGTACACCAATTACCATTTTTCTCTTTTATTAGTGTAGATATATTGCTTATGATTTTAATGTTATGTTTTAATTTTTCTACTCCATTTCTTTCTTTATTTCTACCCACTTGCTTTTTATATCCTTTTGTTGTCTATTGCCTCAAAATTCAACATTGAATCCTTGTAGTATATTCTTCTTTGAGGTTTTGCCCCCCTTAATTTTAATACCGTCCAAAGTTACTTCTTTTTCCCTTTTTGGTAATGCTTTTCATGCCCTTTTAAAATATCTTTGCTTACTTCAAAGTAATAAAGATACCACTTTATCTTGTATTCTGATGTTTTGCTCTGGTTGCCATTTTTCCCTCTATATAGAAATGTGGCGCTGTTGCTAAGACATACAGACTAGCTCATATCTAGAACATGTGATGGCTCTACACCAAATGAGAGTTAGGTAGAGTTCTCTGCCCTGTTACTACTGTCACCCTATTAATGTGGCCTGCGACCTATATGAAAAAAAAAATTACTTTTGGGTGGAAAAACTAGTCCACTTCAGACCTACCTCTTCAGGAACACTAAAAGCCAGAAAATGATAGAGAAATGTTTACAGAGTTCTAAGAAAAGAAAATGGAAACCAAGAATTTGTGACCTAGCCAAAGTGGCCAACATCTTTAAACTTCACTAATTTAGGCAATACAATCCTTCAGAGTTTTTGTTAAAACAAACAAGAGTGGAACAACATGCATACAGAAAAAGGTTGAAGAAATCTGGACTATTTTGTGGCAAAGAAAAGGTATTTATATTTTAAAAGATTTCCACATATTTCACTAATATAGACAGAACATATCACCTATGTATAAGGTCTATAATAAAATGTTACATGAAAAGAGATGCTCAAATATATGATGTTTAAATCAAATGAATGCAGTTAACATGGTACTCTTGTCATCAACATGGGCGATGGAATGCTATGCTAACTTCACTGCCTGATGATTTGGCAACAACCTAAGTGAAAAATCTCCGAGTTGTCATTTAAACCATTGGCAGACTCTGTCCTGAAAGTTTGTACAGATATTAGCCATAGGAATATCACAATAATGACCAGAGCAAAGAGAATATTCTTTGTCAAAAGTCAAAAACGGGGTTGGGTGT
>NW_006283826.1:2511397-2518978 GCF_000327345.1 Myotis davidii
ACTCTTCATAGAATACATGTATGGCACATACATCGAGATAATCATGCTATTTCTATGGCTAGCTACTATCTCTGGATAAATGACAAGGCAGCACCTTCTAATCCAGTTTGTCATAATGAGCTGCCACAGGAATGATTTACTATGTTCCACTACAATGTGACTTTAAATTCCCCTCTTAAATAGAAATTGAAAAAATTATTTTATTAACCAATGTCACCCCAATAAATTCAATAAAAATACATACATAAATAAATAAGTTTAAAAGATGAAAAAAAGAAAAGAAAAACTTACCCGTAATAGTTCCGCTGACGTTGGTCTGTCCTGAGGTATTTTCTGTAAGCAGTAATCAACAAATCTTCTAAAAGAGTCAGTCCTGTGTGTGCAAATACATTAAAAGAAAAAAATATCAAGGTTTGTAGAACACATGGCTCACTTAAAAAATTTTTCATCTTAGATGTTTAATAAAACATTTTTGGAATATCAGAATTAAATTTTCAAGTTTATGACATCTAAAATTAATTATTTTGGCTAATGGATGTGGATAATTCATGTTAATCAACACATAGACATTTCTTAATATATAATCAAGGTCAAATCATAATATATATATATCAGAAAGTGAAAATACTGTATTTACATGTAATAGTTTTAAACGTATTTTTCTCCCCAAAGATTATGACTCTCATAAGTCTCAAGCCTATATTTTTCATGACTAGTTGGTAATGCCTCCATCACCCACAACCTATAACCAGGTAGTACATTTGAAGCATAAAAGTCAGAAAATCTAGGAATATGCTTCCTGGATGAAAATACTTCCTGTCTTGAAAATTCTATTTTGTCTACTCTTCTTTAAAATTGCCCTTTTTCTAAAACTCTGTGGCCCAAATAGTTATCAAAATGTTATAATGGCCCTGGCCAGCATGCTCAGTGTTAGTGATTCTCAACCTGTGGGTCACGAACAATGAAAATACATCCTGCATATCAGATATTTACATTACGATTCATAACAGTAGCAAAATTACAGTTATGAAGTAGCAGCGAAAATAATTTTATGGTTGGGGGTCACCACAACATGAGGAACTGTATTAAAGGGTCATGGCATTAGGAAGGTTGAGAACCACTGGAGAGCATAAACCTGTACACAGAAGGGTCATGGGCTTGATTCCGGTCAAGGGCACATACCTGCATTGCAGGTTCTATCCCCACTCCAGTTGGGGCACATATGGAAGGCAGCCAATCGATGTGTCTCACATTATGTTTCTCTCTGTCTTCCTCCCTACTCTCCCAATCCCCCTTTTCCACTCTAAAAATCAATGGAAAAATATCCTGGGGTAAGGATTTTTAAAAAATCATAATGTTTACCAAGAAACATTACAATTTTGGAATATAATATATGTTCCATCTCAGTAGATTTAAATATACATATAGTAAAGAAATGGCACCTAGAAAAATGATATCAAATGGTACTTTATCTCTGTTTAGAAGTGATAAGAGCTGAAATAATCAATACAAGACTGTCTTGACTTGAGACTCTAGTTGTTAGGAAGGTGGCAGGGCATGTTTCCTGTAGAATTTCAGTTACTATCTACACACATTAAGAACATGGTACAAGCCACAGTGAGGGCAGAAATAAAATGTGTGTGTGTGTGTGTGTGTGTGTATGTCTGTGTGTATGTGTAGTTAATGCCAACGTCACTCTATAATGTACGATGAAGAAATGAAATGGGATGTGAGGGTGATCTGGCTGCTCCATCTGTCACTCCATTGATCACCAGGGTTGATTCGACTGATCTGGGTGGCTAGGCGGGTGTCCTCCTCCTCCCTCACTGATCCATGCGCGTCCCTCCCAAAGCTGTGCGCTCCGTGGAAGAGGACGACCTTCCCCCTAGAGGAGAGGACTGGTTTTTGGTCAAGGGTATATGAGTAGCTGCACTCCCCTGCTAGAACCTCCAAACAAGCTCTCAAGAAATTAAACGCTTTCCAGGTCAGATATTTAAAATGAAATGTAATGAAAGTGGCAAATACATATGGCAATTTTCCTAGAGATTTAAAATCATAGCAGAATCTTACCATTCATTAGACTGTAATGTTGGGGAGTCATTCTGGGCAATGTGATACAAGGCACTCATTGCATTCATGTTGAAAAGAGGGGGTTTCCGTTCCGCTGAAAGGAAAAGAAACATGATGAAGCAGCTCTTGAAAGAAATCAGGCAGATAGGGAAATAAGAAACTATGAGCAAAGCTTTGCTGCTAAACTGATAACTTGTTACTGTCATCATGCCACATAATCCACTTAATTTAATCGCTTAGGTCAACCTAGAATAGCCATTCAAAAGAAGCTGCTGAACATCTTAATGTACACTAGCAAAGCTCCTAACAGATCCATTCTAGAGAGTGAAAAAAAATTTATTATGTTTTTTACATATCTTCAACAGACTAGTCTTTGCCTATCTTCTCACAATAGGTATGAATATTATGAACTCTGAAAAAGGGGCTATGTACAAATCCTGACAAGCTCAGTGACCAAAAGTTACCACACAAATGATGATCCGAGGTTACCACACACGATGATGATGTGATCATAAATTACTAAGTAGGCAGGGCATGGTGGGTAGTCAAGCCCTAGACCTATAGCTTCCATAGTAAAAGTGAGCCCTGTCCATTGTCCTTGTGCATTTATATTGACATACCTTTGAAATGCCAAGTAACCTTCTCTTCTAGACCCCCTTGGAAGCTTAACTGCCCTCACAAGAGCAGGTATGCCAAAACTCTTATCTTATTGCCCCCATCCCACTGTTAATTACTGTAAATGTTAACTAACCTATACCCACCAATGTAAAAGAAGTATGTGTTTCTACATTTTGCTTTTTATCCAATACCAGAGATTTCCCCGCTTTGTTTTCTCCTGCCTCCTTAATCTACCTTCCTTATGTTTTCTTTCATATAACCATCCTTATGTTTTCTCCTTTGATTCTAAATGTATAAAAAGAACTGCCAAACTGTCATTCTCTGGAGCATTTTCTAAATCCATTGAGATTTTGCTTCTGGGCATATCCTCAGTTTGGCTTAAATAAACTCTAATAAATTCATGACATTTTTCTATAGGTTTAGACGTTCTTATGTCAACAACATCATGTGTATGTGTTTCAATTAAAAATGTGTATTCATTGAAAAAATTCAGAAGGCACAGAAAAGTAGAGTGAAAAAAATACTATAAAATGGAACTTTTTTTTGAGAGAGAGAGACACACATCGATGTGAGAGAAACATCGATCCGTTGCCTCCTGTATGTGCCCAGACCGGGAATAGAACCCCCAAACTTTTGGAGTAGCGATGATACTCTAACCAACCTAGCCATCTGGCCAGGGCATAAAATGGAACATCTTAAACATCACTAACACAGTATGAGAAATAAAATAATTCAATTCCATAAACACTGTTTGAAGGATCACGTAGGCCAGAGAACTGGTATGGGATGGGGTAGAGGGGACTGGGAGAAAGGAGGAGGAGAAGAAATAAATAAGGCCTGGTCCATCTCTTTCTAAAGAGAAGCTCAGTGAATCAAGTATTAATGGAAGATTTACTCTATCAGAACCTGCCAGATCTCTTCTTTGGAATTCCTACAGCTCTCTTTTAGTTTACTGCTCATTTGGCATGTGCTCACCTACTGCATTTACATAAACAAACATTTTTTTTTTAAAAGACAAGCATAAGCTCTAAGAGCAAGATCTTATAACACAAATGCTTTTATTATTTTATTTATTTCCTGAGAATATGTAATAAGATGCTATTTACATATCAGGTGCTCCATATGTTGACCAAAGGAAAGAAACAAGGTTCTAGCTGAGTACAGTTAATTTTATGCCATTTACTAATTATTATGTCATAGGAGATAAATCACTATCTATTCTACTGTACTTATTTTATGCTAATGGATTCTTTATATAGTCCCCGTTTGTAATTCATCATCTGATCTCTAGTTTCATCAGGGCATTTTGTTTTTTAAGCAAAGATTCTCTATTAACCACTTTTAAAATGGTGAAGGGGGGAGGGCCATTTACTAGTATAGCAGTGTCGACAATAAAAATAAATTTTAAAAAATGGTAAATTAGGCTTATTCTATGCAATTCTAAGAAACAGAACAAGAACTAAAGGCAGAAGTAACAGGGAATACTGTCCCCGCCACCCCAACTTGAAATGAACAAGGTTGAGAGTAGTGAATTTTAAGTTATTGGCAATATGCAAGCAGAAGGCAACAATACTTATTCATCTGTGATACTTTGGAGGGGCTTCTTATAGTCTTGACTAAATGATCTCTGACACCTTTGAAAGTGTCTACAATTCTACAAATATTTATTAGTCTCTCAACAGGATAGTTTATACGCACCAAATAACTACCAGTATTATAGGGACATGAACTCTTAATAAGTGGAAGTTTGAAAGTTGCATTATAGATACATGAAATTATACCTGTTTATAATGTAGAGGAGAAATAACTGGTTCAGGTTTGTTTTATTTTTCAGGAGGTTGATTCTAGAAAGTCTTTAGAGCTTGGCTTTTGACAACTTCTAGTATTTAAAGCCATCTAGAACTAGGATCATATCATGTAACCATCAATGACTTCCCATCATTCTTAGGACAAAGTCCAGATCCTTAAACATAGTTTATTGACCTTTATGAACATGACCCTGGCTAGCTCCAGCAATTCAGTTTGAGAAACAATCTCCCCCCTTCCCCTTCCTGCCCCCACTCATGTAATCTTTTGCTTCACTGAAAGAACCAAGCTCACAGCCTCTCACACATGCTGCTTCCTCTGTCTGGACTCCCTTCTCACTCTTTTCCCTAAACTTTATCTGGTAATCCTTGCCAATCCTTCAGGCTTTATCTTAAATATAATTTCATTTCTGCATTAATTTAATAAATATTTACTCCAGGGTCATTATATGTTTATAATCACTTCCAAACGGAAGCCTTTCCTGACCTCTCAGACTAGGTCTTTCATGAGATTTTGCCATTGCAAATTATATTTTTCCTTCCTACCACCTATGACAACCATAATGAATTATTTGTGTAATTTTTTATGTGATGTGTGTCATCTTTGCTAATGTGTCCATGACAGCAGGGACAACATCATTTATGTTCATCTCTGCATTTCCTGTGCTGCACGCATATCTGGTATTTATTCTTAGTGGCCAAAATGAGTAAATGAAGATAAGGCAAACTAAGGCAAAGAGAAACTTTATCAACAAAGAATCTTTGTGCAGCATGAAGTCACAAAGTGACTGAGAAGAAACTAAGTCTTGGGGCTTGTGTCAGATACGATGGGATGGATTCATTCTCTGTCAGGATAGGAGCCCTCTCGCTCACTGGCAAAAAATATAAAATTCAAGCCGCTCAGAAGAACACTGAATTGTACAGGAGAAACAGCAGGAAAGGGGGACTAAATGAAAAAAGAAAACAGAAATTTAGGAAGAGGAGGATGAATGGACAAAAACAACATAACCCCGTTCGATGTTGCTCAGATTTGAAGTAGCATGGGGAGCACTGTAAGTAATGGGCACTCTGTCCGTAAACAAGCCAGGATAGTTGCCCTCACAATGGCAGAATAGTTCTAGCACAGAGAAGTGTGTGATGAAAGGTATTCCAAACACAGGACAGCTCTATGATCTAGTTTCTGAGAAGCTTTTGCTAAATATTAATTTCAGATGGTCTCACATCTGTTCAAGTCCTCTGCCAGATGCAGCACATAAATCCTCTGAGTCATGGTGACAGGACTCATTGCTAATCCAGAATACTATAGAACAGGGGTTGGCAAACCATGGCCCAAATTCACCTAACAGCCTGTTTTTGTAAAGTTTTATTGGAACACAGCCACACCTATGCATTAACATACTGTCGTTGGCTGCTTTCATGCTATGGAGCAGAGTTGAGTATTTATGCTAGAGAAATGTATGGCCTGCAAAACCTAAAGCACTTATCTGGTCCTTTACAGAAAGTTTGTCAGCCCTCACTATAAAATATAACTAGTGGCCTGGTGCACAAATTCATGCACATTGAAAGGAAATTAATTAGAATATTTTAATATCGCTATTTGCCTTTTCTCTATAATAGAAGTGTCAACCGAATTCATGATCGACAGTGACAGATCGAAACACATGCGTGTGATTGGCGCCAGAGAGCTTTATTAAAAAAAAAAAATATATATATATATATACATTTGGCTCAGTGGATAGAGCGTCGGCCTGTGGACTAAAAGGTCCCAGGTTCGATTTGGGTCAAGGGCATGGACCTGGGTTGGGGGCACATCCCCAGTAGGGGGTGTGCAGGAGGCAGCTGATTGGTGTTTCTCATCAATGTTTCTCTCTCCCTCCCTCTCCCGTTCCCTCTCTCAAAACAATACAAATATACTTTAAAAAATGATTTATTCTCCTACTTACCTACTCCAAAACTTCTGTGAGGATCAAATGAGATGAGGCACGGGAAAACGCTTCACAGACATTTGGTTAAAGTGTGAAATGTTTGCACCTGGCTATAAAGCAATCCTGTTCCAGCGCCAAAGAAACTCCAAGGAGGCTAGTTGCTAGGGAGAGAAAGCCAGGCGTTGCTATGTGATGTCATTACCTGGCGCCCGCAACCATTGTTTCTGTGCTGAGCTGCGCTACGGGCCGCATTTTGTGCCATGGGGTGTCAGCAGTGTTGGCTGCGGTTTGGTGGGCTGTCACTCCAGGTGGTGGTGGAGTCTGTGTCCCACTTGGGGGAAGCTTAGTGTTGCTTTGTGGGTACCAGGTCCGCAGTGCCGTTTCTCTGTAAATGGCCAGTGCATGTCCTGGCAGCTCTGGTGTTGAGCGTCAGCCCCCTGGTGATGAGTGTGCGTCATAGCGACTGGTCAGACGGTTGAACACTTAGCATAGTAGCCTTTTATATACACAGACTAGAGGCCCGATGCACGAAATTTGTGCAAGGGGCTTGGCCCCCGCCTGCTGCAGCAACCAGAGATCTCTGCCGCCTCTGCCTTGGACCCCGCCACGGTGGCTTCATTTGGAAGGTTGTCCGGTCTAATTAGCATATTACCCTTTTATTATTATAGACTAGAGGCCCGGTGCACAAAAATTGTGCACTTGGGAGGGGGATCCCTCAGCCCGAATTGCGAGAGGGTGCAGGCCATGCCAAGGGATCCCACCAGTGCAGGATTAGAGCCGGGAGGGATGAAGGAGGTTGGGCAACCAGGAACTGTGAGAGGGCTCCAGGGTGTGACCAGCCCATCTCAGCCCCAATTGGCTGGACCCCAGCAGCAAGCTAATCTACCAGTCAGAGCGTCTGCCCCCTGGTGGTCAGTGCACGTCATAGTGAGCGGTTGAGTGGCCTTAGCATATTATTAGCATGCTAGAGGCCCGGTGCACAAAAATTTGTGCACTGGCGGCGGGGGGGGGGCGGGTCCCCTCAGCCCAGCTTGCCCCCTATCACATACTGGGAGCCCTAGGGGATGTCCTACTATCTGCTCCCTGCTCCCCTTGGGGAGTGGGCCTAAGCCACAGTCTGGCCTCCCTTTGTGGGAGTCAACCAGGCTGATCAGGGGAAGGCT
>NW_006283826.1:2521089-2525939 GCF_000327345.1 Myotis davidii
GGCCGGTGCCCCCGCCCCGCTGGCCCGTGTCCTGGTCTGCCGGGGGGATCGGGTCTTGGGCGACTGCTGGCACTCACACCCCCAACCTGCTCTTGGATGGCGCTGTACCATCCTGCCTGCAATATGCAAATTAGCCGCCATCTTTTTTGGTGGTTAATTGCCATCTTAGTTGGCAGTTAATTTGCACATCTCGCTGATTAGCCAATGAAAAGGGTATCGGTCGTACGCCAATTACCATTTTTCTCTTTTATTAGTTTAGATTACACTTTGATTGGTTGAATGGCTGACAGGATGACCAGACACTTAGCATATTAGGCTTTTATTATATAGGATAGCTTGCATAGGAGCTTCAATATAAGCAGCAGAACAGAAACTGGGAGTGCTTTTGAAGTCACCTTGTGATATGTAATCACAATCTCAAAAGAAAGGGAAAGGGTGGTAGCATAAAAAGGCTGAATTAACTAAATTAAAGGAAAAATTATTATTTCTACTAAATTTAAAGATAATGACCAAGTTTATATGGATGTTCCATGTGTATTTTATGAGATCAATGTTCAGGGTGATCAATTCAATTGAAACCTTTGGACACTGCTCCATTTGGCAAAGCTCATGCTAAATTGTAGCACCTAGCCTGAGCTTTATTCTAATAAGAAAGATCATGCCTGGCTGGTGTGGCTCAGTGGATTAAGTGCCCATGCACCAAGAGGTGACTGGTTTGATTCCCAGTCAGGGCATATGCCTGGGTGGTGGGCTTGATACCCAGTAGGGGGCATGCAGGAGGAGCCAATCAATGTTTTTCTCTCATTGATGTTTCTATCTCTCCCTCTCCCTTCCTCCTTCTCTAAAATAAATAAAAACGTATTTTTTAAAAAAGAAAGAACATGAAAAGGCAACAGATTTCTGATGAAAAAATGTTATTGACAACCATAATAATAATTTATACCATTTACTGAGTTCCTATTATATGTTAGGTACTTACTTCAGGTATGTTCATAATTCTCACAATAATGTAAGATAAGCATTATTATTCAAATTTCCCAACTGAAGAAACAGAGGGTCAGTTAGCTTAAAGAATGAAACCCAGTCATGCAGTAAGTGGCAAAATTGGGATTTCAACCCAGTCTGTAATAGTCCAAGACCTGTGTTTTTTCCACTAGGCCTCAGTGCCGCTTCAGTAACTTTGCATTTTATAATGGACTAGAGGCCTGGTGCACGACTTTTGTGCACTGGAGGGTGTGGGGGTTCCTCAGCCCGACCTGCACCCTCTCCATTCTGGGAGCCCTCGGGGGAGCCCTCTCCAATTCGGGAGTTTCTGTCTGTCTTTGCAATCATATGAGCGAATTGTCTGAGACCCCAACTCAGTTTGGTTTGTTGCTCACAGAATAATAGAGGCATTTTTTTTTTATTTCTTTGCTTCATTAGTGGAGATTTCCTGGAAGTTTTAGGATATCTTCCCTTTAATTTTTCCTAGACACTCTGATTTTACTATGTCTCGCACCTTTGCTTTCCCTCTATCCCCCACCACAACAGTAACTTGCTCCAGGCTCACTTTGCTCTAGTACAGGGGTGGGCAAACTTTTTGACTTGAGGGCCACAATGGGTTCTTAAACTGGACCGAAGGGTCGGAACAAAAGCATGGATAGAGTGTTTGTGTGAACTAATATAAATTCAAAGTAAATATCATTACATAAAAGGGTATGGTCTTTTTTTTTTTTTTAGTTTTATTCATTTCAAACAGGCTGGATCCGGCCCGTGGGCCGTAGTTTGCCCATGGCTGCTCTAGTATCTAGGAGATCCGTTTGTCACCAGAACTATGATTCCCAGCATTCCCGGTGCTCCCTCATGCTCTGGCCTTCCACTTCCAGTCCTGGGCCTGCCATCAAAACTACTATTCCCAGAATTCCTGGTGCTCCCCGTGATCTTGGTTTTCCCTTCCTGCTCTGTCTCTGTCCCATGGCCTCCCACTCTGCGAAGTCCTCCAAGCCACCAGCTCTCCTGCTCTGCTCTCTGCCTGGCACCTGTGTATGCAAATTAACACACCATCTTTGGCGGGTTAATTTGCATACTCATGCCTGATTGGCTGGTGAGCATAGTGGAGGGGTGGTCAATTTACATGTTTCTCCTTTATCATATAGGATAGTTCTAGTATTTTAAAATGAAAAAAAATAGAAGTAGAAACTTTATAAGACTACGTAGCTTAACACAATAGTCATCACAACATTCTTTTTTTTTTTTTAAATATATTTTATTGATTTTTACAGAGAGGAAGGGAGAGAGAGATAGAAAGTTAGAAACATAGATCAGCTGCCTCCTGCACATCCCCTTCTGGGGATATCTCTGCAACCCAGGTACATGCCCTTGACTGGAATCGAACCTGGGACCTTTCAGTCCGCAGGCCGACTCTCTATCCACTGAGCCAAACCGGTTTCGGCAACATTCTTTTATGAACAGACAAACAATGAGTGGCTAATGTGGAAAAAAATTTTCAGCAAAGAAATTACATAACATTTGTGTTTTCATGCTTTCTTCACTCCTGGAGAATTTATTTCCGAACAGTCAGTTCCATGTCAATACTGATGGACCATTTGCCAGATTCTACCATGATCATTGCTCATGAACTAAGTGTCTGTAGTTTAAGCAGAAGAACATCAAATTAACTTCTCTTGAAATAATCTTAAAAAAAAAATAATGTATCTGGTGACTGGACAATTTCAATGTCCAAAAGTTTTTCAAGGATTCACTCATTTAAATAGTTCTTTCAGTGGAAGATGGTATGGATTTTGGTACAGTGATTCTTCCATCCAAATTCTATTTCTTCACAATCATTCAATTAAAAAAAAAAGTCGAAGACTGACACTTGGAAAAAAAAATTGTCTTGGCTAGTTTTGGTCCTATTAATTTTATGACTACCTTGTCAAGTTCTACATAGTATTGCTAGAAGTTCATCATATGTTGTTTATAACATATGCACATATTTCTGCTGAGTGCCACCAAAAATCAGTCTGAATAAATTGGAGGAACTTCTTTTGCAGTGAAGGGAAGAATAATACAATATTACAACCTAAAAAGAAAACTACCACCTCCATATCCATTAATAGACAATCAGTTAAATAAATTATAGTATATACATATAAAGCAGCAATTTTAAAATATTTTAATCTCATGGCACACACAAACTAAGTATTAAAATTCAGTGGCACACACAAAAAAATATTTTTTGCAGATCTAAAAATAAAGTATATTTTGATTCATTCACACCAGATGGCTATTGCTGTGTTGGCTGTTAACATTTTCTTATTTGACAATCTAAGAGAAAAGAGGTCAGTGGCCCTGACTGGTGTTGCACATTTTAAAAATTCTTGTGGCACACTGGATGAAAATCACAGATATAAAGAAATAACATTATGCTATTAAAAAATGAAAAAGATGTCTAAGTTACTAATATGAAACAGATCTCCAAGAAATTGCGAAGTAAAAAAATCAAAGTACAGAATCACTTTTTATGTTAACTTGGGTGCGAAAAGGAATATTATAAGTGTACATTCAAACTTATTTGTATACCCATAAAGGAAGTTGAGGAGGATATACAAGAAATTAATAACAGTGGTTCCCTATATGTGTTGGTAGAGGTGGGGTAGAATTGGGCTGATAGTATCAGGGGAAAGTTCTTTTACTGCATGTCTTTTTATATTTTTTGATTTATAAATCATGCTAATGTTACTTAGTGAAAAAGTAAGTAAATATTCTAACTTTCCTCCTTGAATTGTTTTCTTTTTCATTACCATATCTTTAATGTAAAAAAAAGAAGACAAATTGCATATATTTACCATATTTTTTGTTGTTGTTGTTGGAAGGAGTCAATGAAGCAATTGGAAATGCAATACAAAGTATCCCAAACTGTCTTTATAGGGAGGAGAAACATTGTAAGGAAAGATAAAACCTTAGCCTGAGAATAAACTGGATCTCTAAAATTCTTACAGGATCAATTTGGATACCAGAATAGAGAAAATAAAACAAAAAATTACAACCTAAATTTTAAAAATCAGACAAAATATTTTTAAAAATTGATTTTTAAAATATTAAACGTTTTTAATTTAAAATGTGTACATATAGCCCTAACAGGTTTGGCTCAGTGGATAGAGTGTTGGCCTACAGACTGAAGGGTCCTGGGTTTGATTCCAGTCAAGGGCACATGCCTGGGTTGTGGGCTTGATCCCCAGAAGGGGGCATGCAAGAGGCAGTTGATCAATGATTCTCTCTCATCATTGATGTTTCTATCTCTTCCTCGCCCTTCCTCTCTGAAATCAATAAAAATTATCCTAATAAAAGAGAAACATGGTAATTAGCGTACGTCCGCTACCCTTCCCATTGGCTAATCAGCGAGATATGCAAATTAACTGCCAGCCAAGATGGCGGCCGGCAGCCAGGCAGCTTGAAGCGAACATGAGGCTTGCTTGCTTCAGTGATGGAGGAAGTCAACATTCCTCTCCTGCCTTGCCGGCCTCTGAGCTTGCAGTTTGAAACATTGTTACAAATATAGAAGCTAAACAAAACCCGGGAAACCTGCTTTCAGCCCGCCGGGATCTCAGACTGGAGTTGATACAGTGTTTCGATTATAGAACCCAAACAAACCAGATACCTGCTTTCAGCAGAAGAGGCTTCAGGGCTGGAGCCAGAGCTAAAGCTGGCCCAGAATTAAAAAAGAAAAAAAAAAAAACAGGAGCAGTTGGGAGCTTTAGCCCTCAGCCCCTCACCCAGACTGGCCAGGCACCCCAGTGGGGACCCCCACCCTGAAGGGTGAGTGACCAGCTGCAAAGAGACATCATCCACTCATACAGGCTGGCCAGGCG
>NW_006283826.1:2527067-2528809 GCF_000327345.1 Myotis davidii
AGTAAAAATGTATAATAGATTTAATATATAGTTACATCAGAGACTGTAATGCACAATTTGACATGTGACCACATTAAGGAGCACCACAGCCAAAATTATACTAACAAATTATAGTAACTAATTATGCTAACCAAATTATACTAACTAATGACAAATATGCACCTTGAATTTGATGCAGCTCTCAGTAACATGCATTCACACAGCAAACCAGAATTGGCTAACTGTGAAATGACTTCTTAAATTAAAAATCACACAATTTATGATCTCTCTACTATCCTACATAATATAAGAGAAACATGCAAATTAGCCATCCCTCCGCTATGCTCAAACCACGCCCACAAGCCACACCCACCAGCCCATTAGAGTGACTGTGCAAATTAACCTGACAAAGATGGCGGTTAATTTGCATACACAGGGGTCAGGAGCCCCAGGAGGGGACGGGGGCCACGGCCACCCCACAAAGCCACACCCACCAGCCCATTAGAGTGACTGTGCAAATTAACCGACAAAGATGGCGGTTAATTTGCATACACAGGTGTCAAGAGCCCCAGGAGGTGACGGGGGCCACGGCCGCGGGCTCCCGAGACCATTGCCGGCCCAGGAGGTGAGGCCTGCCACGCCAAGCCATGCCTGCGTGCTCCCGGGACCTTTGCTGGCCCCAGGAGGCAAGGCTGTAGCCATGCCCGTGGGCTCACAGGACCTTCGCCAGTCTGGGAGGCGAGGCTGCCTGTACCTAGCCATGCCCGCGGGCTCCCAGGACCTTGCCAGTCGAAAGCAGAGGGATAGAGGAGTGGGAGGTTTGGAAGACTTGGCAGAGCAGGAGACCACTGGACATAGAGCAGAGTGAGAGAGAGGGCAGTTTGGAGGGCGCAACTCCCTCTGTCACCCCAGCTTCCTGATCACAGCTGTGGAAACTGACAGCAGGGAGATGGAAGTCCCACCCCCACAGAATCAGCCACAATCAGCCATTGGTCAGACAGCTCTCAGCGGCCTGATAGACAGGACTCTCAATCACCTGCATCTCAAACTATGACAGTAGAGAGGTGGGACTATGTCTAAAGAACAACTGTTGGATGTTGTAGCAAAGGGAAAGTTTGTCCAAATGATATACATTTTCCAGATTATCCGGCATATTTAAAAAGATTAATGACAAACGAAGATTCTGACAGTAAAAATTTCATGGAAAATATTCATTCCATAAATAGTTCTTTTGCTTTTGCTTCCATGGGTGCAAATATTGCATGGCCATCAGCATATGGGCCTACTGTTTTAGAATACATGGACAAGTTTATCACTGTACTGGAACTTTCCATCCTTTGGATGGTGTTTCTTGGAAGTTTGCTCAACTCTGTATTTTGGATACAGCCGAAGCTACAAGTAAAAGATTAGCAATGCCAGAAAATCAGGGCTGCTTAGAACGACTCATGATGAACATCAACAACCTCATGCATGAAAGAAAGGAATTAACAAAATCGTACAAGATGCTACATGAGGTAGAATAGGAAGCCCAGTCTGAAGCAGCAACAAAAGGTATTGCTCCCACAGCAGTAATAGTGACCCAGGTAGATATAATTCTCCTCATGTAACCGAGGTTGCTGTCATATTCAGAAACAAAGATGGAGAACCTCCTTTTGAAAGAGATTTATTCATTGTAAACCAGATCGCAGTAATACAAGTGCCACTAAAATGAAACAAATCAGTATCCTGATTCCTACATTAGATGCAATGACATATTCTATTCT
>NW_006283826.1:2529530-2541883 GCF_000327345.1 Myotis davidii
GAGCGTAGTCCCAGAAATATGCAGCAGTGATATCAGGATGCTATGGCAATTGTAACAAGGTATGGCAAGCCTGATTTATTTGTAACCGTGACATGCAACCCCAAATGGGCAGATATTGCAAACAATTTACAACGCTGGCAAAAAGTTGAAAACAGACCTGACTTGGTAGCCAGAGTTTTTAATATTAAGCTGAATGCTCTTTTAAATGATATCTGTAAATTCCATTTATTTGGCAAAGTAATAGCTAAAATTCATGTCATTGAATTTCAGAAACGTGACTGCCTCGTGCTCACATATTATTAATATTAGATAGTGAGTCCAAATTACGTTCCTTTAATTAATTCCCTTTCAATGTGCATGAATTCATGCACCGGGCTAGTAGTTAGAAAAATAAAATAAAATGTATACAAATATCGAGATAAAGGCAGTGTTGTGCTGGAGCCAACTCACACTGGCTTTGGAAGGTCAACTGTGCATACCTTTCCCCAACTCCACATTTAGTGAATCAACTGGTAACTTGAAATTGGCTATAGTGGGAATATTTACACCATGAAAATTGGCAATACAAATTAGAGCTTTTCATATTCCCTCACCCTCCAAGAGTCACTGGTTAAATTTACCGGTATATAACTGAATAAATGTAACTTTAAGATATATTAAAATTTAAAGCTTACAACAAGAGATTACTTGGTATTTTAATTAATTTTAGATAACTACAACTATTTGAGGAACAACTTTAAAGTTGGCAGTTATTGCCCTAGCTGGTTTGGCTCAGTGGATAGAGTGTTAGCCTGCAGATTGAAGGGTCCCGGGTTTGATTCTGGTCTAGGGCACATACCCAAATTGCGGGCTCAATCCTCAGTGGGGGGCATGCAGGAGGCAGCCGATCAATGATTCTCTCTCATTATTGATGTTTCTCTCCTTCTCCTTTCCTCTCTAAAATCAATACAAATATATATTTTTAAAAAAGCTGGCAGTATCTTCTAAAATGAAGTTTTCTCTAGGGGTTTCTCTCTTTATAGGTTGGGTCAAATATAGTTTTTAGAGTCAGATTTTTGGTAAGCCTATTTTTACGTTCTCAAATGTCCCTTAAATAAGTGGAATGTATATTGAATAACAAATATTACATGAAGAAAAGACATATATTACCATTTATAGTATGGAGAATGGCTATTTTTCAAATAGTAATACTTATCATGATTCCCACATTGGTCACTGCCATATCTGCTCAATGTTTTACTTAAATTAATAACTTGAAAATGTACCAGAGAGAAAGCAATCTTCTGATGTTATACAAGAACATGAGGGAAAATATAATGAATTCACACTGCCTGGCACACGTATACTAGTAACACATTAAACAATGGCTGGATGGATGAATTAACAATCATAATAAGGAGTGAGTCTCAAAAAATACAATGAAAGCAAGTCTTTACTTACCCAATTCAATACAGGTGATCCCAAGTGACCAAATGTCAACTTTGCCATCATACTGTCCTTCGTCCATAGCCAAGATCACCTCTGGAGCCATCCTGCCAAAAATAATGTTGTAAATTAAAAACTAAATTTACCTAATGAAGTGATTCAATAAAATAACTGTTTCGAGGGTGTTCTAAAACTTTATCTCATAAAGATATTACTTCCTTACACAAATCATTTGGTAAAAAACACTATTCAAAATGTAAATAATATACTTAGTGATTTACATGAAATAATACATTATTTTCAATAAACTCTGGTTCCACTATTTCCTTTAGGTTTGATTTTCAGTAAGTTTACTTAACCTTCCTGTATATTAGTTTCTTCATCTGTAAAATGGAGATAATTCTAATAGCTACCTCAGAAATTAATAAAGGATTAATATGTATGAAACGCTTAAACAAATAAATTACTTTAAGCAACATGAAAAATCTTCCAAAGATATTGTAACTTAAAACCAACCAACCTAACAAACAAACAAACTGCTATGAATGTTACTTTGTCCATAACAGACTTTCATTAGGAGGACAGGGGTCATATCAGTTTAATATGCTTTGTTCTTTAATAGTGTATGTAAGTAGTTGCTTAGCAAATGCTATTCGATGATGTTGAAAAAAATTTCAAATAGCTAATTATTTTGGTAGGTAAGCAATTTTCCAGGGATATAAGTCATTCTCTAAGATACAATAAAATTCCAATGCATCTATGAAAGGAAGGAAAGGAATCTTGAATGGAATGGGATAAAACTAAGTCAGAATGATAAGCTAGGTAAAGTATCAGAGAATTCAGCAAACAGAAGAACCTGGATTTCTTTCACTGAAAGGCAGTATTTATGCTCACTGGCTAGAGGAGGTTAAAGAAGCTACCCTCCTTGCCTAGAGACTCTGCCTCAAGAGAAAAGTTGAAAAGAAACTTTAAATGAAATCTAAAACCTGAGCTTGGACAGTGTGTTGATAATCCTGCTCAGTTTACACACAGTGACATCAACCTTATTTGAACAATTTAAAGTCACCAGAAATTTTATACTAAGTCAGAGTGTTTTTTTGCTAATGAGTTTTCTATCCTTCTGTAATATAATCTCATTTTAAGAGACATGGTGAGACATTGTCAAAATAGCAAAGCAAAACCTTGTTCGTGGATGCATATTTTTAAAACTATGTCATGTTCTCTAATTCTACATACCAGTAAGGTGTGCCCACAAAGGAGTTGGCAGGAGAAGCCATTGAAGCAGATCCAAAATCAGCTAGTTTCACCTGACCTGGCTCTGTTAGAAGAATATTTCCTGCTTTAATATCCCTGTAGGAAAAAAATAAGAAGGTTAGAAAATTACTTTTCAATTTTGATTATGGAATAAGGTCAGAGCATGCAATTAATAAGACAAAAAGTTTATTTTAAAAAACCTTGCTCAGATAGCTAAAAGGGGACTTAGTAATTACTGCATGTTGTAAGGGGGCCCAGATTCCTGGGTGTACTTATAGGTAGGTCATAGTAATTACACTGAAAGGTAGAGCTCTCTTCAATGAGAAAAAAAGGCAGTTATGACAGACAAGGAAACCTATTCAATTGCTACACTACAAAACCATATTCTTAGCTGCTAAATCCAGTCACCAACAGTATTCCTTGTGCTGGGAAAATTGGCGCCATTTGTAACCGCCTTTCCCCCCCCTTTTCCGAATTACTTGATATTTTTTGAAGACTAAACAAACCTTCAATGACTCTGTATTGACTACCTACCAATAAGCTTCCTCTACACACATACCTTTTCTTTCTTGCCTGTGACCCTTTCTCTCTGCCTTTAATTGTAACTGCAACTCTAAGGCAGTTGAGTACCATGTTACATAGAAGGTGTTATTTTAAAAATAACACTGTACAGTAAAAAGAAGACCCTGAAAGATCAAAACAAACAAGGATTAGGGGTCAGGAAATTGCATTTATTGTATTACCGCAAAGAATTGCAAGTGGTTACTACTAAAGCTATTAGATATTTTATGCAGCAAAAAGATTTTAAAATATAATTTAAAAATCATTTTCAGTATGATAATTTAGAATGATAAGATGTAGATGTATTCTTTATTCTCTTTTAAAAAGGTATGAGGTGTAATGAGTACTGTGAACCAAGAATTGTAAGTTGATGGGCAGTGAAAAGATAAAGCAGAGAGAATGAGGTAAATCTATGTCAAATTGAAAATGATAAGGTTCAAATACTTCCAAAACAACGTTTCCAAAAATCTTCCTTGAAAATTCAGTTTCTTTCCTCATGATGACATTAGGAATTGGCAGAGAGAACTAAAAAAAAGCATTATTTATTTCTTACAACAACAACAAAAAATGTTTTCTCTATTATTTTCAATTACAACATTGACTAGCTAGCCTCTTACGTCAAAATAATAAAATGAGACATAGATAGCATTTATTATTAAATAAAGAGCATTCTTTAAAAATTTCGTGTCCTTTCAACTTCTTTTACATATTAAAAAAGTTAAAGTATAATATAGCATTAACACATTAATGTGCAGATTAAGATAACAAAAGCATAAAAAGCTGAATTGTGGCTTTAATAGGAACAAACAAAATCATAAACAAGTTGGCATTCCTTAATGACATCTTGGAATTAAAGATATATATACATATACTAGAGGCTGGTGCATGGATCTGTGCACTGGTCTGGTCCCTCAGCCTGGCCTGTTGGGAACAAGCCAAATACATCCACATCCCCCAAGGGGTCCTGGATTGCAAGAGAGCATAGGCCAGACGGAGAGACACCACCGGTGCACAATTGGGGCCAGGGAGGGATTGTGGGAGGGCTCCAGGGCGTGTCCAGCCCCCCTTGCCCAGTCCCGATAGGCCAGATCCCAGCAGCAAGCTAAACTATTGATTGGATCATCTGCTCCCTGGTGGTCAGTGCACATCATACTGGTTGAATGGTCGAACAAATGGTGGACACTTAGCATATTAGGCTTTTATTATATAGGATTTTAATGTCAAATCCATAGAAATTATGGTTCAATTTATTTAATCAATATTTATTATACATAGTTAGTCTTTATAAATTCACAGCAGGAATTTTGGTTCTGCTTTTTTGGTACCAGTATCTTGTGATGGCTAGTCTTATGTGATTAAAACAGAAAAGGGGAACCTATGACCTAATAGTTTCATTTCTTCCTAGCAAATGTCAGTGTTTTCTTTTGTTTTCGAGCCACCTCAGTTACTTGACACATAACTCACAGTCCACTACTTCTGCACTATTCATTTAAGTAACTGTACTAGAAGTTCTTTACTGAGAAAGAAAAATATTAAAAACAACATCTTTGTTTAGGAGAAGTTAGTGGTGGGAAATAGAGTGGGGTTGTACAACAGTAGAAAAAAAATATAAGGTAGGGGAAAGCCTTGAATTAGGAGCTAGGAAATGTGAGTTTTACTCTTTATTACATAAATGCTGTGAAACCATAGGCAAGTTATTTAAATCTTTATGAGTCTCAGTTTCTTCATCTGCCAAAATAAAGACAATAAAATACTATTCTAAATATCTATATGAATCACAGAAACAGAAAACATTTTAAAGTGATAAAACAGCATGTATTTATATAAGATAGATTTGTTATTTGCAACTGAAAGGGGAGAAGAAACTGAGCTAGAAAATAAATATATGCAAGAAAGACTCATTTATTTTTTTCTCTTCTTGACACAGTATCAAAAGATTGCTGAGCTCTTCTTCCCTGCAACACCCTGCCTGGAGAATAGTTACCTATAGAACAGAGATAATGTAAGTCTTTGTGGATACATGGGAGAGACCAAGAGATAGGAACTAAATTCTGGCAACTTTACTTTTTACATCCACAAGCAGCGGCAGTCTATTTGCTACCCATAAATCCTTAGGCGCCCTAAAAATTGGAGCATGCACTAATTTACAAGGTTCGTTGAACAGATAGTCCTACAGCTGAAATGAAAATGTAACTAGTCTCTAATCTTACCTATGAATCAATGCATGAGAATGCAGGTAGGCTAGCCCCTGCAAGGCACCATGAGTAATGGCAGCGATCTCCACTTCCTGAAGTGGTTTCTTGTGAACTGAGGAAGGAAAAACATTCAGGAGTACATGATCAGTTTCATGCCTCTTTTTATCTTATACAACTATACCAAACTGAATTACAGACTTTCTCAAGTGACAAATTGGGCACACATTCATCTAAACACACAAGATATATATTTTCTATAGAACAGCAATAAATAATCAGATAATAGAAAACTGAAGTATAAAAACAAACAAACCTGTTCACACAAAATAAAACGAAGCCTGATATTTGTGGTAATGAATTATTAATTTATTTGTCAGTTGCAAGTCAGTTGACCAGGCCCAAATTCACTAGTTTCTTCTCACATTATAACCCTAGAGTGTTTTAGGTTGCATTATTCCCCTCTTCCCTGAAGCATCTATCTCACTCCTCTAACTATAGGTTTTCAATATTTGTGAAAGCAGCTAATAAGCAATTTCTATTCAGAGATTAAGGATGATATTAGAAAGTTTTTTAATGTAAATTTTTAACAGTCTCTGGTTATAACAGCATCTATGGAAAACTGGGTCAGTCAGGTATTTGCAAGAGTTAAATATTAATATTTAATTTAATTCCATCTATCTCTCTTCCATACATAAATATAAATTTAATGTTTTTGGCTGCATATACTTCATCCCATTAGTAAACATTTTAGTAGTACCTTCCCAGGATGAACTATGAACTAAAAAACAAAACAAAAACACACACACACAAAAAGTAGGAGGACTGCTAATCATTACTCAGATAGTTTTGGTGGCACTACAAAGTTTGCATAGCTTATGCACACAATCCGTAAGTCTAAGTCATCATCCATGTGGCTTGCCCAAATTGGACTTTAATTTAAGAGCAGATAACATCCTGGTCAAGGTAAAACAGAAAGGAGGGGACTGTTCGGATTCTTACCTTCTAACAAATCAGAGGCTGAGCCCAAGCAATACTCCATCACCAACTGTAAGAGATTAAAACAATAACCAGAACAATGAACAAGAAACTGCTAAAACCAAACGACCAACCCAGGACCTAAGAATACTAGAAGAATAAATATCCTGGCCTATTTGACCCTGGATTCAATTTTGGTCAACTGGAACTAATTGGTTTTTATAATTTTTATCATTTGTTATTGTTATCTCCTACTTGGAAATGGAATTAGTCTAAAACTCTAAGGGGACTGGGTATGGAAATATTGACTCCGTACTCCAACTTACCTATTTTCTACTACATTCTACATCATCTTGTTTCAAAAAGGGATTTAAGGTGGCTTGGGTTATACTCCAAATTTTAAATTTTATAACTTGGAAACTGGCAACCAAATGCATGAGCCAGTAAAACAGATACAAGGAAATAGAAGTTAAATAAAATAAGCCAATAATAAGTAATAAATTCCTTATTTTCACATTTAAAAAGTGTTAAACAGCTCTGGCCCAGTAGCTCAGTTTATTAGAGCATTGTCCAGATTTGATCCTCTGTCAGGGCACATACAACAATTAACCAATGAACATATAAATAAGTGGAACAACAAGTCATTGTTATGATCTCTCTTTCTCTTTCTCTATCTCCCCTCCTAAAATCAAGCAATAATTTTATTTAAAAGGGTTAAGCAAGAAAATATCAAGTATTTGCATCTATAGCAACAAGATCATTTACTTCTACCTTCACTTAAAAAGAGAAAAAGGAAATATTATTTAGAACTCAATCTAAAGATGTAGCCTATATCATTGCATTAGCTCAAATTCCCAAAATATGAGATATTGAAAGTTATATCTTAAAATAATTTGAAAATAATATTAAAATATTATTGATATTTGCAATCTTGGGAGGTCTTTTACAAGCAGAAATTAGAAAACTTTCTTTATTTCCATCTTAGATATTTCAGGTGTCCCAGACTACTGATTTGTAGCCAAGGTCAGAACTGTGAATGCTCAGTGACCAGTCTCCACATACACACACAAGCACACATACTCCTACAAATTATTTTGTTATTCTAAAAAATGCCATATGCTCATTATAAAATACTAGTTTCCTTAATTACCTAGACATAACCAATATTAATATATTGGTTCCTTTCATTCAAAAACTAGTATAAAACATATATCTATATTTCATGCACCTTGTGTTATCAAAATAACTTAAGAGAACATGATATATATATATGTGTATATATATATATATATATATATAGACAGAGAGAGAGAGAGAGAGAGAGAGAGTTATAATTCTATATTATATGTAATACTTGAGGTCCATCGCACGAAATTCATGCAAGGGGCTCCGCCGCTGCTGCCGCAGCTTCATCTGGAAGGTTGTCGGGATGAATGTCTGGTCTGATTAGCATATTGCGCTTTTATTATTATAGATTATATATTCAATCTATCTCACTTTTCTAAATTATTCCAATAGCAATGCAATTCAAGGTACATAATACATATAGTGATATATGTCATATACAATATACTCTATAATAATCAAGTTATATATCTATATACTTAAATCATTAAATTATGCATAATATTAAATATATGAATATATAAATTATTGTCCTGCTAGAATAATTTAGAACAATATAAGGAACTTAAAAGTTTAAAGTTTAGAAATGTTATTATAGTTTTCAGCTTAACATTAAAAGTAAGCAGATTATAAACATTAATTTCATCTTATTGTGAAATGAGAGTCCACATAAGTGGTTATTATAATGAAGGGTAGCCGTTTATATGCACAATTTTTTCAGCTATATCAAGGTATAATTGACAAATACATTCTTTTTTCTTTAATGAATTTTAATGGAAACATTTCTCAATTATACCCATACTTCTCTTTTTTAAAAAATATATTTTATTAATTTTTACAGAGAGGAAGGGAGAGGGATAGAGAGTCAGAAACATTGATGGGAGAGAAACATCGATCAGCCGCCTCCTGCACTACCACCCCCTCCCCCCCCACTGGGGATGTGCCCACAACCAAGGTACATGCCCTTGACTGGAATCGAACCTGGGACCTTTCAGTCCGCAGGCCAATGCTCTATCCACTGAGCCAAACCAGTTAGGGCTGTACCCATACTTTTCTAATTTCTTTCTTCTTCTTTTAAGCAGGAGAAAAAAAAACAATTTAATACACAAGCACAGGAGAACCATATGATGCTCAGATCATAAAATGAGGCTCCATACTTTAGCTTTCCCAACTTCTTCCTTATGGTCAAATTAGTCTGTGGCTGTTTGTAGGTATGTCTCCAGCAAGCAGCTCAGTTCCTAAAGCTTCTCCTAATTAACCCATCAAATCTGTTGGAGATAGAGACCCCATGACCAAGCTTATTAGCACTCTGTGTAATCTAAGAGTAAATAGGCTTCAACTAAGAGCTCAGAGGATTTTTCTGAAGACCTGAACTCATGAGATTGAACACCTGATATGTAACATTCATCCTGCCTGCTCAAAATCCCTTTCTTGACTCCTTCAAGACAGTTGAGATTTCCAGAGAACTGATTTCCAGATCATGAGAGATGCCTTGATTAATTTCTCCTCAGATCAGAAACAATGGCTCTAGATATCTTAAGAGTTACTTGATCAGAAATGTTTAAGTATACTGTTTGATAGTCTATCTGGGAAAAAAATTCAATTCCTTAAGTGGAGATCATGTACAGGAAAGGACATAGTGCTGGTAAGTACTCAATAAATGATAGTTAAATTAGACTTTAAATTGGAATGTGCAATCTGAATTAAGTACAAAGTATGACATTTTATGTACTGAACAGTGCCCAACAGAAACACAATCATGTAAAAATACACTAAGAAGACAGAGTGAAACAAAAGATTGTTTCATTTTAATTATTGCTTGGCCCTGTTTGATAAAACTTAGGCATTACAATACCAAGCACAATTCTGAACTATGCAGAAATTGGAGTGGGGAATGAAAAATGTCAAAGATAAAAATTTTAGAATGAGAATAGAAGGCCCTGCTCTTTACTTTCATAAATAAGTCATTATAAAATCATGTTAACTTCCACCATTTCTTCAATGAGTGCTTATAGAAAGCAATTTCCCATAGGCTAGATATCATTCTTATAGAATATATAGCATATGGCATATTCTAAGGCATTAACAAATGTGAAAGACTATGTGCACCTTGTGTTATCATAGATCAAGGAGGACTGATAATTTCATAGATCAAGGAGATAAGAGAAAAAAATAGAAAAAAATAAATAATAGAGGTCTTTTGACTTACCCAAGCAGTGTGCTCTTTCAAGTAACAACCTTTGTACTCAATGGTATTAGGGTGCTTCAACTGTCGTAAAAATTTGACTTCCTTAAGAATATCTTGCCATTTCTATTGAAGAAAAAAAAATTATCATTCTAAAGCTTAAAATAGTACTTTATTATCAAGTACACATACATCATTTCTTTTTATTTTTTAAAGGGACAAAGTAAATCTTTAATAAATGAAGAAGCCATTTAATCTTATGTTACTTCTTTAAGTTTGAATACATGTAAATGTAAATCTAACACCAAATACATATTTCAATCCATTATACTAACCCCATGATCGGCAAACTGCAGCTTGCGAGCCACATGCGGCTCTTTGCCCCCTTGAGTGTGCCTCTTCCTAAGCCTTAGGAGTACCCTAATTAAGTTAAAAACAATGTACCTACCTATATAGTTTAAGTTTAAAAAATTTGGCTCTCAAAAGAAATTTCAATCGTTGTACTGTTGATATTTGGCTCTGTTGACTAGTGAGTTTGCCGACCACTGTACAACCCATCTATTCCACAAAACAGCTGACTGCGTTAGAATATTAGGAATGTTTAATGTATGCTCCAGAAGGAGGGAAAAAAAGAATTGTGATAAAAAATGTTTAAAGATGCTTGGCTCGAGTGGCTCAGTGGTTGAGAACTGACCTATGAACCAGGAGGTCACAGTTAAATTCCTAGTCAAGGCACATGCCTGGATTGTGCCCTCAATCCCCAATAGGGGGTGTGCAGGAGGCAGCCGATCAATGATTCTCATCATTGATGTTTCTCTCTCCCTTCCTCTCTGAAATCAATAAAAAAATATATTTTAAAAATGTTTAAAGAACTTTGTTTCTTCTATCAATTTCATATTAACTTACTTCTGTCAGTTTAGGTATTCAACTGTCTTTAACTTACCTCATGTGTCTGCTTCCCACTATACGACATTTTCTTAACTGCCACCACTTCATTGGTGTGAGCATTTGTGGCCTGTGTTAAGACAGTGAAGAAAGTAAAACAAAAAGAATGAATGATGGTTCTTAAATATTTGACTAGAGAATTTAACATTTTCACACTTCATTATCACGATTTAAAGATAGTCCAACTTTTGATAGGTTTAGGTAGACATTTCCATCCCACTTTAAAGAACAGTTTATTTTAATCCCTCTCTGTATACATGCAAAGATTACACTATAAAAATTAGGGTTTAATAAAATATATTTATTCAAACAGAAACAAGTCATATTTCTAAAGCATCCACACTGGCTTCATCATATAGAACCTCCATCAATAGAGAACCAGTTAAATAAATATAGTACAGTTATGTAATGAAATAACCATTAAAAGGTGGGAGGAATATACATGAATCAAAAACTCTCACACAATTATTTAATTACAATTGTGATAAATGCAACAAAGTACAAGCACAGGGTGTTAGGAGATCATTTAAAAAGTCTTGATTTAGTGCTGGAGGGTTGAACAGGAAAGGCTATCTTGTGGACGTAACACTTAATCTGAAATCTGTAGGACAAACAAGAGTTAAAGAGGGACAGGTATGCAATGTGCAGCATTTTCTAAGTAGGAGCATATATAAAGGCCCTAAGGCAGGAAAAAGTGTGGCATACAGTGGAAATTCATAGGGCTCAACTTCAAGCTTATAACTTTTTAATATTACCTTGACAGCAGTCAGTTAATATAGATACCATTAACTTGAATAATGCCTAGATTTCTGGACTGGCTTTTCTGCAATGACTATTTGCCTCTACTGGAAATATCATTTAATTTGTAGAATAGACATTAAAGCCAAGTGTATTTTTCAAGTAATAGAATGTGTAGAAGTCAAACTTTCTTAATCTGATCTATCTAAATGATTCTTTTTCATTACTTACAAAATAAACTGCTCCAAAACTTCCATGTCCAATCTCATGCAAACCAATAAAAAGTTCTTCAGGATCATCTTTGTAGAACAGATCAGCAATCTCTGGGTCCTTTGGCACCCCTTTAGGCATGATGACCAGTACTTGCAAAGGTTTTGCTTTTGATATTCCAATCAGCTTTATCTCTCATTGACAATATTTTGGGGGTAAATTTTTAGTACCTGTAGAAAAATTAAGTTTGACATTACCTTATTTCTAACACATTTTGTTTGGTGGCAATACAAATTGATATTAAAAAGCACTGTGGTCTTATAACTCCATAATAAAGAAAAGTAACTCAAAAGAAAAATGGGCAAAAGATTTGAATAGACATTTCTCCCAAGATATGCAAGTGGCCATTAACACATGAAAAAAACATTCCACATCACTAGTCATTAGAAAAGTAAAATTAAAACAAGAGATATCTTTTCATACCCACTAGGATGGGCATTATCAAAAAGTCAGATAATAAGAATTGGTAAGGATGTGGAAAAATTGGAACTCTCTTAACACTGCTGGTGGGAATGTAAAATAGTGCAGCCATTTAGGGAAACAGATAGGCAGTTCATCAAAAACTTAAACACAGAGTTGCCATTTGATCCAGAAATCCTACTCCTAGGTATATAGCCAAGAGAAATGAAAACAGGTGTCCACACAAAAATCTGTGCATAGATATTTATAGCAACATTACA
>NW_006283826.1:2542848-2548025 GCF_000327345.1 Myotis davidii
ACAAAAATTGTGCACCTATGGATGAGGACAGTGGGTGGGGAGTGAGGGCGGAGGGTGGGGCGGGAACTGGGAGGAGGGGAGTTATGGGGGTGGGGAGAGAAAAAAAGAAACAAAACAAATGATGTACTGATACATGCTCCAACATGGATAAACCCAATAAACATGCTAAGTGAAAAAAGCCATATAGTGTATGATTTCATTCATAAAATACTTCTGGAATAAGTAAATCTACAGAGACAAAGTAGGCAATTGGTTGCCTAGGACTGGGGGAAAGGTGTGTTTGTGGGAATAACTTTAAAGGGTGATGAAAATGTCCTAAAATTAACTGTGGTAATGGTAGTACAACTGTTAATGTACTAAAACCCATTGACTTATATACTTTAAATGAGTAAATTATATAATATAAAAATTATATCTCAATAAATCTGTTTTTAAAAAAGCATTTTGGTCTAATTAATACTTAAATAATAACAGCTAACATTAATTAGGCCTTATTATGTGTCAGGCCACACTAAATACCATATATATTATCTCCGTTAAACCCCATAACAAATCATAATGTGAGACTTTATTATTTTGATATTATGGAACAAACTAAGACTAAGGTGAAACCACTTCCCCATGGTCAGGAAGCAAGTATTTAGTCTATATACTATGACATAGTGATCTATGCATTTCCAGCAAATGGTGATCCATAGTACTCAGCTTTATTCAAAAAATATTCAAAAGTTTAAAATACATTTTAGTTCTCATAAATTTAGTTCATAGATCTTTCTGTTTTTCCTAAAGGAAATCTTATGTTTTGTTCCCCTTTGTGAACTTGAATTAGGCAAAGAAAAGCATTATCCATAAAAGAAAAAAATTGATAAATTAGACTTCATCAAGATTAAAAAACTTGACAAAATGAACAACCCAATTTTTTAAATGGGAAAAAATTGGAATAGACATTTCACTAAAAAAGTTATATGGATGGCAAATAAACAAAAGAAAATATGCTTAATACTATTCATCCGGAAGATACAAATTAAAACCCCAATGAAATACTGTACACACCTAGTAGAATGGCTACCATTAAAAAGACTAAGCATACCATGTATTGGCAAGATTGTAAAGTAACTGGGTCTCTCATTCATTGCTGGCGGAAATGTAAAAATGGAATGAACACTTTGGAAAACCGTTTGGCAATTTCTTAAATAGTTAAACATACATCTACCATCTGATGTAGCCATTCCATTCCTATGTATTTAGCCAAGAAAAATGAAAACATATGTCCAAACAAAGCACTGTACACAAATGTTCATGGCAGCTTTATTTTTAATAGCCAAAACTGGAAACAACCCAAATGTCCATCAACAGATGAATGGATAAACAATCTGTGGTAAATGCAGACAATGGAATGTAACTTAGCAATAAAATGAACTATGTTGATACATGCTACAACATGGATGAATCTCAAAATAATTAAGCTAAGTGAAAGAAGCCAGATTAAAAAAAAAGAATACATACTTTACGGCTTCATTCATATAAAATTCTAGAAAACACAAATTAACCTAACATGACAGAAAGTACATCAGTTGTTGCCCAGGGATAGGGATGGGTGAGAAGAGAAGAGAGAGAGAGAGAGGAAGGAGTAAAATGGGGCATAAGAAAGCTTTGGGGAATGATGGACATGTATATTCAATATGATGATGGCTTCATATATATATATTTATTTATTAATATATAAATGTAGAAATAGATATGAATAAATGGGAAATAAGCAGTCAATAAATATAATTGAGAAAGATATTAATGAATTATTAATAAATCTATTGGTGAATTCTTAAATGCATTGATAAATATATTACTAAATATGATATATTTATAATTATTATATTACATATAATGTGTTTAACATATTACTAGTATGCTCTGGAAATATATTAAATTATTGTATGTAAAAAATCAATAAGTTTGTTTTAAAGAGAAAGATACAATTTAAAAAATGAAAGTCAAATAGAATGGGAGTGGTTCTTACAAATTATTTGCCAGTTATTTTTGATATCAAGGAGGTAAACACATACACATACATACACCCACTCACACACTCAAAGGACATAAACATTAAATTTAAAAAAGAAATAGCAGGAGCCATTAATGAAATGAAACATATACAATTTCACTAGTAATTAAAGAAGTAAAAACTAAAATAATAAGACATCTCATTTCACCCACCAAATTAGCAAAGTAATAGAAAATATACATTTTTTTTGGTATGGGCATAAGGACACATAACTGAAAGAATGAGTACAGTGTTTGATCCAGTAATATACTAATGGGAATTTACAAATTTACTGTTTGTTTTGTTTTAGTAAAAGTCAGGGTATAAGTAGAGCATAGGAGGGATGCCACAGTGAAGATGGGAAACATGGCTTCTTTAACCTGTAAGTTTAGAGTTCTTTGAAGGCTTATGTTTTATTTGAAGTTGGGATTTCAGGTAATTTTTAAATTTCTTCTTTTTATAAAAATTTATTTTATTGCTTAAAGTATTACAAAGGGTATTAAATTTCCTCTTTTTGATTATGTGTATTACTACAACAAAAATTTTATTTCCAGAAAATAATTTGATAATAGAAATCAACTTGAGCTAATTTCTTTTAACCAAATAATTCTCTATTGTAAGCTATAAATGAGAATAATAAAAATTTATAAGGAAATAACTTGAAACTAAAAAACTTTATAAAAGAACATCCTATCCCAATTTTATTAATATTTTCCATTTTAATATATTTTTCTTAGAAATACAATAAAAATTAATTATAGGAAAAACAGAAAAGCCTGAATGGCGTGGCTCAGTGGTTGAGTGTTGACCTATGAACCATGATGTAACGGTTAGATTCCCAGTCAGGAAGATTCCAACAAGCCTGGGTTGCAGGCTCAATGCCCAGCAGGGGGCCTGCAGAAGGCAGCTGGTCAATGATTCTCTCTCATCATTGATGTTTCTATCTCTCTCTTCTTCTCCCTTCCTCTCTGAAATCAATAAAAATATTTTTTTTAAAAAAGAAAAAAAACAGAATGTACCACTTATTTCCATTTTATAGGAGAAAGCTAAGTTATGGATCTATGTGGACAATACCTTTTTGTGTATGGCACAAAATACACTGTATTGCTCAAATTCATTTTAGCAGCAACCTTTTCTTCCCCTTTTGTAACTTCAGTCTTTTGTACGTATGGTGCACCTATAGAAGGGGAAGAAGAAAATACATAATTGCAGGGTCAAATTAAAGGAGTAATAATCAATAACATGGTCATTTATAATATTTATAAATGTAACATTACAAAGTTAAAATTTTATCTTTAGCTGTTTTGGATGACAAATGTAAAAGGTAAAAATTTCACAACAGAGTCACAGGCTACTCTTTCACAAGCAATACCAGGAAAACAAATGTGTCACTAGATTTCAGAATCTATATTGAGGCTTCCACTGGTTTGTTTGAGTCCAGGGAAACTCAATAGAGGCTACCCGTAGACAGGACTAATCTGACAGCACACAGTGATGCTACTGATTGTCTGTCAATAAGGCTTATATTCTGAATTGCTTTTCCAATAAGCATGATGATTTATATTGACTCATCTATCTTCCCTTTTCTAGGCTCTCCTATAACCAATCTCCTGCATTTTGGGAGTAATGATTATTCTTTATTATCTATTAAAGAAGTATATGCCCAATGTAGAAAATCTGGGAAATATATAATACTATGAAAAAAAAATCCATAATCCTACCCAGGACAAACTCCATTAACAATCTGGCATACATTTCTCCAAGCACATATTTATTTTTTCATGCTCATATTTATTTTGTTACACAGCTGAGATCACATTTATAGATATAATTTCATAGCTTACCTCTCTCTTTTGTTTTTTAATCCTCACCCGAGGATATTTTTCCATTGATTTTTAGAGAGAGTGGAAGAAAGAGGGAAAGACAGAGAGAAATATTGATGTGAGAGAAAAATACATCAATTGGTTGCCTCCTGCTCGCGCCTAACGAGGGCCCGGGCCAGGAAGGAACTTGCAACTGAGGTGTGTGCCCTTGACCAGAATAGAGCCTGGGACCCTTCAGTCTGCAGGCTGACACTCTATCCAAGGAGCCAAATCAGCTAGGGATAGACTATCTCTTTTATCTAACTATATTATAAGCATTTTGCCATATCATCAAACACTATTCAAAAAGATCATTTAATGACTACTCAATGTATATCTGATGGAAGAGTCACAATTCACTCATAACCGTCTCTCCACAATATGAAGCCAAGGCCACAGTCTACCCTTTGTTGAACTATTAAAAATTATTTTGTTTTGAAGATCTTTGTGCATATTACCTAGCTATGTTTTAGGGCTTTCTTTGGAATGGATTTCTAGAAGGACAGTTGTTGTGTCAAAGAATATAACAATTTAAAACTAATGTTATTGAAGTAATTTTTAGACACTTGAGTAGTGGCTAGGGTGTTGAGGGGACTGGGGGACTCCGGAGGCAGGCGCGAAGAGCAGCGGGCCTGCCTGGGGGTGGGCCGGCATTGCCGCGAGCCTGCTGCCCCAGAGGGGCTGAGGGGGCTGGGCACTGCCATCTTATGGATGTGGGTGCTGCCATCTTTGAGGGCAGGGCAGTCAATTAGCATAGTCCCTCCTTATTGGCTGTGGGCGCCACCATCTTTGTGATAGCATGGGGGCCAATTAACATATTCCCTCTTTATTAGATAGGATGCTATTATAATCACTTGTGTACAAGTTTTTTTGTGAACACACATTTTCTCTTAATTAAATACCTAGGAGTCGAACTGCTTGGCCCATGGCATCTTTATATAACAGATACTCTATAAAAATCTGCTGAAATATTCTTCCCTTTTTTTCCATCACAATTTTATACTAAAAATTACCTTTCAATTTACCCTTCCCTTAAAATATGAAAAAGAACATTTTTCCTTCCAAGAGGACAGCATTTTAAGAATTAACTGACGATGAAATAATATGGGAGAAACCAAG
This sequence comes from Myotis davidii, assembly GCF_000327345.1. Lineage (NCBI taxonomy): Eukaryota > Metazoa > Chordata > Mammalia > Chiroptera > Vespertilionidae > Myotis > Myotis davidii. The sequence goes on from NW_006283826.1 coordinate 2,547,871, forward strand.
ATGGCGGCATAGGTAAACACGGGAGTTAGCTGCCTCGAACAACCACTTCAAAATACAACTAAAAGACGCAACGGACATCGCTCAGAACCACAGGAAGACTGGCTGAGGGGAAATTCTTCAACTAGAAGGAAAGAGAACAGCATACGAGACTCAGA
>NW_006283826.1:2549358-2573643 GCF_000327345.1 Myotis davidii
CTGAAGGGTATTCTTTAAGGAGAGGAAGAAGAAATAGGAAAAGAGAAAAAATGATGAACAACAAAGTGACAACAAATACATATCTATCAAGTGAATCTAGAAATCAAATGAATCAAAAATCTGATGAACAGAACAAACTGGTGAATATAATAGAATCAGGGGCATAGAAAGGGAGTGGACTGACTATTCTGGGGTGGGGAGGAGTGTGGGGGGTGCGGGAAGAGACTGGACAAAAATCATACACGTATGGATGAGGACAATCGGGCGGGAGGGTAAGGGCAAAGGGTGGAGTGGGAACCAGGTGGATGGGAGCTATGGGGGGAGGGAGAAAAGAGGAACAAATGTAATAATCTGAACAATAAAGATTTCATTAAAAAAAAAGAAAAAGAAAAAGAAAAAAAAGAAAAAAGAAATAATATGCATGAAATTATTTTTTCCCCTCTTCCTTGACCACCTGGAAACTCAGTCCCCTCAACCCCCTATTGTATTTATAGTGAGAAATTAGAACTCTGCCAAGAATGTAGTATTTCAAGTCTTAGGCCCTTAGGCCAACTGAACAATCCAGCTAGCTTATAGTAGAAGATTTCATCAGAGATGTGCAACTGAAATAATCTTCATTCTTTATTCTAAGAAAGGGAAATCATCCAACAATAATAAAGTAAATTATTTTTCACAGTCATTATGACTTCATATAAGAAAGACCATTTGATGGGGAGTATAAATGTAGATGTTTTAAATAATTTCCCTTTGCCCAGCATTTTTCAAGAAAAAGGATTCACAGAAGATCTTAGTTGCCTTAAAATGTTGTAATCACACTTCAACAATAAATCTGGAGCCAACTAGTTTGAAAAATCCACAATATTTTGGCATTAGGGAATAAGAATCATAATGTTTCATCTCTGAAAGAATTTTAAAGATTAGACATTTTGACTTTTTTATTAAACTAAATAGCAAAAAAGTTAAGTATCAAATCACAGCTATGTAGTAGTGTTACCCCACATTAAAATCCAGGTCTTCTGATTTCTCACCCCAGGAAACTTTATTCTGAAAACTTTGTTGCCTAAATCAGACTTCAGAACAGCAAACAGTTTTCCTATTTTTGCCCATAGTTTAGAGAGTGATCAAGAAAAATTTGACTTAATATAAAATTAGACTTCCATGTCATCATTTCTCTGAAGAGACTCATAACACTTGAATATATAGTGGTGGATTCAGTTCTTATGAGGACGAAAGAGTAAGCAAATTTGGGGATCTCTTTAAGAAAATTTTTTTTTACCAAATTCTCTCACAAAAATAGGTATAAGGCTGAACGGGTGGCTCAATTGATTGGAGTAGTATCCTGTACACTGAAAGTTCACCATTCAATTCCCAGTCAGGGCACATAACCAGGGTGCAGGTTTGATCTCCAATTGGGGAACGTGTGGGAGGAAACCAATCAATGTTTCCCTCTCACATCCATGTTTTTTCTCTCTCCCTACCTCTGTCTCAAAACCAATAAACACATATTTAAAAACAAAACAAAATAGGTATAGGGCCTTAGAAGGGGCTGGTGTAAATGAGGGACTCTCAAACATAAGCTTCACAGTAAATTAGCCTGTGTAAATTCCCATGATTTCATTCATTATCTTGCTCCCAGAAGGTAGTTGCAGCCAGGTAAAATCTTCATTTTACACCAGTGAAAAATGAAGTAAAAAGGTGATATGACTTTTTCAAAGTCAAGACTAGTCTAGGAGCTTCTCTCCTCTATCTATAATACAACCTCCCTAAAAGACTTGAGAGAACTGTCCCTATAGAAAGAAACAGAACTGTTTGGGTTAGCTGTTGTTACTGCCTGCCACTAATATTTAAGTGATATCTGAGATAAGAAACTCTGTTTATGGTACTTTCTCTTTGAAAATGAAAATAGATGATAGTTGCCTTTTATGCCACTAATGATATATGCCCATTGTGATCATCTATCACTCCATTTGAGAACTGGAAAGGGACCTTAATGATCAACTAATTTCTACTTAGCAAATAATGCAGAAGAGGTTGGGGGTTGCTGATTATCATAATAATTGTAACCTTTAGACTACTCCTGGGTCAACTGACATTAAATAAAAACATATGCACACATCATAGGAAAAGAATTAGAAGAATACAGACCATAATGTTAATAATGATTATTTTGGGGTATTGACAATATAGGCATTTTGTTTTCTTTTTATTTTCAGCATTTTCTCCCCTGACCATTTATCACTTTATAATGAAAAAAGATAACATGTTTTTAAAAGACTGAATTGAAATAGAAGGCAACTAGAGCAGGGAGGTCAGATTGGGCTACCCAACAAGGATGACAGTCTTATTCCAGAATGAAGGCAGAAGGCAGATCTCATGCCATGGCTTCAAGAACCTGGATGCAAGAATAACACGGTAATAATGTGACATAGTCAGCAAGTGGCTGTAAGCCTGGAAAAGACATGGGAATCAAGTTAGCTCTGAGGCTCTAAGAACAAGCAACAGTGAAGACAATTACTCTATGAAAAAGAATAGGAAATTCAGTCAAAGGAATAAGTTTAGTGGAAAAAAAATGGTGAGTGTTTTCTAGCCAAATAGACTTTTAAGTGCTAGATGGGCATCCAGGTAGAGATGTATAGCAAGTAGAATGAAATGAAGGCCAGGTAAAGCTCTGCTTGGCCTTCACTATGAACTGGAATTCAGGGAAAATAACATAGCTAGAAATTCAGATCTAGAATTATTTGTTTAAGGTAGATAAGAAACTCAAGAAGGAACCATGGTAACTCAGGCCAAGAATGCAGTGAGAAGAGAAAGCTTAGAAGAAAATCTTTGGAAAATATTCCAAAGTTGAATTATTAGTGTTGGTAAGTAAGTGTAAAATATAATATTTTATTTCTATAATTAAGCATTCATTCCATTTTATATATAATCAAAAGGTTAAAATGACTTCCCTAAGTTTAACAAATTGAGATGAATAGTCAAATACTACTATTAGAAATTAAATTTAGATTTTTATATGACTCCGCCTTTCTTTTCATGTCAATTATTAAACAAAAAAATCCCTTGTCTTTCTGTCTATGGAAATATATATATTTTTTAAAAAATATGTGCAGCCCTGCTGGATGGCTCAGTGGGTGAGCATCCACCCATGAACCAGGAGATCACGGTTTGATTCCCAGTCAGGGCACATGCCTGGGTTTCAGCCTTGATCCCCAGTGGGGGACCTGTAGGACAAAGCTGATCAATGATTCTCCTTCATCATTGATGTTTCTATCTCTCTCTCCCTCTTCCTTCCTATCTCTGAAAATAAATAAAAACATTTTTTAAAATGTGCATCAGTAATAAAATGAACCAGCTGACTTTTTTCCTGGTCTTAGGGCTACTCAAGACTGTTTCTAAGTTCCAGTTCAACCCTAAAAGCCTATGATCCTGGCATGTTGCTTGATTTTAAAATCTTTTATTCAGATTCACACACACAAAAATGTCCTGAGCTCAAGGTATGTAAAATTCTCAGCAATCAATTTCACTTTAATTGTCCAAAGTCAAAAAAAAGAAAAACCCAAGATATTAACACCTTTAGCTTCTGCAAATTTTACCTCCCACTGATCACCAAATATGTGAAGGCACTGTAAGAGCTCTGTATTTAGAACTTTTGACTCCCTGCTATAGGATTACAGTGCCAGGCTCTGGAGAAAATAGAACATGCAGAAATAAGAGCTTTGAAAATAAACCTTCTTACAGCTAATGAAGGATTACCTGACATGCAATTTTTCTAAAATGTCACAGCTATTAGCAAGTTCTTTTGTTGTTGTTTGTTTGGGACCATTCTACCTTGTCTCCACTTTGTTGCTCTGAAAACAACATTTTTTTCTTAAGCACAGTCAGATGTAGGAACCCCAAAACTTCAAAATTAAGTTGTATATACTTACATTTAAATTTACTTTTTTAGAAAAAGGTCTTCTTGGCCTTCACTATGAACTGAATTCATATTTTGAAACTGAAACCCCCAATGTGATTATATTTGGAGATAGGGGAGGTAATTAAGGTTAAGTGAGGTCATTAAGGGTTCGACCCTAATTCATTAGGATTAGTGGCTTTATAAGAGAAGAAAGAGAAAAGATCTCTCTCTCTCTCCCCCTCACCTCACACATGCAAGGAGGAAAGGCCTTGTGAGCACAACTCCAGAAGCAGTCATCCTGCAAGCCAGAAAGAAGGAGCTCACCAGAAACCTAATCAGTTGGCACCTTGGTTTTGGATTTCCCAGCCTCCAAAAAGGTGAGAAAATACATTTCTGTGTTTAAACCACTTAGTCTGATATAGCAAACTGAGGAGACTAAGATAGAGCCTCCTTAAATTTTTGAACAAAAGTTTGGACAATTTTCAAATTATTACAAAATCAGTAGCCAAAATATATTCTTTTTTAGGTAGCTAGGAAAACTGATCCTTTGATAATTATCCTCCTTTCAAAAATATATCTCAACTAGAGGCCTGGTGCACAAAAATTTGTGCACTCAGGGGGTCCCTCAGCCCGGCCTATGCCCTCTTGCAGTCTGGGACCCCTTGGAGGATGTCCACCTGCTGGGTTAGGCCTGCACCTTGAGGGATCGGGCCGAAGCTGGCAGTCAGACATCCCTCTGGCAGCCTGGAATTCCTCGGGGGAAGTCCACTTGCCAGCGGGGAGCAGGCCTAAGCTGCAGTCGGACATCCTTAGCGCTGCTGAGGAGGCGGGAAAGGCTCCCGCCACCACCGCTGTGCTGGCAGCCATCAGCCTGGCTTGTGGCTGAGCAGAGCTCCCCCTGTGGGAGCGCACTGACTACCAGAGGGCACCTCCTGCGTTAAGTGTCTGCCCCCTGGTGGCCAGTGTGTGTAATAGTGACCAGTCATTCTGCTATTAGGGTCAGTTTTCATATTACCCTTTTATTCTATATGATAGAGGCCTGCTGCATGGGTGGGGGCTGGCTGGTTTGCCCTGAAGGGTATCCCAGATCAGAGTAGGGGTCCCGCTGGGGTGCCTGGCCAGCCTGGGTGAGGGGCTAATGGCTGTTTTCAGGCTGGCCACACCCCCTTTAGGGTGGGGAGTCCCCGCTGGGGGCCCTGGCCAGTCTGGGTGAGGGGCTGAGGGCCATTTTAAGGCTGGCCAAGCCTCCCAGTGACGGAAGCTCCCAGCCTCTTCTTTTTTATTTTTTTATTCTGGGTTTATTTACCTTCTATAATTGAAACTTTGTTGCTTTGAGTGGAGCTCACAGCTGGCCGCGGCAGGCAGCAAAGCTTGGCTTCCTCCATCATTGGGGCAACCAAGCCTCCTGCTTGCTCCAGCTCTGTGGCTGCCAGCCGCCATCTTGGTTGGGTTAATTTGCATATAGTTGCTCTGATTGGTTGGTGGGCATGGCTTAAGGCGTAGCTAACGCACGGTCAATTTGCATGTTTGTCTTTTGTTAGTGTATATAATTCAAAGAATTGGGTACAAATGGTATTCTTTGAAATAGAAAAAAAAATTTATAATTGTCTCCACCCAATAACTTAAAAAGCACACATAAATAAAATAACTAGAGTACACATACTTGATTAAGTATAAAATCTTGACCTAAAATCTGTTTCCAAAGACTCTACATTTATTTGATCTTTCAACAATACTGCCTCTGAATATGAATCTCAAATGTTTAAGTTCTGCAAGACGTAAGTGATTACAAGTACTTTCTTGTTCAGGTATTTAAAGCAATTTCTTCATTCTTGAGTAATTTGCTTTAAATTTAGAAGCTGAATGAACCCTAACAGCTCTCTATAGCTCTACCTGATATTAAAAACTTTTTGTAGCTGTTTATGAATGAAATCCATCCTCTACTACTGTTTGCATTATCAACCTGAAAGAAAAATCTGACCATGCCATTCTACAGCTTAAAACCCTTTAATCCCACCAGGTACAGGATAAAACATCCAAACTCCTTGTAGATGGATGGCAAATGTGATCTGCTCCTTGTCTGCTCTTGAACCCTGTCCTTAGGAATTCTGAGGCCTCACAGTGGGCACCTCAGCTGTCTCAAAGTACTTCCTTGCGATGTGAAGAAGTACCTGTTGGCAAACCCTTTCTTCTTCCTAGCTCACTAAAATTTGTTCAAGAATCTGCTTACATAATACCACTTCAGGGAAACTTTCCTGACTCTCTCTTAAGCTGGGTGGGTTATTTTCCTTTTTTGTCCCATAGAAAGACGCTGTAACATTTTTTTCCCAAGTTGGAAACATGCATCTTTTAATTAGTGTCACTCATTGAGATGTAAACATTTCTTACAGTACAAACACAAGATTTAGGTTGTCTTAGGTAGGACCATATTAGGACCATATGCTGATAAAAGGCAGGGATCATATTTATATCACCAGTGCTGAACATACTATCTATACACTACATGTGTCCAAAAAATGCTGTTCAATTATACTAATTCATATATAAAATGTATTAAGGTATTTATCATTTAAGGAATATTATGGTAAATAATTTTGTTAAGCAAGAAACTATCACTGTTTTTTAAAAATTACTATTTCTACAGGTTGCTTTACTTAAAATGGTTTTGACCTTTATTTTAGAAATGTACTATTTTATTGAATAATACAGTACCCAAATGTCAATAATTTCAGAATTATCAGCACTCCCAACTTATTTGTTTAAGAACCTATTTCTTTCAACGAGTGTCTTAAAGAAGTGGCATTTGATATCATCCCATTTAAACATCTAGAAACCCCTTTGGAGTCGGAGTCTACACTATTAGTTTTTAAAAATTGAAATAAAATCTATATTACACATTAAATGAAAATTTAACCCTGCTCTACAATATTTCTTCTATGTTGACAGTCATAATACATGGTATTCTTGCATTAGGTAGTTTAGAATCCACTACTTAAGCCTGCCTTCAGTCAGCAAGGCTAAATATCACTTCTATTGGTTTATATGCATTCATTCAGTTGCCTTTGATAAGTGAACTAATCTTGGAATAAATATAACAGAAAAGAGAAAATCAGGAAGCATTTATTTTAGACTATTGCAGGCACTAGAGATAGAAGAGGCTACTTTCATTAGAACCTAGTTTGACGTAATCAACATCATCATTACCATGCTAACATTTAATCAATGCTCACTAGGTGCCAGGCACTGTGTATTATCTCATTTAATTCTTAACACTACAAGAGTTAGTATTATTGATTTCTGTTTACAGATAAATATCTACGCCCAACTTCACAGAACTAGCATTTATAGAGCTGTTTTGCAAATCTAGACAATATAACCTCATGCATAGTCCCTTAACCACTATGATGTAGTATTAAGTTAAATCACTGTATGAGAGATATCAGAAATTAATGATTCAATAAATTATAAAGGATTCTATTTAGCCTACAATATTCCTGAATACTAACCATTTGATCATTTTGATTTGCTTTACCCAAGGCTAAAACAGAAGGTCAAGCCCCTCCCATTTAAAACTCTTTACTTTGTGATTTAAAAAGAAGGCAATGCCATCATTGAGAATTTCTGCTCAGTGAAAAGTAGTGTAGCCAATTCAAGGCAAGGGGAGCCTAAGTACTCCAAAATCTTCTGAGGTTACCCTGTCCTGGGACTTGCTTTATACCTCTGAAAGTTAGTATTTAAAACCTGGAACTCTTGCCTAGTTTCTAATGTTGAAACGGTAACTCAACATTCTTAGTCACTTTTAATTTTGCTTTGCCACTGGCAGACAGGGCAAGCATCCACATATGTTGACAGAATACATGTTAGAGTAGTTTACTCCCGTTGAAAATTGCCTTACACTGTTTTAGCAATTCTCTCTACAGGAACTGCATTTTTCAGAAGTATATGAATCTATATCTGTTCTAGGTAATCCTATATAATAAAAGGGTAATATACAAATTGTCCCCTTGACTGCGAGTTTGACCAGTTCAATCTGGGGGTGGAGCCAGCCGGCCAACCACCCATGGCCCCTCCCACCAGCCAATCTGGCCTGATTGGCCACAATCAGGCGGACCAGCCAGACCCTACCCATGCACGAATTCGTGCACCGGGCCTCTAGTATATAACAGTTTACTGTGACTCTTTTTGGTTCCTCAACTAGAAAATGTTTCTCGATCTTTTCCACCATATGGAGTGATCCTTTTCTAATGCTCTTAAGCAGTTCTGAGTGTGATTTTTAAATATATGGATTTCAACTTAATTCCTAATTCATTTCACAAATATTTATTTAGTGCCTACTATGTGCCAGTCTAAGCACCAAGGAAAACAAAAAGCCCTAGTCACTTCAAGAAACTAAACGAACCTGCCTACCCTGAGGTGCTACAATTTTGGCAGAGAGAAAGAGACAATTAACAATAAACATGATAAAGTAAATCATTACAGTAAAAGAAAGATGAGAACTTTGGAAACAGAAAAACAGAGCGGGATGGGGATCAGAAATGCCAGGGAGTCAAGCTGCAATTTTAAACTGGGTGATCAGGATAGACCTCCTCATTGAGGTGATTTTTTAACTTTCTCAAATTTGGAAGAAGATGCAGGAGGTGCCAATACCTATGGGGAGAGTTTTCTAGGCAAAGGGCATAGCTAGTACAAAGGCCCCAGGGCATGTGGCTGGAGCAGAGTGAGCAAAGGGTGCGCAGTTGGAGACAGGACCAGAGCAGAAAAGGGGAGGGGAGCAGGTCATACAGGACCTTAGAGATTACTGTAAGGATTCTGGTTTTTACTGTGAGAGTGAGCCACTGCAGGGTTTTGAGGAGAGAAGCATCACAATATAACTTACATTTAAGGGATAACTCTGCTACTCTGAGATGAAACTGAGGGACAACGTAAAAGCAGGGAGTTCAGTTAGAAGGCTATTATAATAACCCACATGATTATAATGGTGAGATTATGGTGGCTTAAACCCAAGAAATAACAGTGAAGGTGGTGAGAACAGATTATAATTGAATAATTTACATAATAAACTCTACCCATATATAATGTACAATCTGATGAGTTTTGTCAGGTGTCTATGCTTGTGAAATCATCACCACAATCAAGGGAACATTTCCATCCTTCAAAAATTTCCTTTTGCTCTGTTACTTAAGTCTCTTCCATCTAACTCTAGTTCCCCAAGGAAACACTGACCTGCTCTCTGTCACTATAAATTAGTTGGCATTTTTTAGTTTCATGGAAGTGTAATTATACATGATATACTGTATATATTCCTTCATATCTGACTTTTGTCACTGTATTGTGATTTTGAGATTCATCCATGTTGTTGTATAACAGATACTGGATTTGCAGAAAGATACTGATTTGTTTATATTGAGGATATTAAAGAAAGAGTCATTTAGAATGGTTTCAAGGCCTTTAGTCAAAGAAAACTGGAAAAAATGAAACTGCCATCAACTGAGAATGAAAATGGTCAGGAGGAAAAGGCTACGGAAAGATTAACCAGGTGGAGATATATAGCCACTTTCAAGCTTAAAAAGTGGGAGGAATGGGCATAACATGATTAGCATAGGCAGCAGCTAATATATTATCTTCATGTTCCAATTGGGACAGATCCCATAGAATGCCCTGGTATGAGATATGATATTCTGGAAAATGACCACATCACATACGTGTGTGTGTGTGTGTGTGTGTGAGAGAGAGAGAGAGAGAGATAGAGAGAGATCCTTCAGGGGAATGAAAAAGAGAAAATGATAAAAGCAAAAATGGCCAAAGCTTAAAACTTGGTGAATCTAGGTAAAAGGTATATCTTTTTTGAATCTTATAACTTTTCTGTATGCTTGGAAAAAGAAATGAGATGGGAAGACCAACAGTCACCTCTTGTTTATTGAACAGCAGTTTAATTTTTACTGACAAATAACATCTTAGGCCATCCATTTAACCTCTATACCTCAAATTATTTTCTTGTAAGATGGGTGACATTTTTACTGTCTTCACAGTAAAGGTATACAACATTTAATTGTTCTATATGTATTTTAAAGTGTTTTAAAATGCCAAAGTATTAATTGTGAATGAAAAAGAGGCGACATAGCAGACCTGGCAAGCAAGCTCAGAGGGCTATTTGGCAGGTGTGACAAGCTCAGTGACCAAAGTAGCCACACTTGATGATAAATTCCCAACTGGGTAGGTCATGGTGAGTAGCCAAACCCCAGGCCTATAGCTTCCTTAGTAAAAGGTTAATCTTTACGTTAATAGAGCCTGCCCATTGCTCTTGTGCATCTAGGATAACATACCTTTGAAATGCCAGAGTATTCTTCATTTCCAGGTGCCTACAGTGGTTCTCAACTTTCCTAATGCCACGACCCTTTAATACAGTTCCTCATGTTGTGGTGACCCCCAATTTCATTGTTACAAATTGAACATAATTAAAGCATAGTGATTAATCACAAAACAATATGTAATTATATATGTGTTTTCCGATGGTCTTAGGTGACCCCTGTGAAAGAGTCGTTGGACCCCCAAAGGGGTCAGGACCCACAGGTTGAGAACCACTGCCTTAGAGGCATACCCATCCTAAGGAGAGAGCAGGTGCACCAAAACTCATTGCTATCTTGTTGCCTGCACACCACCTCTACTTACTGTAATGTTAAATATTAACTACCTTGCACCCATCAATGTAAAAGAAGTATGTATCTCTCCATTCTGCTTTTTATCCAATCCCAAAGATTTCCCTCTCCCCTCTTTACTTTCTCCCACCTCCTTGATCTACCACCGATGGATTTCATACCACTAGCTAAATAAAGAGATGTCATACTATGACAACTATCAATCAAATGCCATGATGCTAAACTTTACGTGGTTTGGCCCTTCCTAATTTCCTGACTGCATTCCATGTCAGTCTCTGATCCTTTTTGCCACACTTCAGTCACACTGGCTTTCTTTTCATTCCTCAGAGCTTCACAGAGCCCCTGACTTTGAGAACTCTGTGCAGATGTTACCACCTAAAGAGGCCCTCCCAAAGCATCCTTATTAAAGTACTTTTTCTCCCTCTCATAACCATCATCACTGTTTACTTTACATCATAGAACTTGAACTTACCTGAAATTATTTCATTTACATGTTTGTTTGCATTTTTGTTGTTTCTCTCCCAGTCTTTCCTATTCACTGCTCTTATTCCCTCAAAAAATATTTGTTAAGAGAATAAAAGGAGATACCCAAATTATGTTTTTATACTGAAATCAATTGCATGGTAAACGGTGATCTGCAAAATTCTATTAAGAAACCAAAGAACTAGCATCTATTCAGACAAAGTACGCCGTTTAAAGTATAACAAAAATGTAATAATATTTGGGGATACAGATAACACAGTTGGTAATGTCAGGTTATATGACCAAATATAAAGTGCTTTTTATTTTAATGCAAACTATTTATCAGAAACAGGGAGTCACTCCATATTTTAAGACTTTTATAAACTCTCTCAAATTCCCACAGTTTCTTTTGAACAATAAATTATTACTAGTAACTGGTGAAGACATATTAGTCTGAAATGACCCAATGAATGCTACTTCGGATGCTACAGAGGTCACTAAAAATAAAAGGAAAGTTTAGCAACTATTCTTGAGTGTTACCAAGCTGTTAAGTACTACATTGGTGATTCTCAAACTTTGATGTGCTTCAGTCACCTGGGTATCTTGTTGAAATGCAGATTTTGAGTGTCAGTAGGCTAGGGTCAGAGATTCTGTATTTCTAAACTCCCAGGCCATTGTGAATGGTCCATGGACTACACTGTGAATCGCAAGGCACAAAGTGAGGTTGTAAACAAGATTCTTCTTTCACTGAATTTTTATGATTTTAAAATTTATATTTACATTCATAGGAAAGGAGAAGAGCAGGCTAGGCAACTGAAAGCTGCAAAGGAGATGGGGACTTTTTATAAAGCTATTCATTACTATTGAATTTATCCTCATCCCCTCCATAAATTCAAGTTCATGTTTATAAAACTAGACTTTTTTCAAAGCAGCACCTTTAATCAGAATCAACTATTTACACTTAAGTAAAAAAGAAAAAAAAATCACAATTTAAAAACTCCATTCTCTACTTTCCAATGCTCCACAAAAGTTCATTTTACTCAGTATACATAGAAGTATTTAAGTTAGAAAAGGAGCACTAATTTTGGTAATAAAATTTAGTCAATTTCACTAGTCAAAAATGTTTTGTTTGCTCTTTTAAAACTTTGCTATTTCTCAGTAGGTCATTAACCTGTACTATAATGTTTAAATACATAGGTTATTCCGGTCCTAGTTTTTTGAAAGTTAAGTAAAGATTACATAAGATTAAATTCAAAGGATAATTTTTTAAAAAGTTAAAATAGATTTAAAACAAAAAAAAGTTAAAACAGACTTAAAATAGGATCCTTCAAATATATGAAACATTAAAATCTTCCCAAATCTTTGAAAATATCAACTTGATTCAGCACTGTTTTTCCTCCCTTCATATAGGTAAACTTTCTCATTATAAAACAAAACACTCAAAACCTTTTGCTTTTTACAGCTATCTCGAGATAGAATATGATACCCATTTTTTAAAAAAGGTAATAGCTCATAATGACAAATCAAAAAGTGATTCAAAATGTGTTTTGAGATGCTTTTTATAGGTCTAAGGTACTTATGATTTCTCACAATTTTGTGAACTATTATTAATAGAGGTCTATTTGTGCTCAGTTTAAATTACCAAAAGGTTTTTTTTTAAAATTTAAGTCTTTATTCTTTGTGGCTGACAACTAGGAAAACCCCCAGCTACAACATAAATGTATTCCTACAAGTCTCTGTTGAGGGAATCAAGCTGTTTTGATAGAGCTCAATTTGAGGGCAGTGGGTCATATCTGCTTTCTTTTCCACTCATCCCCTTAACTCTGCATTTAAGCCTAATGTGTACAAATCAAGCAGGATTTCTGGGCAAGAGCCCTTTCAGGAGGGTATGAATTGCTTCTGTGCTAGTTCTAGAATATCAGCTGGGAAACATCATCAAAGGAAATCAAGGCGATTCCTCAGCTGATAAGGAAATTGTAAAGAATCTCTTTAGAACTAGAAACAGCAAGCTCAGTAATGCAAATGCCTTGTGTTCATCTGAACAACAACAATCTCCTCATTTACTATTTAGTAAAGATTGAAAGAACAGTACCAACGGCTCTAAAGATGGAAGGTGTCAAAGAAAGTCTCTCTTCTGCTCAGCACTTTGGCAGGAATAATACTGAATTTGCATCTGTCTGAGTGGTAACTTCCAAAAGTCTGAGAAAGTAAATGTGAGCTGAATATCAAGCGATAAAAGAGATAATTCTGAGTGGCTGTGTGTTTGTGTTTGGTTGGGAGCTGAGTACCAAAGAGACGAGGACAAAACTCACAAAGCTAAAACTCAGCTTAAATAAGGGTGAACTCATAGCAAGTTAATTTTCTAAATAATCTTGCCACATTATATATACACATTAAAAATCTTTAATATATTGAAGGATGTTTTCCAAATTGTTCTTTTCTTCCTGAATTTTGCTATTTCTGTTCCTCAACAATTATGTGTGTCCTTGGTCTAATCATTTCCTCATTCTCTGCTCATTTTCTCCTTTCTTAGGACCCTCCCTTCCTCTTTTTTACCTCTCTCATACAGCCAGAAATGGCCCAAACCAGTTCTTCATCCAGTACTCATGTTTTAGTTCATTTTACATTTTTGTGTCCTCTCAACTACTATTCAAACCTGGCCTGTGTTTCCTTGGTGCTTGATAAATAAATGTTAGATAGTATAATGCCACAAGAAGTTGAAAATGCCACCATCAGGAAGGCTTGATTATAGTGGCAAAGAGGTGGAAACATCAAAGCAAAATAGCTGATGGATGCTTAAACAAACAAACAAGTTTAAAAAAACAACAACCCTCTAGCATTTAGCAGAGTGTCTGATACAAAGGAAACTGGATAATAAAAGTTTGCTTAAGTGCTTTGTTGAAATTTTAAAGACCTTTCTCACCTTAAGCAACTAGTATTTTGAAGCTAGCCTTTTTCCTAAAGCTAGGAGAATTCATGAATGGTGGTGATTCATCAAAGGCACTTTTTTATTTCATTTAAATTTGCAGTTATTAAAGCCTGCAGTTATGATCAGAATATGTCAGAGTTCAAAGCATAACAAGAATGAGGGCATCAAAAGAAAGGCTGGAGATGATCATATTGTGATCATATTTTTTCTTCTCTATTTATACCCCTTTAGCTTTCACAGAAGTACACAATACTTATGAACAAATTTAAATTCAAAATGCCTCCTTTAGAATATTTCTGTGCTTTCAGATATTTTTCTAGTTGATGTTTTTTGTCATATCTGTCCCTATTCACTCACCTCCAAGTGGGGAAATTAAAACTAAGCATGACTTTTTGCATAGACCAAGGAAGGAAATTAGAGTGATCTGTGATATCCTTAACATACTGATCATATCCACACTCTGTGGGAGGGGACAGAAGGCAGAGGAAAAATGTTAGCAAGAGAAAAAAATAGCTAGGTCGACAGCCCCAGGTCTCAGAATGAATGGCAGTGCAGGTTTTGTCATTGTCTTATCTCTATAGCCAACCACTGAAGACAGTTTAGCATGCCGGTTAAGGACATTCATCCTGCTGCAAGATTACCTGTGCTGGAATTGTGCTTCTGCCTCTGACTCACAGTATTGGTCAAGTAACTGAGCCTCTACATGCCTCATTTTTTCCATAAATAAGCAGGGATAATAATAAATACCCATCCCTTAAAGGCTGGTGTAAGGATTACATGAATAGGCTACTGTCACACTTAAGGAATTCGTTCACTATTATTGGTAATGCAATTAATGGCAGTTTCTGCTTTTTATGTATATTGATGCTCTTATAAATGCCATGTTTTTAAAGAAACAGGAATAATACTTTTCTAATGCCTCAAAGTTTCTTTTCTACTAAATATTCCATATGTTGTAGCCCATCTTGAAGAAGACAACCGCAATATTCACTTTCAGAAAGATGGCTTACCAAGATAAATCCAAAATAAAGAAAGAATGCTGTGGCAGACCCTGCCTATTGGTTACCTACAGCCATGTCTTCCCATTATTTTGTGCACAAACATTTTTCAGCCTTGTGATACAAAATAAACCTAAACAAGCATAAGCTAGTTATGGTCATTTTAATTACCATTGCCAGTGACTGACCTAGGAGTAAGCATGTGACCCAACTCTGCCCAATGGAACCAAAGGGGATTTCAGCTGGAGGCTTCTGAATTAGTACCCCACAAAAACAAAAATCTTCTCTCCAAAATCTTCCCTGTCTGTAGGAAGAATTGGTAGATTAACAGTATTTGTCATTTATCCAGGATGTAAGATCTTGGAAAAATAGTTTTAAATAAGTATAAAATTTCCAACAGCTATCAGTTCTTTCATTTTTCTAAAATGACAGGGGACAATAAGTAAGTTATGAACTAAAGGGAAGTAATAGCACTTTTCAGATTGAATTTCCACCGGTGGTAGACACATGTAAGGATTAGTCATGTAGTTGTGCATCCTTGGGAATAATACTGTATCAGTTTATGTAAGTTAGGATAAGGAAATGGAAAAGAGAAGTTAACGATGGTTTCAAGTCTGAGTGACTTGGATGAGGAGACTGTCACTAACTAAATCACTGAGCAGGAGTACAATTTGAGGTAATCCTGAAGGGCTCTGTTTCACACAGGTTGAGTTCAATATGATAGCAAGAGAGCCCAGTGCAAACAGTTACAGAAATGGGGTAGAATGTCAATTCTTAAAGGCGCTGATTTCAGTGTCACTAGCACACAACTGCCAACTGAAACCAGGAGAATGGATGGACTCTATAAGGAGGAGAAGAGTCTGCATGCAAAGGGCAGAGGTAATATCTGAGTCCTCTAGCAAAAAAATCTCAATCACTTTAATTGGTGGCTTCACCCAATAAGGCATTTAAGAGTTCTAAGTCTCATTTTCCTCCTTTGTAAAAGAAAAATAAGAATAACTACTATATCAGTGGTTGTGAAAAATGAATGATATAATGAATATAAAACCTTGAGTACAATGACGGATATGTAACTTCCTAAGCATATGTTTGAGGTCTTGGTACCATATATAGTTATTATAATATTATTGACTATATTCCCTATACTGTGAACTTTTAAAACACCTACCCAACCCCCCAAAAAACATATCCAGACTTTGAAAGTCCTTTATTGAC
Source organism: Myotis davidii (assembly GCF_000327345.1). Taxonomy (NCBI): domain Eukaryota; kingdom Metazoa; phylum Chordata; class Mammalia; order Chiroptera; family Vespertilionidae; genus Myotis; species Myotis davidii. The sequence continues at coordinate 2,565,514 of NW_006283826.1, forward strand.
TGCTTTCCACTTATTCCCTTACTAGAGAGAAGGGCTTGGCCTTGTTTCAAGAGACTAATATGATTTTAATTTTAAAAAGTGCATTATAAACTCTAACTACCTTTCTTAAAACTGCAACTTCTTAATAGTCCCTGTCCAGCATCTCTGCCTTTTTACTTCTTTTAATACACCAGAGACTTTACTTAATTTGTATATTTTCTCTTTCAAATGTAAATCCTTGGGGGATGGGGGTGGGCTAGAGGAGTAATTGGGGGGGGGGGAAAGGAACATATCTAATACTTTCAATAATAAAGATTTAAAAAATAATAAAATGCAAATCCTATGAGGGCAGGTTTTTAGTGTGTTTGTTCACTGTTGCATCTCTAATGTCTGAAACAATGTTTGACAGATAGTAGCCATGCAAAATATAGTTGATGAAAGATAATAAATCAATTCGAATACAACAAAAAATGTGAAAAAGCTTCTTTTGTATTGACTTTTACCTATGTGCCATTTTTCCTGTGCTAATGTTCCTTTACAAATCGCATATTATATCATATGAATTGGTGTATCTCATTTAGATAGTAACTTTCTGGAAGATGATTCCACATATTGTTTCTTAATTATTTCCTTATTGCTCTCATATTTTAAATTTTAGCTAATAAATAAAGTGCAGTTAACTCTTCTTTATGTTCCTGGTCCCACCCTTTCCTTTTGCTGCCTCATATCAACCCCACTTTACTGAAGAGAGTTTGGCACCATTTCAGTGAAGCCATTCACCACACTGGTTTGTTATGGAGTGATTGAACAGACTATGGTTTTAAGTTGTTGAAATGGCAAGCAGTGTTTTTCAAATGAAATTCTTTTATGAGTTCCAGTGCAATAAAATAGTTCAGTGATTCAACTGGTTGAATTACATTTCATTCACTTAGAGGGAAATTACACTAAAGAAAACTTATTTCTCTTTTATTTTTACTCTCCAGAAATTTCACACTTGGTGATATTTCTCATACTGAGCACTAAAATCCTCAAATGTCTAGCAGTGGTCGGCAAACTCATTAGTCAACAGAGCCAAATATCAACAGTACAACGATTGAAATTTCTTTTGAGAGCCAAATTTTTTAAACTTAAACTATATAGGTAGGTACATTGTTATTAACTTAATTAGGGTACTCCTAAGGCTTAGGGAGAGCCACACTCAAGGGCCCAAAGAGCCACATGTGGCTCGCGAGCCACTGTTTGCTGACCATAGGTCTAAGGGAACAGACACAGACCGTCTTCACAAGGCTAACTACAAACTATATTAACCAAAAAGAGATCTTCACTACTTGGTCGTGAATTATTGACTCTTCTTGATAAGATGTTTGATGGTTTCTTCATAAACCAATTTAGGAAAACTACCATAACTTATTTTTATGAGTAAGAAACTCCTTAAATATATTGTTCAACAAGTTTGCATGGTTGTTTTCAAAACTGAATGTAATTGGAAATTAAGACAATATTAAGAGAAACTAAGATGGCGGCAGAGATAAACACCGGGAAATTAATGCCGCACACAACAATTGATTAATACCTCAGAGAAACAATACGGACTTCATCCAGAACCACAGGAAGCCTGGCTGACTGTAAACTCTACAACTAGAAGGAAGGAAAGGCAGCCTAACCAATGGGCACGGACAACATGGGGGGGAGGGCAAGAGTTACCATAACTGAGGGTATCGTGGGGACAAGGACACATATGTAATTTCTTAATCAATAAAAAATATATTAAAAAAAAAAGAAAAAAAAAAAAGAAAAGACAATATTAAAATAAGCCTCTGATAAATTTCATCTCCACTGTTGTAAGGATTTTGAGTTTTGAAAGTCACATGAATACAACCTGTATTTCCTTTTAATTTGTGGCATTTTAAAAAAATTGATTTTAGAGAAACATCGACGTGAGAAGAAACACTGACTGGCTGCCTTCTGCACACACCCTGACTGGGGATGGACCCTATAACCTGGTATGTGCCCTGACTGGGAATTGAACCTGTCACCTTTTGGTGTACAGGATGATGGTCCAACCAACTGAGCCACACTGGCCAGGGCTAATTGTGGATTTTTAAAACAATTTATTCAGGCAGGGTTCTCAGATTTTGATGTGTGATAACTTAGGAAGACTACATTTAATATAGGGACTTTAAGAATTTCCATTAAATAAAAAATTATGGCCATTTCCTCTTTATTTTAAGTTTATATGACTGGCACATGGCAAACTAGAAAGAACATGACACCTGGAGTTGGAAAAACGTGTGTTTAAGTCCTACTCTGCTACTTACTAGCATGGTCTTCAGTCAGCTATTTAAAAAGGCAACCACAGTTAAGAGCATTGGGTTTAATTACAGCTGAACTGTATACAAATTCCTCCCTCCCCCAGGTCTATCCCTAACTAGCCTTATGATCACGGTCAAGTTTCAAAACTCTCCAAGGTTAAGTTCCCTCATTTTTAAAATTGACATAATAAATATACATAACTCATAGGATTGTTTGTCAGGATTTAATAAGATAGTGCATATAAAGTGCTAAGCAAGTTGCCTAGCACAGAATAAGCACTCAATAAACTTCATTACTATTAATAAAATAATTAAATGTGATAATTTATGTAGACCACATACATAAAATATGAAGTACTTAACTGTTAAACTTTCATTATTCTATATATATAAAAAAATGGGCTCCATTGCCCATCGTTCAATTATTCTACCCTGATGTTCTGGATATAGTAATGACATTCATTACTGTATTAGAACTAAAGATTAGGTCAGTCTTTGATGTTTACATTTTATTACAGGAATTACTTTTAAGTGATTTTATGTCCTCTTTGTTTAAGAGGACATCATGTTTTCATAAAATAATACAGAATGTATAAAGGATCCCATGTCATTGTTTAAATTAGATTTTTCATGTTCTATCCTTTACCAATAATTTTAATTATATTAAGTTTTGTCTGTTTTGTTTTACTTTCACTTATTTTAATCTTAAGAATTGTAAATTAAGTAAAATATTTTTTATTTTAAAAAAATCTTTGGCCATAACTGGTTTGGCTCAGTGGATATTGCGTCGGGCTGCGGACTGAAGGGTCCCAGGTTCGATTCCGGTCAAGGCATGTACCTTGGTTGCGGAACATCCCCAGTAGGAGGTGTGCAGGAGGCAGCTGAATTGATGTTTCTCTCTCATCAATGTCTCTAACTATCTCTCTCCCTTCCTCTCTGTAAAAAAAATCAATAAAATATATTTTTTAAAAAATCTTTGCATCTTTTCCTCAAGTCCTTGAGCCTAAAATTAACATGGAACTGACCTTTTATTTAGTGGACAAAATGTTCATTTTAGAAATATTATTATTTATACCTAGGCTAGAGGCCCAGTGCATGAAACTTGGGCACGGGTAGGGTCCCTAGCGGCTGCCAGCTGCCAACCTCTCTTCCTTCCCCCTGTCACCTGCCGCTGCTGCTAGTGGGGGCCTCCCTCCTTCCTCTGGCCAGCCCCGCCCCCTGGTTAAACTCTTGGATAAACTCCCAGTCGAGGAGACAATTTGCATACATGCTTTTATTATATAGGATAAGCAAGCTACAATAGTGGGCTCCATCTTTAAAAGGTAATTTTACATACTACACTTTGGACTTTAATCATTTGATTGTATTGAATATACTTAACATTAAACCTTTGCTCTCAGAGTTTGTTCTAGATCAGTGCTTTCAAAAAGAACATTTCATGATGATGGAAACAGTCTATATTTGCACTCTCCAGCATGGTAGCCACTAAGCACATGTGGCCATTTAGCACTTGAAATGTGGTTGGTACGAGTGGGGACCTGAATTTTCAATTTTGTTAAATCTTAATTAAATTTTAATTTAAATAGCTACATGGCTAGCAGCTATATTGGAAGCACAGTTCTAGATAGTTCAAAATATCGGTAATTATACTGCAAATGAATAATAATGATTCTCATAACTAAACTATAGAGGCTGCGTCATTGCCTTAGGAATGGCTGACACATCTCTTAACTGTGTAAGAAGCAGTGAGGTTTTCAGCACTGTTTTACCACTTTATGAATCAACCTTCCATCAGTCACCCCCTCCCTGCCAGCATTGGTGGCCTCATATTCTCTTTGAAATCATTTGTAAAACAAAAATCTAAGATCTAAAAATCTAACAGTAATCTAACTCTGATCTTAGGCTCCTCTGGGAATTCAATTGGTTTTGTTTAATTCAATATCATTCATCCCTCTCTCTCTAATACTTTTTCCTCAAGACTAGTCATATTTAGTTAGCTCCTTGATCAGCTGTCTTTGTTTTAAACAGGAATGAAAGAGAACCACATAAAAAACAGGAACTGTTGCATTGAGTTATCACATGACAATGGGAAGGATGAGAGTGTACTGAAGTAATTGCTATATAACACAGGAGTCATAGCAGGGATATGAGTTAATGGAATATACAGTGAGCCAAAAATAAAATAAAACATGAGTTGGCAGAAGAGAGATGTCAGTGGGTGGGAGGGAGAATAACTTCTATTAAATTGAAGCCTACACTGGAATCAGGACAAAAAAAACTTACAATGTTGAAGAAAGCATGGTAAGGGGCATGGAGCATACAACTGGAAAAACTAACATATGAAAAAAGCATAAAATATAGAGGCAATTATAGATATGAAAGATGAGCATATTCATAGTATCCTCAAAGAATAGAAATATAATAAAAAATTTTAAATTAATGTAATTTTAAAAAGTTTCTGGGAACCAGGCAAGACTTAAAGCTACAGACTGAAAGAGCATATAGTATACCAGGGAAAATGATCATAGAATAATTCAACACAGAAACATGCCTTAATTAAGCTACTAAATTCCAAAGATTTAAAAAAAAAATTCTTCAGGCACTTGGTGAAGAAAAAGTATGAGAATTTTGCAACCTGAAGACTACCATATGTCCAATATTCTTCTACTTGAATACTTGTTTAAAAATTAATATTCATCATCAAATAGTTTTTCATGTGTGTACTACTTATTTTATACAAGAAACATTAGAGAAAAAATATAGCTATAGAAAATCAAAACATGTAAGTTGAATAAAACTATGAAACTTAAGTGGTTCCCTAGTTTTAAGAATTAAACATTTTAAGAAAATCTAGTATCTTAATTTTAAATTTACTATTTATTACTATTGCTTAAAAGTCCATGGAAGAAATATAATTAAATTACACAAGCAATTGTGTGTGTGTGTTTTAAAAAAAGGCAACGATGTTATAATTATGGATAATAGTTACCTGTGTTTCTATAATCTACAACTAGTCATGCCTTGGACAATTACAATAAAGTAAGGTACTTTTCTTTCTTTTTTTTATTAATATATTTTATTGATTTTTTACAGAGAGGAAGGGAGAGAGATAGAGAGTTGAAACATCGATGAGAGAGAAACATCGATCAGCTGCCTCCTGCACATCCTCCCCTGGGGATGTGCCCGCAATCCAGGTACATGCCCTTGACCGGAATCGAACCCGGGACCTTTCAGTCCGCAGGCTGACGCTCTATCCACTGAGCCAAACCAGTTTCGGCTAAGGTACTTTTCTTGAGGTAGGGAGGTGAATAGTAGTGAGGGAACAACCCCTTAAAATAACTTATTTATAAAAGCTTTATAACTGATATCCAATTCAATAGGCTTCACAACTTATAAATGCCTTATGATTGAATTATTCACAAAATCTATAAGACTGTTTCTGTTAGCTTCATTTTACAAATGAAGAAATGAAAGCAAAGCTAAAGGAAACTAATTGCCCAAAGTTGCATACTGAATCAACAGAAAAAGAAGGGTATCACTTCTACTATGAACTTTTTGTTTGTCTCTAACAGCTTTTGTCCCAACCCTGCACTGTTACATTATATTTTGGCTACTGAATAACACTGATCTTAACCAAAGGCCTATAGTATCATGATCTAGCACAACAAAATTTTGACAGCAGTGAGACTATGAAAGAAAAGATACATTTGGGGAAACACGAGATATGTGAATCCCATCAATCATAAGTGCTTGCTTACCTGCTGAGGTTCTATTCTGCTGAGCCTTGTATTAAAAACCAGAGTGAAAATGAAACTGACAAAAAGATTTCCTATCATTAAAGAGGGGGAAAATGCAGAAAAAAGGCTAAAAACAATTTAAAAGAGGTTAAAAGCAAACAAAATAAAATCTTTAAAAAATGATAGTTTAAAACTCATGTAAGAATAGCCAACCACATAGGGATGAGCTAGATCCTATTAGAAAGGTCAGACAAGGCATTACAGAAGGAAGATGTTTTCAGCTGTATTATAACGAAGAAAAGGCTTTCACCTAAGACTGGGACACTAACATTTTAAAGGTCACTGTCAATAGTGACTCCATTATAAGGTTGTATCAGATACTTCAGTAAATTTTTACACCACAGAAATGACTCAACTGTCCAGTAACGTAAGGCCAAAAATCAGAGAAATGAAACCAAAACTTTTATATTAAAGGAAAAGCAGGACAACTTCTAATGAAGACCTCAAACTGGAATAAGTTATTATGGCTCTCTATCATTTGGTGATTCAGCCTAAGAAGTTATTTACCCCCATTACCTTGAAGTTGTCTTTGCCCTTTTATAAAAACTCTTTCCTCACCATGTCTATAATCTTGCCTGCCTTTATCCAGAAGTAGTAAAATGAATGATACAGCTAGTACAGAAAACAAAGCCTAAGGAGGAAGTTCTAGACCCTTCCAAACCCACAGAATGCAAATCTCCTAGCAGTGACATTTTAATTTCCAGCATAGTACATGCAATCTATATTTTCTTCTAAAATAATAATTGTAGGTTTGCCTAGGATTTCCTGAAATTAATGTTTCAGGAAGTCTCCAACTTGCAAAAGTAAATGTTCACTCCCAAGTTAGTCATCTGTAACTAAATATACTTTTATCCACAAATCAATGTTTTATAGGGAATTTAGGTTTTTAGATTAGTCCACAGAGTTTACTAACCATAATGCAAATCTTATCTTATTTTGCATTTTAAAATGTACTGTTGAAAAACAACTAATTACGCAAATAGGAAAACATTTAATTGAGTCATAATTTTAAAACGATCTCTTCAATTAAAATGGAGTGCATAAAAATGACATAGTAGCCCTAACTGGTTCGACTCAGTGGATAGAGCGTCAGCCTGTGGACTGAAGGGTCCCAGGTTCGATTCCCGTCAAGGGCATGTACCTTGGTTGCGGGCACATCCTCAGTAGGAGTGGGCAGGAAGCAGCTGATCAATGTTTCTCTCTGATGTTTCTATCTCTCTATCCCTCTCCCTTCCTCTCTGTAAAAAATCAATAACATATACATATTTTTAAAATGACATAGTAAATGGGGACTTGAAGATATTCAGAACTGAACTTTCAGATTACTTAAGGACTTTAGGGAAAGCTGACATTAGTTCTTCATTAGATCGACTTTCATTTAAAGACGTTTGGCTCTTCTGTCTCTGGACATGCAATATAGCATTAACACTAAAAACACAGAACATCAAGGTTGGGAAAGAATCCAGAGATCATTTGCAATCTGACCTTAATTTAGAAATGGAGAAACTGAGACTCAGATACCTGGAATAACATAACACAAGTTATCAAACCAATTAGTTCAGGAGCTGAAACTGCATCCTAATTATTATCCAGTGTCTTCCATTATAACAAAGTTTGCCAGTCATGCCAATACCATATTTTTCTCAGGAATAAGTTAAAAAGGAAACACTACAATAACCATTTTATCTGCCTAATTTAACAATATCAAATAAAGTTGGGGTGTGCATACCCTATGACTCACACATGGTCACATGGTTGGTTATTCATTAAGGCATCGTTTGCAATTGTAAAAAATGAGAAACAACTTAAACATCCATCAATAAGGAAAAGTATCACTGTGGTATAATCATCTAATGTAAAGGACATACCATAGTTTAAATCAATGAATGTGGCCTGAATATATCAATATAGATAAAATCTCAAAAATAATAAACATAACACAGAAAAAGCTAATTTGAAGAATCATTTGTAGAATAGATGTAATTTTATGCAAATTTTTACATAAAAATATGTATTGTTTGTACAACAGTACAAATGGGAAG
>NW_006283826.1:2573750-2574269 GCF_000327345.1 Myotis davidii
TTGATCTGGGGGTTGAGAGAAAAGGAATGGGGCTGGGAAGAGGTACAAAGGAGACTGCAATTATATAATAATGTATTTCTTTAAAAAATTAATTCTGGAGGAAAACCAAGATGGCGGCATAGGTAAACACCGGAGATTGCTGCCTTGTACAACCACTTCAAGAATACAACTAAATACAGAACGGACATCATCCAAAACCACAGGAACGTGGCTGAGTGGAAATTTTACAACTAGAAGGAAAGAGAAAAGCATACCGAGACTCAGAGGATGTGTGGTGCGGAAGTACAGCTGTTTGCTCCGCCCTGTTTATCCCCTGAAACCCCGCCCCACCCAAGCTGCAGCAGAGGGCCTGGCCCTTTGCAATGTGAAAATTACCTAACAACTGCAGATGGGGCCAGACAGACCCAGACTTCTAAGAGAAGGCCCAAGGCCCCACAGCGGCTTGCATTGCTTCACAGCTGAGCCTCATCAGGGCACTTCCAAACTCCAAAGAAAAAAGGAAGGGGAACCTGTAGTATT
>NW_006283826.1:2575371-2579075 GCF_000327345.1 Myotis davidii
TCACAACAAATACATATCTATCAACAAGTGAACCTAAAAATCAAGTGAATAAAAAATCTGATGAACAGAATAAACTGGTGAATAGAATAGAATCAGGGGCATAGAAAAGGAGTGGACCAACAATTCTCGGGGGAAGGAAGTGTGGGAGGTATGGGAAGAGACTGGACAAAAATTGTACACCTATGGACGAGGACCGTGGGGGTGGTAAAGGCAGGGGGTGGGGTGGGAACCGGGTAGAGGGGAGCTATGGGGGGGGAGGGGAACAACTGTAATAATCTGAATAAAGATTTGATTTAAAAAATTAATTCTGATAGGTTTACAGATTCTAATTACATTCTGCATGTCTAAAATACTTGGTTAACTTCTTACAAAAAGATAATAATCCTCCTCCCCTCAAAGAAAAGGATCTAAACATGGAAGAAACTAGATTGAACAATTATTTGAGGTAATTATGAGTCTACATGCACATGTGAAAAACATTTGTTGGGGGTAAGATGAACTAAATTGTAAGTGTAAATGACAAATGAAAATTGATGGAAAAAACAGTAAATAAAGGAGATTGTGAATTTTGGATTGGACAGTTCTCCAAAGCTCACCATGAGCTGGTGGTATTGATGAAGACGGCTTGGTTGCTGCTGGGATATTTTAGAATGGTGAAAGGAGGATGGAGGTTACTATGAGGTACTAATGCTAACAAAGGCATTGGCGAAGATTGCAAGGGGGGGTCAGATGGGACATCATGTATATAATACCTAGAAACTGTTTCTAGTTATTTGATTTCTTAGATCTCTCCTGAATTTATTCCTAATGCTAATGGGTGACTCTGCCTTTTATTCCTCCCCCCACCCAAGCTCTATAGACATAATTGGCATATAACACTGTAAGTTTAAGGTGTACAATGTGATGAATTGATGCATGTATATGTTGCAAAATGATTACCACAATAAGGTTAGTTAACACACATTCATCACTTCACCTAATTGTGTGTGTGTGTGTGTGTGTGTGTGTGTGTGTGTAAATCTTATCTCATATTTTCTTTTTCCATTTCCCCAACGATGACCACTTAGTCTGTTTCCATGTCTCTACTACTGTGAATAATGCTGCAATAAACAAGGGGGTGCAGGTGACCGTGCCTTCTTCTAAATACATTTATACATAGTGTCAGTTTTTTTAAAGTGTTCAATTAAATAAATCTTTAAAAAAGTATACAGGTCATGGGTTGATCCATATAAATCTTATCTTTTAATGTATCCTTTAATCTTCCATTTAATCACACCATACCCACTATTCAAAAGAATCTGGTTAAACTTACTAGTAATTTACTTGTATTTTTTCAGAAATTTCACTGTTTATTTTTTTTGAAAATAGAACAACAAAAAATAGTTCCCCATCCAAAACACAAAACTGTTAAGAGTTCCTACTCATTTGGCATAAATTATGTTCTTTGGTCTTATTTAGAAACTATATGATGGTAAAAAAAAATATTCTGCCTTCATGACATCTTATATCTAGAAAACCCCAAAGAATTCATTTAAAAATTTTTTAGGGATAATAAACAGATGCAAAGTTGCAGGATACAAAATCAACACACAAATTCAGTTGTATACACTAGCAATGAATAATATAAACATGTGTTTAAGAAAGCTAAAGTCTCGCCCTGGCCAGCTTGGCTCAGTGGATAGAGCGTCAGCCTGCGGATTGAAGGGTCCCAGGTTTGATTCCGGCCAAGTGCACATGCCTGGGTTGCGGGCTTGATCCCCAGTGGGGGGCGTGCAAGAGGCAGCCCGTCAATGATTCTCTCTCATCATTGATGTTTCTATCTCTCTCTCCTTCTACCTTCTTCTCTGAAATCAATAAAGAAATATATATTTTTTAAAAAAGAAAGCTAAAGTCTCATCTTTCTTCTAAAACTGAAATACTGAGATAGCAGTATAAATATGTTCTTTAGAAATATGGAGAAAAATATTCACAGAAAACATCCATAAAACTTTAAAGTGATTGCTTCTCAGAAGGAAGAGTTGGGAGTGGGAATTGAGATGCAAGGCATGAGACAACTGTTTTTCATTATGCACTTTGAAAAAAATTTTTAAAACTGTATGAATATATAGTATTGATAAAAACAAAATTACATAAAAATTAATACTCCTTTGGCATAAACACTATAATAAGAAAAAGACAACAAATGGGGAAAATTATTTGTTTCATATACTATGAAGATAACTAGCATCTGAAGTATATAAAAAGCACCTACAAATTAAAAAGGCAAAGTGAAAAAAGATATCAAAAGGGGCATAAGAAAATGAATAGCCCATTTATGGAACTATAAATAGCTAATGGTCATATGAAAAGATTTTCAACCACAGTAATAAAGAAATATAAATTAAATTTTATCAATTTCTTAATACCAGCAAAGTGTTAACAAAACTATATTAGACTTTGTGGTGGGTGGTATGCAAGTTGATATAATAATAGAACTTCACTGGTGGGCAAGTGGCAATGTCTATACCTTTGAGAATGGATACACCTTGTCATCCAGCAATTCTACTTCTAGGCATTTTTTCTACTGAAATACTCAAGTGGAATGGGCATTTTTAATAAAATATATTTTATTGATTTTTTACAGAGAGGAAGGGACTGGGATAGAGAGTTAGAAACATTGATGAGAGAGAAATATCAATTCAGCTGCCTCCTGCACACCTCCTACTGGGGATGTGCCCACAACCAAGGTTCATGCCCTTGACCAGAATTGAACCTGGGACCCTTCAGTCTGCAGGCCGATGCTCTATCCACTGAGCCAAACCGGTTAGGGCTGGAATAGGCATTTTTAATGTAGCAAGCTAATACAAACAACTTTAGCTTCCACCAATAACAATGATTAGATAATTTATGGCACAATAGGTCAGTGATTAAAAAGAATAAGTATATATGTCCTGATCTTACATGTATAATAATAAAAGTATAATATGCTAATTAGACCAGACAGCCAGAAGACCTTCCAGACAAAGCTTGGGCTGTGAGGGGCTAGGCAAGCCACGGTGGCTGCGAAAGTTGAGCCCGTTGCACGAATTTCATGCATCAGGTCTCTAGTATGTATATATATTAAGTGAAAAAAGCATGTTGCAGAACAGTCATATCATAAAATCCCATTTTTACTTAAGAAATATATGCATATAATTGCATGTGGGTTTATGTTTGCCCATAGGAAAAATTCCAGAAAACTGTACACCAAATCACTAGCAATAAATAAACTTTCATGGTGGTGTTATTATAGAGGAATTTCACTTTCACCTTTTCTGTGTTATTTGCATTTTTTACAGAAAAGAAATTACTCAGAATTAAAACTACTAGAGAATGTGGCATCTCTGAACAACATTGAAGAACCGAGGGAGAACCAAGATGGCGGCATAGGTTAACGCCGGAGTTTGCTGCCTCGAACAACCACTTCAAAATTACAACTAAAAGACAGAACGGACATCACCCAGAACCACAGGAATGCTGGCGGAGTGGAAGTCCTACAACTAGGAGGAAAGAGAAACGCATACCGAGACTCAGAGGAGGCACAGTGCTGAAGTCAAATACTAAGGTGCGGAGTGCATGCGGAGTGGGCTGGTGTCTGAGGGCGAGGTTGGCGTTTTCAATCAGGAGGGAGTCTCAGATTCTGAGCTCCAGTTCCGGGTGAGTCTCTGGGGACCCAGACTCAAACA
>NW_006283826.1:2580194-2584682 GCF_000327345.1 Myotis davidii
GGAAAGGGGTGTGGGGGATGCGAGAAGAGACTGGACAAAAATCGTGCACCTATGGATGAGGACAGTGGGTGGGGAGTGAGGGCAGAGGGTGGGGTGGGAACTGAGGAGGGGAGTTATGGGGGGGAAAAAGAGGAACAAATGTAATAATCTGAACAACAAAGATTTAATTTAAAAAAAAAGAATTAAAACTACTAAAGACACATCTTTAAGGTATCCAGCATTGTGTCAGGTATTTTTGGATTAATTAACTATAATTTTAACAGCAACCTTGTATATAATTTTATTTGTAAAATCATGGATATAATTGTACTGAAGTGATAAGTTATGATAAAAAAATAATTTATTCTTAGATTTCACCAGCTCATTAGGCAGTTTATTAGTTCTGCTTGTAACTCTCACTGTACTAATTGCTGACAAAACATGCAATGGTCTTTATAATTGTTTTCTATTATAAAAGTAATACATGTTTGACATTCTAGCAGTATAAAGGGGTGGAGAGAGAAGAAAAGTTTTCCCTGTTTACCTGGCCTCCCGATTCTCACTCCTTGAAGGTTATTAATCCTAAGAAACTATTGTGTATTCCTCAAAAATGTTCTATAAATATGTATAATGAGCATCCTCTTTTTATTACATGAATGAAATCATATTATAATACTGATCTACAACTTGTCTTCACATAGCAGATTAAACAGACTACTAAATTATTACTGTAAAATATTCTTTATGGTGTTTCTTATTTAAAAGACACATTTGGCCCTGGCGAGGTGGCTCAGTTGGGTGGAGCATTGCCCCATACACCAAAAGGTTGTGGGTTTGGTGCCTCGTCAGGGCACATATCTAGGTTGCAGGTTCAGTCCTTGGGTCTAAGCACATACGGAGGCAACCGATTGGTTTATCTCTCACATTGATGTTTATCTGTCTCTCCCTCCCCCCCCTAAAATTGATTAATTAATTAAAAATCAATAAATTATATCCTCAGGTGAGGATTTAAAAAAAATACACATTTAAGCTTATTAGGGACCATAGCAATAAAAAAGAAACAAGCAAGCAACATACCTAATTCAATCCCTGTATCTGCCTTTAGTAATAAAAATTATTGGCTCCAACCTATCACCATCTATCTATGACATACTTACTTTGTACTGGAGGTTATATATATATATATGTATCTTATATTAATTGATTCCCATAAGAATCCTAGGAGTATACACTATTATATCAATTCTATTCATGAGGAAGCTGAGGTTCTGAAAAGGTTAAGAACCAGGACTAGGAAAAATTCATTTTGTTAACTTTCTAATCATAGCATTAAAACTAAAGTTCAAACACGTTTGAACCATTTGTTTATATAATGTAAGCATATATCACTTTGAAAGAACAGCACTTACATATATTGAGAAATAATAATAGTGAAGGAATATGTTCCAAACATTCACAGAAATGCTATGTCTAAGCTATTTGATCTTGTGCCAAGAATAATAAAATCAATCTGTGTTAGACAAAGAGTTAAGTTTATTCAATATTAAGTCCTTGGAGACTGGTTCTCAAACTCAAGTTTCCTTTCTGGCAGAAGAGAAACTTTCATAAAATTCCTAAAATAAAATGTTCACAAATAAGCCTCAGGATAATTGGCATTTAGAGTTTTCCATCTTATGTCTTCCTGTCAAAGATTTACTTAGAAGCCACAAGCACTATCCTTCTCAATTTATATTGCTAGATAAGATTTGAAAAGTCCATTTGCTCTTCATGGATTAATTTTAGACCTACGTTGCTGGAAACAGTGACCATGTCATATAAAACCAGCCCCAAAATTGTGATTTTCCTAATCCCAATAGGACCTTTTTGCTTATTTCAGAATGTACTAGTATGTTATATTTATATAGTAAGGTCTACTTTTTAAATTGGCCACATATGCATTCTACCACACTGAGTTCACACACAAAAAAATTATGATCTCCTTGGTAATGTTCCTCTTTATAGAACAAATTAAATTTTTTTAAAAAAAACTTATTGATTTGAGAGAGAGAGAGAGAGAGAGAAGGAATGAGCAACAGAAAGAGAAAGCAAGAGAGAGAGAGAAATATAGATTTCTTGTTCCATCTAATTATGCATTCATTGGTTGATGCTTGTAAGTGCCCTGACCTTAGATTGAACCTGAAACCTTGGTGTATGAGGATGATGCTCTAATCAACTGAGCTACCTGGCCAAGGCCAACAAATTCTTAATAAATTCCCAAAATGACTAGCTTGTCTAGGTACTAGACAGAAATAAGACGCAAACCCTGCTTTCAGGGAGCTTGCAGTCTATAGAAGAAACATTTAATAAATTTAACGCACTACCCCTCACTTACATGGGGAAGGAGAACTCAACCTACTCTCCATTCAAGCTCAAAGTTGTACAATAGAGTACAGCAAACTCTCTGGTTTACTATTTAAAAACCCAAACAATCCAGCTATTTCAGAAATTCACATTAATGGGTAACATGTTATACTCATTTCCTCTGAGTATAAGTGAGCTACAATTTTTTTCTTCAAGGGAAACTAGAAATCTCTTACTAAAGAATCCACATTGCCAATCTCAAATTTTTAATGTAAGCAAATAATTGAAACTTTTTACTTGTATAAAGAAGTGTAGTGTTTATCAAGATAACAAATATCTTCAAATAAGAGACTCATAATGGCTTTTAAATTTAAAAATTAAGTACAATTTTTCCTGTAACTTTACTCATTTATTCAGCAAATACTTATTTAATATCTATTATGTGCCAGGCTTCATGCCAGGTAGTAAAAATATAATCATGAACATGTTAAGATCTCTGTCCTCAAGGAGATTATATTTAGTGAGAAAGCAACCCTGAAATAACAGAACAGTGTAACACACATAAAGGGTAACCAGTCTGTTGAGGAAAGGGGGTAAGGAAGTCCCAAAGAAACCAAAATTTGAGCCAAGGTGATTAACACAAAGGCCTGGAGGCAAAAGAGCATAGCATGACAGCTCATGGCTAATAAATACAGTTGACATACTAGATAACAGAATAAAGATGTTTGGACCTTGAAACTTGTGACAAGAAAAAACACTTCTGAGATGTCCTAAATTAAATTACAGCAGGCTGGAGAGTGAGATGAAGACAGAGCAGTTAGACTGTTAATAACTGGAGGCCAGCTAACAAGATTGCCCACATTCCTGAGTGTATGTTGGAACTAAGAATTAACTTCCAGGTGGCTATATCTGCGATTATTTAAAAGAGAGAATGGCCAGGTGCCTTCGAACCCCAGGAGCCTCCGCTTCTTCCTTACACATGAACTTTCCAGACTGTGGCCCAAAACCAACCCAAGGAGCAAGCACTTCTTTCTTAGACTATCCCAGAATTAGCCCAGCTTCAACTTCTTTCCAAACGACCTACATCTTTCTCCCCCTACTTCAGGGGTGGGGAACCTTTTCTCTTCCAAGGGTCATTTAGATATCCATAACATCATTTGCAGGCCATTAAAATTGTCATCTTAAAAATTAGTCTGCTATATTTGGTCAAACATTTAATTAGCTCACCCCTAGTACCTTGGCAGGACCAGACCAAATGATTTCTCGGGCCTGATGTGGCCCGCAGGCCAGACGTTCCCTACCCCTGCACTTACTTGATGTAAAAAAAATGCTTCCCCGGCAGCACAGGTAAACACCAGAAATTGCTGCCTACCACAACAACTTCAAAAATACAACTAAAAAACAAAACAGACATCATCCAGAACTACAGGAAGGCTGGCTGAGTGGAAATTCTACAACTAGAAGGAAAGAGAAAAGCACACTAAGACTCAGAGGAGGTGCGGAATTAAAGTGCAGAGGTACAAAGCCGCACGCGGCACCGCAGAAAGGGGCTGGCAATGGAGGACTCCGGTGTCTTTCACAATCGGGAGGGAGGCACAAGCTCCCAACGGCCCTGACTCCAGTTCCGGGCGAGTCTCTGGGGACCCAGACTCATATGGGGAGAATTTTTTTGAATTGGGAGGGAGTCACAGCCCCCAACTGCTCTGAACTCCAGTTCCAGGAAGTCGCTGGGGACCCAGACTCATACGGGGAGAAACTGGGCTGTCTGGCAGCTGGCAGAACTCGGAACTAGAGGGTGGCTTTCTCTCAAAGGTGCTTGCAGCGACTACTGGGACACTGAGATGCGGGGACACTCAGGGGGCAGACTCAGTGAGCACCAAAGCCCCACTGAAGCAAGTCTTGCCCCATAAAGGTGTCTTCAGCACAGAAGTTCCCCCACTGTAGACACAGCTGATTCTCAGAGCCAATTGGCCTGGAGGTCAATTCCTCCAAGTGTTACCAACAACAATCAAGACTTAACTGCAACAAGACTGTGCACACAGCCCACAAAGGGGTGCACCAAGAGTGTCCACCTCAGGTAATTGAGGAAGCTGAGCCACTGTGCCCGATAGGACACCTAGCACAGAAAGCCTCTCTATCAACACAGGGAAGCATAAAAAATGAGGAGAA
>NW_006283826.1:2584797-2589172 GCF_000327345.1 Myotis davidii
AACACATAAAAGTGCCTGTCCCCCAACCTTTTGGTCTCCGCTAATTTGCTAGGTGAGAAATGGAATCTGGGTTTTCTTTTACTTTGCATGTCTAATACTCTGGTTGCTTCCTGTAACACACGTGGTTTTGAATGCTGCAGAGTGGAAGAGTGTGTCTAGGTTAATGCAGGACCCACAGCTCCCTGGGGAACAGTCGCAGGGGGCTGTACATGATCCAGGCACACAGGGCGTTATTCCCAAGGGCTCAGCCAGCATGGGACACTGTCCATCTTCCCCTATTCATGCCAAGTGGGCCACCCAAGATGAAGCAGCTGATTCGCTTTGCATGCAAGCCATTCGGGACTGGCTTTATGATGACCGGATACTTACCTGCTGACTGTGCCCATGACCCAGGTCATGGTCAATGTTGTAAAACACATTTGGTGGCCAACACTAGTGGCCAGCACACCGAGCATCTGGCTTGTGCCTGGCTCTCTGCTCAGTCCTGGGAAAAGGAAGGTGAATTAGATGTTGTCCCTACCCTCAACATTCGTCATGATCAGTGTGATTTTTCCAGGGAAAACACATAATCACTTTTTTAAAAACTTTAATTGAGCCGAAACCGGTTTGGCTCAATGGATAGAGCGTCGGCCTGCAGACTTAAAGGTCCCAAGTTCGATTCTGGTCAAGGGCATGTACCTTGTTTGCCGGCACATCCCCAGTAGGAGGCAACTGATCTATGTTTCTCTGTCATTGATGTTTCTAACACTCTCTCTCCCTCTCCCTTCCTTTCTGTAAAAAATCAATAAAATATATATATATATTTAAAAAAAGAGTAATGTTAAACATTTGCCAGAACCACAAATAGCAAATGAACTATACTCTATATCATGAGTCATTTTATATACATTCTGAACTGACAGGGGTCAGAGGAGCAAGATTTTTATATCAAGATATAAAGCTAGCTATATTCTATGACTTTTACTTACACTAGGCAGGGCAGTCTCTCTGCCCTTTTTAAATGGGAATAGTATTCAATTAACTACTCAGAGCTAAATAAAAACCAAAGGACATGGGAACACAAATATTCCCTCAACTCTGATCTTTCCCATATGGATCCAGTATGGCTCCTCTGACATGATACTGGTCAAAACTTAATCAGGATTTACATAAAGTGGCTATATAAAGCGACTTCTGCCATCACTTAAAAATGGAACTCTGGTACGTGGCTGACCAGAACATAAGATAGAACAATAGATTATGTGCCTTTTAATTCTCATATATAACGACAGAAGAATGACAACATGCTATCAATCTTTGCCATTAAGTTAGAATTTTGTGTCAACAACACAGAAAAAAATATTTGGATATCTTCAATATTTAAGGAAGAAAATACATTAGGTGCTCACTGGTGTGGGCTTTCTACAAAATTATGAAAGTCCTAAAATGAAATGTGAACTCTCATTTCCTGTCTTTCTCCCCTCAACCCCAAATTATTTATATCTAGAGATGTCAGGATGGGAAACAAAATAAAACCCTTAGTATAAAAAGTCAAAATTAAAGTTGAGAAAATAAGTGTAAAAGTTATATTCAATTATATAAACGAAATTATTTCTAAGAGGTTTGCTTAATTTACATTAAAATAGTGAGATCTGATGAGTCTTTATCCACTTCTTTTGTCTGCAAAGAATAACTATATGTATTTTTAAACATGCCAATATAAATCTATCTATTGGTGATAGAAAAAAAAATAGTCCCATTTCTAAATGAATTTTAAAATATGCCAAAGCAATGTTGTGTATTTTTAGGCAGTGTTAAGATTCTTGGCATAAACTCCATTAGTGTAACTCAGTCTTTAGGTACTCTGCAAATAGTTAAGCTACCACATCTGTGTATATCTCTTCCCACTGGATAGTAGGGCAAAGGGGAAATTATCACAAAGAGGAAGCATGCTGCACTGCAGCTCCTTTAGATTACAAAATGCGGTAGTTACTAGTTAAACTTTAAATGTGGTGGCTCATAAGAAGGAAGGGAAAAAAAGAAAAAGAAAGAGGCCAAAAAGGAAAAGGGGGAAAGAGGAAAGGAAAGAAAAAGGAAAAAGAAAGAAGGAAAAAGAGAGGAGGAAAGAGCCAGAAATGGGTAGAAAGGTGCAGAAGGCAATCTTGAGAAACAAGGATCCTTTGGTTTGACAGCGCTCATTTATCTTTATAAGGTTCATAAGTCTGAAACTGCTATAAACCTTGTGAAAGTATGAGACATCTGTTTCCTTTGGTGTGAAGAACAAGAATAAGTAATTTACCTCATCTATCCCTAACTGCCACCTACTAAAAACAATCAAAAGCAATACAAAACTCTAGATATGGTACACATAGATCTGTAGTCTCATTTTACTTGAAATGTGAGGATTTCTTGAAACATACATATCTACTATATATATAAAAGGTTAATATGCTAAGTATCCCTCCCACTGTCTGACTGGTTGCTGTGACACGCACTGACCACCAGGGGGCAAACGCTCAGCACAGGAGCTGCTGAGCTGTAGTGACTTGGCAGCTGTGGTTCTTGGGTGACACACCCCGAAACCAGAGAGGAGGGAGCCCGATTCCTCGCAGGGGTGTGTGATTCCACCTTTGGCCGTGGGTTATGTTGTTGCTGGGGCACTGTAGGCCCCAAATCTGGTTTACTGCACACTTGTGTTTGCGTTCCATACCCTGTACGAAGACAGCAACTTTGCAGAGTGCCGTCTCGCACTCTGGGACCCCTTGGGGGATGTCGGAGAGCTGGTTTCAGCCAGATCCTTACAGGCCAGTCCGAGGGACCCCACCTGCCAGAGGAACCCCACTCACTCCACAGACGCTGGGTAGGGACCAGGAGAGGTTGTCTCCAGGGTGTGTCTGGCCCCTCTCGCCCAGTCCTGCCCCCCCAAGTCACCTTCTAATTAATTTCCTTTCAATGTACACGAATCCGTACACCAGGTCACTAGTATATATATAATTAGTAGAGAATATAAATGCAACATGGAATTCAATTCCATTTCCTTTACAATGAAGTCTATAATGTTTCAACCTTTCATTACTAAATTGCTATAGAGAGGGAATGAATATTAGAAGTACGCAGCATGAAGTCCCAGAAAATTATTCCACCATGTTAAATTATAAAGCAAAGAGCTCTCTTTTGTTCACAAAATGTGAAATTTAGAATAAATAGGCCAATTTCTCAAAAATCACAAACCATTATAAACCCACCAACATTAAATAGATACCATAAATAGATCTATAATCATCGGGAGGGGGGACTGAATTTGTAATGTAAAGGCTCTAAAAAAGTAATCTCTTGGCTCAGATAGCTTCATTGAAAAATTTTACCAAATACTTAAATAATTAACATCAGTTTTACATGATCACTTCAAGAAAACAGAAGAGGAGGGAATATTTCCCAACTCATTTTATGAGGTCAATATCACCATGCCAAAATCATTTAAAGTTTTCCTTTCTTTCCCTGGCCATTATGATAGAGCATCAGTGGGCTGGTGCATGGAAGGGATCCAGGTTCAATTTCCCATTAATGGCAAATGCCTGGGCTGCAGATTCAATCCCCAAAGGGTCAGGGGTGTGCAGGAGGCAACCAATCAATGTGTCTCTCACATTAATTTTTTTTCCTTCTCTCTCTCTCTCTCCCCGCCCTCCTTTCCTTCCATTCTCTAAAAAAATCAATGGAAAAATATTCTCAGATGAGGATTAACAAACAAAATTTTTATTTTATTTTCTTCTTTTTAAAAAATTTTGCACTGATTTTTAGAGAGGAAGGGAGAGAGAGAAAATTATGTGCCCACACCGGAGATCGAACCTGCAACCTTGGTATATCGGTAATATGCTCTATCCAACTGAGCCATCTGGCCAGGGTTGATGGAACTGTTTCTTATCCTGACTGTGGTGATAGATATACAAATCTAAACATGTGAAAAATTGTATAAACACATAAACATACACACCAGTACCATTAAAACCAATGGGGGGAAATATGAACGATATCAATATTCTAGGTGTGATCTTATACTATATTTTGTAAGACTACTTATCATTTGAGGAAATTAGGTAAAGAATATGTGAGGTATCTCTATATTATATTATTATATTATATTAATTATATTATATAATATTATAATCAATATTATACTATACTAGAGGCCCAGTGCATGAAAATTCGTGCACTCGGGGGGGAGGGGGGGTCCTTCAGCCCGGCCTGTGCCCTCTCGCAGTCTGGGATCCCTCGGGAGATAACGACCTGCTGGCTTAGGCCTGCTCCCGGGTGGCAAAGGGCAGGCTCAATCCCTAGGTGCAGCCCCTGGTCGGGCGCAGAGCAGGGCTGATTGAGGAGCTGGGGCACCGCCCCCTGT
>NW_006283826.1:2589183-2589786 GCF_000327345.1 Myotis davidii
CCTGGTCACCCCTAACTACTCCCCTCCCCTCCCCCCCCACCGGCCTGGTTGTCCCATGCAGCCTGCTTGTTCAATTGTTTGGTCATCCCTCACTAATTCCCCTTCTGGCCTGTTCATAGGCAGCCATCTTGTGAGGGCGTGAGGGTCATTTTGCATATTATGTCTTTATTATATAGGATAATAACTGTGTGAATCTACAAAATCTCAAAGATTAATCTAAAAATGTCATGTAACTCATGTTCGATTATATATTCATCATTTACTTTTTTAGGCATTTATTGAGTTGCCCCTATGTGTAAGGCATTTCTTTATGTACTGGTGGTGTGGAGGTGGGAAGTTACAGGGTCAGCAGTCTATAGAGGGGTACTGAATAGAGATCTTATTCACAGATGTCACAAATATAATTATAGAGATGTTTTTGTGATTATTTTTAAAAATATACTAGGGGCCTGGTGCACGAAATTTGTGTACTGTGTGTGTGTGTGTGTGTGTGTGTGTGTGTGTGTGTGTGGAGTGTCCCTCAGCCCAGCCTCCCCCTCTCACATACTGGGAGCCCTCAGGCGTTGACCCCCATCACCCTCCAATCGCAGGATCCGCCCCTTG
>NW_006283826.1:2591661-2596761 GCF_000327345.1 Myotis davidii
ACATTTACTGAGAATTTTCATTGTTCTTTTCTGCATATTCTTTCAAAACACACATGCTATTTTAAATTGTTTTTTAATTTAAAATTCTTTTTCTTAATTTTTAAAATTTTGATATAATATCTCTTCTTCATACCTCACAAAATCTTGGATGTTGTGGTCAATTTATAAATATCTATATATATAAAAGCCTAAGTGACCAACTATCCATCCAACTGACCGACCGGCTGGTACATATGACATGCAATGGCAATCCTATATAATAAAAGCCTAATATGCAAATAGTTTCACTGGGAGTTTGGGAGTTCGACCGCTTGCTATGATGAGCAATGACCACCAGGGGGAAGCACGGAGCATTGTGGGCATTGGTGATGCAGCGCTGGCAGAAGGCGGCAATGGAGGCACTGCTGGCCCCAGTGGGCCCCAATGAGCGCAGGACGGTGGTGCGATGGTGGAGCAGGTGAGTGGGTGGCACCAGGCCACGGTGGGTGCAAGCAGGGGCCCAATCACCCTGGTGATTGCCCAGCAGACGGCGACCAGCAGTGGCGGCGGTGGATGGGGCTGCCACCTACCTCCCAGGTGCTAAAGGAGTTGGGCAGGGGGCCCGTCCCCAATCGATTGCCCTGTATGTAGGATGGTGGGGCAGGTGAGGGGGTGGTGCCAGGCCACAGGAGGGTGCCAGGCAGGACTGCGGGGCTGCGAGGCTGGTGGTGCGAGCTGGGGCTGTGAGCCTGGGGGCACAAGTTAGGGCCCAATCCCCACAGGCCACTCTGAGGGACCTCACCTGTGCAGGAATTCATGCCCCGGGCTTCTAGTTTAAAAATAAATATTGACTTGCGCACGTGCAATACATATAAGGCTTTCGCTGGTGCCAATCACATGAGACACCAGAATGTATCTAAAGACCAACTATTGGCACAATGTACCTCTGAAGCTGAAAGAAAGAAGCGTCATTGACAGAATATGTCTGAAGACCAACTACTGGTATAACGTTGTTATATCATGTTGTTGTTTATTTATTAATCTATTTATCACTCATTGTTTTTATCAATGTTGTTTTTATACCATGTTTTTGTTATTTTTATATCATGTCTTTATTGTTTTTATATCATATTGTTATTGTTTATTAATCAATTTATAAATTGTTTTCATATACATTTTACTAATTTTCTTTCATCTCTGACACTTCTATTATAGAGAAAGGGTGAACAGCGACATTCAAATATTTTGTATTTGAATTTTATAATACTATATTATATATACTATTTTGACATGTAATTTTTTGCAGTAATGTAATTACCACACAAATCTTTCTTCTAATTAATTTCCTTTCAATGTGCATGAATCCGTGCACTGGGCCACTAGTTGTAACTATAAAAAATGATCATTTCAACACATTATTTGTGCTATTGAGAAATTGCACTTATTTCTCTTAAAACACAAAGTAACCAATATTGAAACAAGTTAGAGCTTGAGTAACTAAAATATTGATCTTTGGTGAGAATAAATTATAAATCTGAATTATGGAGAATAACTAAGTACTTTAACATACATTTTTGTGCACATATACATGTGATAAACTGTAGATACAATTGAATGGTATCTTTATAATGTAACTAGAGGCCCAATGTACGAAATTCATGCAAGAGTAGGCCTTCCTTCCCCTGGCTGCTGGCACTGGCTTCCATCTGGCACCCGGGACCTGGTCTTCCCTCGCATCCCCGGCTTCATCCGGAAGGTCATCTGGAAGGATGTCTGGTCTAATTATCATATTATGCTTTTATTATTGTAGGTGTTATATAGATTTGTATAAAACTATATGGAACTTTAAAATCATGACATCCTCAAATACAGACAATATATAGTTGAAACCTTATACTATCATGATATCTAAATTTCTAGATAATCTAAAAGAAGTGTGTATGCAATTAAAAATAGTTCATTTTTGGCTCATCAGTCTCATTTAGTATTTCATGATGGCCCAAAGAAGTTAGAGGATGTTCTCAACATCAATTCCATTCTTTGTTCTCCTTGGAATATTAGAGTAGGCCTTCCTTCCCCTGGCTGCTGGCACTGGCTTCCATCTGGCACCCGGGACCTGGTCTTCCCTCGCATCCCCGGCTTCATCCGGAAGGTCATCTGGAAGGATGTCTGGTCTAATTATCATATTATGCTTTTTCTATTATAGATGATAACTTGGCTGAATCCTCCCTTCCTCTCCCAACCCCATCCCCACCCCCACTCCCAAAACAAAGAGAAAACTGCCATTTTAAAGAAGGAAGAAGAGCAAATGAGTCAAATAAAATTCCTCTGGGCACAATGAAATGACTTGGTTCCCTTGTTTTCCTTTCCTACCATGTGACAATTTTAACAGCTCTTTTCCATCACCATAGAGAGAATCAGAAATACGGATTATGAGAAGAGAACGGCAAGGTGTGGAAGTTATTATAGGTAATGATTTTCTTTCCTTTTACAAGGAATAAAGACATTTAAATAGTTTTGTATATAAAACCTTATAGAGGGTATTAAATGTTATTTTTTGAAATTTTTATTATGGAAAATACCAAATATAAAGAAAAGCTGATAGAACAGTATGAGCCTCCATATGTCCAGCTTTAAGTTACCAATTCATGATCCAGCCACTTCCACCTTCCATTATTTGGAAGTGTATACCATTTCATCTGTAAACATTTCAGACTGTACGTCTAAAACTATTTAAAAAAATAATAACTATACCATTAGTATACCTAAAATGTAACCAAAAAACTTTAGTCATCAAATATAAGATCAAATTTTCAAATTTCACAGATTACCTCATAAATTTTTTAAATTCTATGAATCCAAATTAGGTCCAAATATTGTGGCTAGTTAGTTATCTGTACAAATTTTATTTTAATGGCAATTATCCAATATGGTTAAAAATTAAACTTACAAGTTTAAATGAATTTCAATAATTAAATCTAATATAAAATAAGTGAATAACCAGATTGTCATTCTAGTAGGGCAATGTTGATATGTGTTCCACAAATGTATAGGTATATCTGTTCAAACTTAGGAAAAAAGGTGGGGGGAAGGGTTGACTTCATTTTGTCTGTTTTCAAAATACTTCCTTCTTTGCTCACCATTTTAACTACTAACCTAGCCATAATAATGGTTTTATAATAAGATTTTATCAAAGAAATCAACTAAACCATGCTAACAAAACTCTCTTGTAATCTCTCACTTGCTTGTTTTAACATTTTCACTGTTTTACTTTGACCAAATACTTCCTCCTTCATTTGAAATTAGCTTAAAATCATAGGATTTCAGAGTTGGGGATGATCATGTGGCTTCCTCATCTTAGAGAGTAGGCATTTTTGACATTATTATAATATTTGTGTTTCCAGTGAGAAAGCTAGCATGAGAAGGAGTCAGTCAGTCTACTGACAGTTACAGACTATATTCTAATTTGTTAACAGACACTACTATGTAAATATGACCAGTAGAAGTTTTATTAGCACAACATAAAATAACTTAAAATTTTATCCTTTATAAAGCTTGGTAAAGTTAATATTTTTTCCACGTTAAAAAAGAAATTGTTATACAAGAAAGAAAGAAGCACATTTAGTTCAAGATTTGAAATAATAAAGGTTAGAACTTACCACTCACTGAAGCCTGCAGAAACAAAGTAAATGCCAGACTCTACTCTGATATTATAACAAAGAGCTATAAACGTGTGTACTATCAATAAATAAAACATGCAATATGAAGTATATGATGGTACTCTGTTGTGAGACATCATAAATTAGAAATTATTAGATCTTCTGAAATTTGCATATTACATTCTTATAATGTTTTTCAGGGTTAAAAAATTATTTAGTGGTTCCTTCCACAGCCATTGGTGAAGTTTAGATAACCCTTAATGTGCAGTAAATTCATTAATCAAAAACACAAATTTGTTATGGAAACTCAGGAGTCTCAGTATACTTCATATATGTGCATTCTACTTTACATTAAACCTAGGACTTACATGGACAGTCCAATAATAAAAAATACTTATTGAGTACTTGATATATTCAGGGAAGTACATTAACAAACAGTAGAATAAAGTGTCAGAATGATACCAAATGAAACCATTAATACATTTGGTTTAAAAGAAATACTTAATGACAATAATTTGAAGATAGAAATTTTTGAGTTTTCTTTTAAACTCAGAGTACCTTATAAAAATGTACTAGAACTTAATTGTTCCAAGTTCTACAACATGAAAAATTCTGTATGGACTTTTCAAATTTAAAGCATTGACAATGAACTCACTTCTAATCCTGTTTATTTTTTACTAGGGGCCCGGTGCACGAAATTCGTGCACTGAGTGGGGGGGAGGGGGGAGCGTCCCTCAGCCCAGCCTGCCCCCTCTCACATACTGGGAGCCCTCAGGCGTTGACCCCCATCACCTTCCAATCGCAGGATCGGCCCCTTGCCCAGGCCTGATGCCTCTGACAGAGGTGTCAGGTCTGGGCAGGGGACCCCCAGACCTCTCCAATTGCTGGCTCTGCCCCTTGCCCAGGCCTGATGCCTCGGTCAGAGGCGTAGACCCCCAGCACCCTCCGATCGCCTGATCGGCCCCTTGCCCAGGCCTGACGCCTCCGCCAGAGGTGTCAGGCCTGGGCAGGGGACCCTCATGTCCCCCAATCACTGGTTCTGGCCACAGCCCAGGCCTGATGCCTCTGGCCCAGGCGTTAGGCCTGGGCAGGGGACCCCCAGACTCCTCCGATTGCTGGCTCTGCCCCTGGCCCAGGCCTGATGCCTCTGGCCCAGGATTCAGGCCTGGGCAGGAGACCCCCCTCTCCCCCCATCACTGGCTCCCCGCTTGCCCAGGCCTGATGCCTCGGCCAGAGGAGTTGATCCTCATCACCCTCCGATCACCAATCACTGGATCGGCCCCTTGACCAGGCCTGAGGCCTCTGGCAGAGGTGTCAGGCCAGGGCAGGGGACCCCCAGCTCCCCGTGGTCGCAGGCTCCGCCCCTGCCCAGGCCTAACGCCTCTGGCCTAGGCGTCCGGCCCGGGCAGCAGGGACCCGCAGCTGCAGTGGCCCCGTGATCATGGGCTCCGCTTTCGGCCCA
>NW_006283826.1:2596773-2599586 GCF_000327345.1 Myotis davidii
CTGCAGCGGCGCCGCGATCTCCCACTCTGCCCCTGCCCGGGCCTAACGCCTCTGGCCGAGGCATCCGGCTCAGGCAGTGGGGACCCGCAGCTGCAGCGGCCCCGCGATTGCGGGCTCCACTTTAGGCCCAGGCAAGGGACCCCTAGTTCCCGGGACTGCCAGCTTCGACTATGCCCAGCTCCCATCACTGGCTCCACCCCTACTTCCTGCTATCACTGGCCAGGGTGGCAAAGGTGCCCGATTCTCCGATCATGGCTGGGGGGCAGGGCTAAGGGGGCCCCCAGGGCTGCCTTTGCCTTGCCCCCCGAGTTTTGGCTCCTGCCTGGGTTTCCGATCACTGTCAGTGGCAGGGGGCTTCTTCCTGCTTTCCCTTTGGCCCCCCTGCATTGTGCCTACATATGCAAATTAACCGCCATCTTTCTTGGCAGTTAAGTGCCATCTGAGTTGGCAGTTAATTTGCATATCGCCCTGATTAGCCAATGAAAAGGGTAGTGGTCGTACGCCAATTACCATGTTTCTCTTTTATTAGTGTAGATTGTTTATATTGACTTCACTCATTTCCCCCCAAAAGTCCCTAATGTACCAATTACCCTATATCCTGTGTACATTCCAAAATTTTTTTTCTCTGATTTACCAAAATACAAAAATTCAAGCTCTTGATTCTTTTAAAGCAAAGTAAAAACAGGTGTCATAGTAAATAAAATCTACTAGATTTAGATAAGGCAATTATAGAGTTGATTTGTTCAGTTATATAGAAGTGCAGGTGTAAATCTCTGTTAATATACAGAACAGAAGGAATGCCTCATTCTAACACAACCATCCATCTTACTTGGCCCACAAGGGAAAAGCAGTGTTCACATCAACAAGCCCTATTCAGGGGGGCGGGAGTGGGCTAAAGGGGTCTATGAGGGAAAAGTGGACATATGTAATACTTTGAGCAATAAAGATTTTAAAAATAATAATAAATATATAATAAGAACAACAACAATAAAAAAGACCTATTCATACTTTGACAGCAATGGAAATCCCATTTAAGAAATGTGGTACCAGCACTATCACTTAACAATATGTTCAATAACATGAAAGCTATGTGGCAATTAGAACTTTTGATCTCATAGCATCCTGTTGTTTTTAAAAATCATCTCTTCCCTCTCCTTCTCTCTCAATACATATTAGAAGCTAATGGGAGGAATTTAGCTAAAAATAATAAAAATAAATAAGGCTCCTTCTTACCTGAGAAATAAATCATGATTAATTAATAATATTGCTATTAATACTATTAATAGTATTAGAGCTTTTAAAATAAATTTACTTACCCACACTAAATACTATTTATTTCTCTTTCTTTCATGCTTTTTTAAAGTCTGAAACCCCCTATTATATTTACATTTTATTTTTTCAATCCTTCATTAAATCATTCAGTATATATCCCCTAGTCAACTTTCTCTTGTTAATACCCATACACCCTTTCACCTTATCAAGGATAATTAGAATTTTAATTTGTTTTTCTAAGATGTTAGCCAGTTAAGGATCACATAGCAAATTTTATAAGCTTAGCCTACTCAATCACCTAGTCACTAAGGAAAAAAGATCCAAGCTCACTGAGTCATATCTGCTTTTTGGAAACAGTTTCTAAACTTGTATTCATATTTACTGTAGTGATATAAATTTGAAGAATAAATGTTAGGAAGATAAAATGAAAACATGTATTTTCTAGGGTCTGATCAGGATTAAAATTTTTAAAATAATACAAAATAGAATAAATTAAATTAAGAAGGCTGAACTATATAGCCTTTATATAATGGACAACAAATATTTAATAATTAAGTTATTACAGTAATTGGTCACATTGGACAAATCCAAAGTCTCTCCCAGCTTAATGGTGATTTTTTAAAAACTCATAATCAAGAAATTAAATGCAAAACTTGAACAAAAAAATCTTGAATAGGCAGGAATATAAGAGGAAGGAAGGCTGATGTTAGTCTAGGAAGAAGGGGAGCTAGAGTTCCTCTGGAGCAGATGAAGGCCGAGGAAAAGAGCCATGTGTTTAGGGAGATAAGTATGCATTCTTTTTAGTCTTTGTTGGCTGACAGAATTGTCAGACACTACTCCAACTTGTGTTTCTGGTTGATGGGGCGAAAAGGGACACATTTTAAAGCAATGGGAGCCTTTGTTGGGACATACAGTACACTCAGGCTACTGGAAAAAAATTGAACCAAGTTCTTACAGTCTATCTGCTGTAGAATCTCCTATGATTGGAAAGAAATGTAGAGTTGTGATGGAGATAGAGAGAGCTATTTAGAATAATTTGTAAGAATAAAAAGTAAGAAAAAAAATCTACATTGAATATAATGCTGGCTTGAAAATGATGTGGAAGTGGTATATTTAGACAAAAATATGACATCTGTTAATCTAATCTAATAAAAGACAAATAAGGTAATTAACTGTACCTCCGACATGCTTCCCATTGGCTGATCCGGGACGTCCTTTAGGGCAAACCAGCCGGCCCCCACCCATGCACCAGGCCTCTATCCTATATAGTAAAAGGGTAATATGCAAACTGACCCTAACAGCAGAAAGACTAGGAATGACTGGTCACTATGACACACACTGACCACTAGGGCAAAGACGCTCAATGTAGGAGCTGCCCCCTGGTGGTCAGGGCGCTCTCACATGGGAGGAGCTCTGCTCAGCCACAAGCCAGGCTGTTGGCTGCCAGTACAGCGGTGGTGGTGGGAGCCTCTCCTGCCTCCTCAGCAGCACTAAGGATGTCCGACTGCTCCACGCTGGGAAGTGGACATCCCTTGAGGGCT
>NW_006283826.1:2599921-2604306 GCF_000327345.1 Myotis davidii
GATGTCTGATTGCCATCTTAGGCCCAATCCCCCTAGGGAGTAGACCTAAGCCAGCAAGTGGTCATCCCCTGAGGGGTCCCAGACTGCAAGAGGGCACAGGCTGGGCTGAGGGACACCCGCCCCCCACCATAAATTTTTGTGCACCGGGCCTCTAGTATATTAATAAAGTTAAAAAACACCTTATAGAACAATACTTGCACTATAAACATCCTACTTACTATTTTTAAAAATATTTTTTTAAATAAAATCTGAGAGGTTATGTCAGAATATATAGGGTATAAAATAGTGATTTTCAACTGGTATGCTATGGCACACTGATGTGTCCCAAGAATTTTTAAAACATGTAGTACCTGGCTATTTAATCAGAGGCACTGACCTCTCTTCCTTTAGTCAAATAAAAAAATAACAATAGCCAGCTGGTGTGAATGAATAAAAATTCTATCTTCCCCCATTTTTTTGTTAGATTGGTAATATATTTTTGGCATGCCACAGAATTTTACTAATTAGTTTATGTGTGCCATGAGATGAAAAAGGTTGAATATTATTGGTATAGAAGATAACTTTTATTTTCTAATTACTTATCTGTATTTTCTATTTATTAAAACAAAAAACATGTCCCATACACCAAGAGGTCCTGGGTTCAATTCTGGTGCAGGGAACATGCTCATGTTGTAGTTTTGGTCACTGGCTAGGGCACATACAAAAGGCACCCAATTGATGTCTGTCTGTCTGTCTGTCTCTCTTTCTCTCTTTCGCTCCCTCCTTACCTCCTTGTTTCTCTCTCACCCTTGCGCGCTCCAAAATCAATAAACATATCCTCAGGTGAAGCTTAAAAAAAAAAAAGAATAGGTATTTTGTATACTTTGGGTAATAAGAATAGGGGATGATTTAGTGACCTTCCTGTATATTTTTCTGGCATCAGATAGATAGTGTATTGCATTAGACAAATAGTTTAATTCTCTGCTTATTCATTTTAAAAAAGACATAGTTCTATATAGCACTAGTACAAGGCCTGACACAAGAAGATACTCAGTAAATATTTATTAAGTAAATAAACAAAGGTTATGGTGTTACTGCCTGCCTCTGCAACCAAATATCAACATAAAATCCAAAGCATTTACAAGGCATTTCCAAACATCCATACTTTTACATATATAAAACAGTCTGCATTTTTAAAGTTCTCATTTGGGTGTCCTATATGTTCTATGGCATCAATACAAAGGAAAGCATGTATAAAAAAGGCACAGGGAATTGTAAATTGATGCAGCCACTATGGAAAACAGTATGGGGGTTTCTAAAAAAAATTAAAAACAGAACTATCATACAATTTACTAATTCCACTTCTGGGTATATATCCAAAGAAAATAAAATCACTATCTTGAAAAGATTATCTGCACCTCCATGTTCACTACATCATTAATTATAATAGCCAAGGCATGGCAACAATCTAAGTATCTGTTGATGGATGAATGGATAAAGAAAATGCGATATATAGAAATATAATTACTCAGCCATTAAAAGAAGAAAATCATGCCATTTGTGACAACACGGATGGACCTTGACAGCGTTATACTAAGTGAAGTAAATAAGACAGAGAAAGACAAATATTGTATGATCTTACTTATATCTAGAACCTAAAAAAAACCGTAACTCATAGATACAGAGAACAAACTAGTCGTTACCAGAGACAGCGAGTAGGTCAAAAGTTAAAAACTTATAGTTATTGAGATATATAAGTTCAGCATGGTGAATCTACTTAACATTACTGTATTGTGTATTTTAAAGTTGCTAAGACAGTAAATCTTAAAATCCTTATCACAAGGAAAAAGTTTGTAATAATTTGTGGTGATTAATATTAACTAAATGTATTGTGGTAATCATTTCACAATATATACATATATCAAATCATTATGCTATATACTTTACACAAATACAGTGCTAATGTCAATTATATCTCAATAAAACTGGAAATAAAATAAAGAAGAAACCATAAAAAGTTTTCATTTGGGTGGCATCAATATAAAGGAAGGCATGTATTATTTCAAAAGAGAAGAGACTGAGAATTAAAGTAATAGACATCCTATTGAAGTATCAAGTATTTTTATGTTTAAGCTTCTGAGTATATATTCTGTCTGCCTTATAGAATTCCTAATAGTTTATTGAGTGCAGGGATTATATGTAATTAATTTCAGTATCCTTCACAGAGTCTAACCATAAACATAGTAGAAACTTAATTATATTTAAAATACTTAAAGAATTGGGTATTTCTTGGTTACACAAAATTTATTGATCACATTTGATTTATAATGTTAGGATAGAAAGTTGTTAATATCAAACTAAACCTCTCCAAGTCAAGCTGGCTGTATCATTTTTAAAAAGGAAACAAAATTATATAAATAGGTACACACATATATACATAGTTTCTCATAAAGCAAATATATCAATCTTAATCAGTTACAAAATTGTCTTTATTTGCCTCTTGCTGTTCTGTAAATGAGGGGACAGACCTGACCCAAATTGGAAAAATATTCAGGTCCCTTCAATATTATTAGGATTGTTCAAAAAATGGGCAAAGGACCTAAATAGACACCTTGCAAAAGAGGACATTCAGAAAGCCAAGAGACACATGAAAACATGCTCAAAGTCACTAATCATCCGAGAGATGCAAATCAAAACAACAATGAGGTACCATCTCACACCTGTCAGATGAGGGGACAGACCTGACCCAAATTGGAAAAATATTCAGGTCCCTTCAATATTATTAGGATTGTTGACTTTACTTTAGAAAGGTATACTGAAGTAGATTGACTTTCTTTTCCTTTAAATCAAAATCAGGTAACTCAGCTTTTTGCTACGAACTGTGAAAGTTTTAATTGCAAGATATGATCCTTGTATTTAAAAGGTTTACATCATTAGTGAAGACAGAGCAGTGAATAATATAAGATACAATGCACATTTTTGTTCACTGGTTTGCTAATTTAAAAGTCACCTGGATGTTTGCACAAAACATCAAGAGCTGAAATCGTCAGGAAAAGCCGTAGACAGGAAGTAAATTTTACATAGGGTCTTGAAGACAAGGTAAAATCTGAGTAGGCAGAGAAGGGAGGAAGGCTTTCTGAATGAAGTAAATAACAGTATCAAGAGTGCAGACTTGAATGAGTATGGTATGTTTGAGAGACAGACCGACTTTAAAGAGCAGAAAGAATAGGCCAAAGAAAATAAGAAATGAAGCTGGAGAGTAGTGTGGGGCAGATTAGTAAAGGCATTGACAAGCAGCCAAAAGACATTAGATTTAATGTGGGGAAAACAGGGAAGCAATGAAGCTTTCTGAAAGGGAGTGAATGCTGGAAGCTGTAGCATTTAAAGCAGGTTAATTAGGATGAGTTGGGAAAAAACAGGTGGAAACGAAGGAAGGCAGTTGTAGTAATCCAGGAATGAGGGTCTGCATAGGATTGGTGCACAGAGGTACAGTGTATTCTAGTGGCAATGTGATGGGCCTTGTGACTGTAAAATTAGGGTGTACCAGCAACAAGGATGAAACATAGACTAATCCAGAGGTTGCCTACTAGGTAAAAAGGGGTTTTACTACAGGTTCATAAGACCTGGAAATTTCAAAAACATTCACAAAACATTTTTTGTTTAGTTAATTTAAGGCAAGCTCCCCCAAATTTCACAGGATATGACACCCTCCCCCAGAGACTAAGATCATGAAAACAGAAAAATATTCTTCTTTATACTCAAATACATATTCTTTATTGCCTGGTACCACGAGGGGGGGGGAATCATCTCCCTAAAATCCTGAGATATAGTCCTGACTATATCTGATAGTGATCCTGTCAGAAGAAAACAAACTCTGTTGAGAAAATGAATTAAGAAATCAGCACTTTGCCATCTTGCTTTCCCGAGTTGTGCTATCAAATTGGGAGGAAATTCTCTGAAGTGAAAAACAAACAGAAGAACATTACTAAAGCTAAATTTGGCAGATTAACTAATTTTTTTTGGACTAATAAGTATTTCAATCTATAGTCAATCTATCCCATGTCCCCTCTCCCTTTAGAATGAGTAGTAAGTATGTAATGTGGCAAGGGAGTGCTCCCATGGTACTTTCTAAATACTTCTATTATTATAATACCAATTCTTTTATTTATACATGATTGTGTTATGGTTTTACATCTCTTCCCCTGGTCATTTTCTGGTAGAGCTGTGAATAAGAACTGAAATGTCCAAAAATAGCAAAAATAAACACATCACCCACTGAGCTCTTCTTTCACAATGTGTGACCAAACTTATGCTTTTCATACATAATCTCATTTAATCCTCATAATAATCTTGTGAGTTAGGTACTATGATTATGCCCATTTTACCATTGAAGAAACAGAGGCTTT
>NW_006283826.1:2604566-2616177 GCF_000327345.1 Myotis davidii
GAAAAGAATTCAAATATAAACCTTTTAGGTGTGTGTGTGTGTGTGTGTGTGTGTGTGTGTGTGTGTTTTATAAAGCTCCTAAAACACATGCCATCTAAAATCACAATAGTAGAATTTCCCTGAAAGTTACAGCTAAACGTGAAAGTCACTTATATGAGAAGAATTTGTATTGCATTTGTGAAAGCAAAATTACAATAGCTGACAAAACATGAAAGTTTCATCATGGTGGATTAGAACATGCAAGGAACTCAAAGGAATTTATCGTTATTCAACATTTCAGCTAACATTCTCATAACATCTCTTCTGGGAGCAGATGTGTCTCCTCGCTCAGTAGGAAGCCTACACACATAAGACTAGATGAAAGACACACAGTAAATAATACAACAAACACTCCCTGTCATGTTAGGCTGCACTCAGCACCGAGCTGCGGGCACGCAGATATGGACGTCCAGCCCTGCTCAGGCTGGTTGTCATGGCCAGGCAGGCAGCTCCCATGTCTCACAGGTGAACCCAGGAGAGGCCCTGTTTTTCCCTAATGTCCAGGGTGATGCCACATTCTCCCTCATCAAAACAGAAGTAATGCTGAAAATTTCCTGTCTTCTGGCTGAGGGTTTGACTTGAGGAAATAATAGTGGGTTAAGATAAAAGATTGGAAATATCCTATATAATAAAGAGGAAATATGCTAATTGACCATCATGCTCTCACAGGATGGTGGGGCCCACAGCCAAAAGATGGTGGCACCCAGTCCCCTCAGCCCTGCTGGGGGGGCAGCTGTGTGCCTGCCTCCAGAGTCCCTCAGTCCCCTCAGCCCCCCAGCTGCCCAGGGCCAGTCCAAAGCGCAGGTAACCAGGGCCAGCCGAGGTCTGCGCTGCTGGCAGTGGCAGCAGCAGAGGTGTGATGGGGCATTGCCCTCCCCTGATCGCCAGGTCACCTCCCACCCCTGAGGGCTCCCGGACTGTGAGAGGGGGATGCTGGGCTGAGGGACCTCCCTTCCAATGCATGAATTTTCATGTACTGGGCCTCTGGTACATTCATAAGACACTTCTAAAAATAACTCTCCCTTCACTGTAATTCCCTCCTTATGCATCTGGACAGAGACGTCATATTTCCTCCACAAAGCTTCCTTTTCTGTTGCAGCAGTAAGAATCTCAATTTCAAACTGAATCAAAACAATTGAGAATTACAAACTCCTTCACAAGACATGATTATTTTTATTAGCTATTTTATATAAAATTTCTAAATATGATCGGACACTTTACATTTTAATTCTATAATATTTTAAACTAGATAATAAAGCAATTATAGCTTAAAGTTCTGTCTCCCCTCACCCCTCTTTCTTCTGCTAACACATGGTCTTCCACAAAAGAATCAGTATGATCTTTGCAGACTATAGATAAGAAGTATGGCCATGGGAAACTAAAGAATAGAACATTAAATACAAGTCAAGTAATTCAGACATTTAAAATTTGTCATCTGTCTATGAAACCAGCAAACAGTTGGTTATACAACTGGTTCAGTTATAACTGGTTAAATAAACATCCTATTATAGGATGCAGTTGGTAACTTCCACTTTCCCTCCAACTAGCGTTGTTTTGGCAGGCAGCCATATAATCTGCAATAATCTGTCCCTGCTCTGAAGCCCCACCCACTTCCTCTGCCCCACCCCCATACAAACTATGACTGGGATACATCTGGTGTGCTAATATAAGTCAGACAATCATAAAAGGCCTCTCTATCTATAAAAACTAAAATTTGCATAATTTGTACTTTTAATTATTTAACATTCATAAATCTTAAGAAAAAATACACTATATGATATCACATTTTAAAGATTATTTGAACGTTTTAATTTCCTTTTTTTAATGTATTAGAAAGAATAGAGGCCCCAAAATAGTACTATCCACTGCAATGCTTCTTGAATAAAAATGTGTCCTAGGTACAATTATAAAACTTTCATTTACACATCTAACATGTAACATATTAGGAGTTTGGAAGTCAGAGCTACACATATTTCATTTAAACCTTGTTCCAAGAGCCTAGTTGGTAAAGAAACTATTAGGCTAGCTTTCCTGGCTTATAAAATATTTTGCATTAACTTTAACATACAAACGATGAAGTGTTAAATTAAAAAACACTCCTTTCCTACTTCATCTAATTCCATTTTGTGTTTCGAGTAGTCCCATAAATTATTATCTTATGGATAAGATATTTTAAAAAATATTTTAATAGGTAACTAACTTTATGTACAAAAACAAAAAAGTTTCAAAGTAAACGAGACCTAATCTTCTGACTTTTCTGTCTCTGTATTTGGTATTACGTTCAAGAAATTACTCTGCTCTCTCTCCTATTTCCCCTTTTGTAAAAGAAGAAAAGTAGGAGTGGCTTTATTATTTTTTAAGATCTCTAGGATGAATAGTATGCCATTTGAGTAGTATCATTTTGAAATATTTTTACAGTAATAATATATTCATTAGAATAAACTGCATTCATTTAATAAACATGGCCTTTAGTATTTTAAAACTTTAAAGACTCCTGACAAGATTTTGATATTTTATTTGCAGCTCAGTGCTTACCTTACTTATCCAGGAGAAAGAAAAAATATCAAACAATATTTGAAAAAAAAATTCCCACTATTATTTATTTGCAGAATATTAAAGTACAAGTTAAAATAAATAGAGCATATGAATCCAGTGACTTTTGAGGCTGATTACTCTCAGCTGGACTTTGAGCTAAGGCCATAAATATTCACATGCAGTTCTACAAAGCACTTCTTAGCAATATTTAGACATAAACTACATTTATAATAAGATACTAAATATGAAACAAAACACCAAGATTACAGTAGATCCTCTCAAATGCATGACCTACATTTCCAACCCAACATACAAAAAAGTTTAAAAAATTCTTTATTTAGCTACAGCAATAATAAGATCCTCTGAGGTAGCTTTCTTTAAAAGCTGCCTCTTAATTACTTAGGAAAGATAAAACTGAATTCAAGTTGTAAGATCAGCACCACGCTATCAGCTCTTTCATCCCGAGAAAGGAAGTTATTGTAGACAGTTTTATAAATGAGGCTTAAAAAGAGTACTTCCTGGTCGGACAGTTAACGGCAATAGCATTTTATATAGCTTTACATTTCGACATTTTGAAAAGAACTTTCTAAAAACTTTTCCTGAATTTCCCCTCCCAGTTCCTACAAAAGAGGAAAACTTGCTCAAGCTAAACAAACCTTGCATAAAAATCTACGAAATTCTACCAATGCCTACCATTATGGAATCATATAAGTATTGATAATAATATCAGCTTAAGTTTTAATTTTACATTTATTTTACCTTTATGCACCCTCCTTGCCCCTCACCCTGTGTGTCAAAATGAGGTTTCTCAGGACATGTTAGAAGGTAAAAGAAAGAACTTAAAGGAGGACAACTCACCAAATTCTTGATAACGAAGAAAATGCTAATAATTCACATTTTAATTTTCAAATTTAAAGTTAATTCTGTTTTAAACTTATATGCATATAAATTTAAAAACCTAATACAATCCTAGTAAGGAACTGCAGATGAAAACAGCGTGACCGGAGCACTGCACATTACTATCTGTACTGCAAGCTTAAGTACTTCCTGTTACAACTCCCATTGGTTCTCATAGGTACAAGTGCCTATGGGTGTTGCCAATTTACTCCTCCTTTTGTAAGTGAACCACTAAAGGAGATTTCAGGTTGGCACAATCAATGCTAACAACTATTAGGGCAGAACTACCTTGGGCTAATACCAAGAGCCTCCCAAACTAGGTTAATTGTGAGTTAATAATTACCTAATTCAAAAGGGCAGGAAAAAATTTATTTCAACAGACTTTTCACTATTTTTCTAAGAATGTATGTGACTTCACTCATCAAATATGTATTAACTGCTTTTGCAAAGCACTGTTCTAGGCACTAGGACCATAGTAATGGACAAAACAGACAAAGTCTGTGTGGTCATTCATACCCTATCTAGCAGACCCTTTGACAATGTCATATACATATAATGAGAAAACTTCCATAAAGGTAGAGACTAAAGAAATTTGTATGGGAATTTGGAAAGTCAATTGTAGTGCTCACTAGTAAAAAGCACTGTAATTAAGGCAACCACCTTAAACCCAAAAGAACTTTTCCAGAACCTGGTACATAAAAGTAGGAGTTTTTTTTTAATGTTTCAAAAAGACCATGTTGGAGGCAACGACATATGTTCCAGCAGGGAAAAGGAAAAACTTCTCACCATGAGTCACCAGTGACTAAGTTCTTTTAATTCAGGCTTAAAACACATTTCAAACCCAATTACTTGTACATGCAGAAAACTGATAACCCCAAATTAACCCCAGAAGCTTGATTTGACCAATTTTCAGGGTTAATATCAGCATCTAAGAAAAACCAGTGAAGTGCTTTGAATGGGATAATGCCTCTCTGCTGAATTTTATTATAATTTTGGTTGTCTTAGTCTTTAATGGTCAAATCAGCAAGCTTCCATTAGATTTTGTTACAATGAACAGTTTTCTTATATTTTAGCCAGAGTGAGACACAATCAACTTTGGATAGACATATGGTGTGGTAGTAGGTATGGCTTCTATTTGCATTCAAGAAAACAAAAACATAATTGAGAGTAAAATGTACAGAGAAGTTCTACTCTTTCAATTCTTCCATACTTTACCTTCTTAGGCTTTTACTCCCTTATGTTTAAAATAAAATCATTTTAGCCAACACATTGGAGAAATTCCAAAAGCCAAATTTATCTAGTTATTCAACAAAGATTTATTAAGCACCTACTACATGTTAGGCATTGTTCTATGAGTTGGGGATACAGTAAAGATTAAAGCAAAAGATCTCTGCTTTCATAGATGCTAATTTCTAATACAGGGATTTAAGACAAACAAATAAATACTACCTAATAAAGAGGGACTATGCTAATTGACCCTTACACCATCGCAAAGATGGCGGCGCCCACAAGCCAATAAGGAGGGAATATGCTAATTGACTGCCATGCCCTCAAATATGGCAGCGCCCACAGTCAATAAGGAGGGAATATATTAATTGACAGCCACGCCCTCAAAGATAGCGGAACCCACAGCCATAAGATGGCAGCGGCCAGACCCCTCAGCCCCCCAGCCGCCAGGGCCGGCTCTGGAGTCCCCCAATCCTCTCAGCCCCCCAGCCACCCAGGGCCGGCCCGAGGCACAGGCAAGCCTTGGATGGTGGCTGCCCAGCTGCCCATGGCTGCCCGAGGCTCAGGTAACCAGGGCCGGCCGAGGCTTGCACTGCTGGCAGTGGCAGCAGAAGAGGTGTGATGGGGCGTCACCTTCCCCTGATCACCGGGTCACTTCCCGCCCCCGAGGGCTCCTGGACTGTGAGAGGGGGCAGGCCAGGCTGAGGGACCCCCCTCCAGTGCATGAATTTTCATGCACCGGGCCTCTAGTAAAATATAAAATAACTATGTCAGAAGGCTGTAAGCACTATGGAAAAGAATACGAAGTGAAAGATAGAAATAACAAGTTTATTTGTTCACAGTTCCAAATTGCTTATAACACAAAGAAACTTCGCTTTGAAGACTAGAGTGTTAGAGCTCTCCCAGACTCAACCTCTAATTCCAGGGAACGACCACATTCTGTTGCAAATAACAGAGAATCTTATTTCATTTGTTGTTAATACCTAGCAAAAGGAAAACAACGTTCCAAAAATCTGAAATTAGAACCCATTCCTTTTTGATAAACCCATCACATAAGGAAACAAAACCAATCCCAAACACTCAAAGTCAAGGGTCACTTTAGGAAATATTCTGAATATGAAAATACAAATATCCATATACTTGCTACCACTGGCATCGAATTTGCCAACTGTGAGGTTCAGAAGTGAATTCTTTATTTTAGAATTATCCCTGTTATGTGTATTAACAGCAACAATTATATTGACACTAGAGGCCCGGTAGATGAAATTCGTGCGGGGGCGGGGGGGCATTACGCTCAGCCCAGCCTGCACCCTCTCCAATCCAGCGTCCCTCACTAACCCCCCTGCTGGCCTGGTCGTAGACAGCCATCTTGTGAGGGCATGAAGATTAATTTGCATATTACCTCTTTATTATATAGGATGTTATCTTTGAACCTAAAATAAGTATTTACATTTAATACAATTCAACAAATATTCATTGAGCAGATACTACCTGCAAGATAACTTGGTTAGATGTATAAGGCACTGTCCTTTTAAAACCAAGAAGACGGAATCTAGGAAGGATAAGTCAAGTGCAAACCCAACAATGTAATGTCAGAGAGAATATGAATGTAATAAAAGGTACAAAAATAAGTACTTAGGGAATCCAAAGGATAGAGTGGCAAGGAGGATGATTAGAGAAGGGCTCCTGAAAGATGACATTGGACTCTCAAAAATGAGGAACAGAAGGCATTCTAGGGGGAAATATGGCAGGAACAAAGAAATACCTGAAGGTGGTAAATAAGTAAGTTCTTGGCTAGTAAGCAGGCCAGTCTGGTTGAGGTGTTTATATAAATTATGGGGTAATAGGAATCTAAAAACAGATAGATAAATCTGTATTGAATTCAATAGGCCATGGGAATAATTAAAGTTCTAAACATGTGAGTGACAAATTCAGAGTTGTACTTTAGGGAGAATGACATGTAGGAAAGATGAAAAACAAAAGGAGGCTGAAAAATTGTCGCAGTACTTCTTCCCTAGCACCTCCTTAGCTCTTCCTTGGACCATCGAGAGGTATAAAGTAGAAAGTATACTGAGTTGAAAAACCATATCTACATCACAGCGGTCAATGCCATTATCCGCATGACCTTGGGAAGTCACTTACCTTCACTGTCTCAATTTCCCTATGTGTGAGTCTACTAATTACAATTTATTTTTGGAGTCACGAGCTATAAACTTCAGCAAATGATTAGATACTGGGAATAGAACAAAAACAGCAATAAAAATTTCTTTCAAGTGATTAAAACAATCAGCAGCTACCATTTATTAAACACTTCCTATGTGTTTGTCACTATGCTTGGCACTTTATATAAATGCTTTATTTATTCCTTAGAAGAATCCCATGATGTATGTATTCTTATTTTATAAACAAGAGAACTTTAAGACTTAACTAACTTACCTAGTGCCAGCCCAATTTATATTGACAAAGCCAAAATAGGAGACTAGGTATCTCTGAGGTATAAGGCTTTCTCCTTCAAACACAACATTATGTTTCTTATATGGTAGATAGACAAGGCTAACATTTGTTCTTGTGTTCCAAACAAATCACTGTCTCTTTTATTCCCCTTCTGATATATGAAAAGGTCTCAATGAGATAAAGAAACAAAGTGTGGACATAAATATAATCTACTTATTTGTTGATCATTGATTCATTCACTCATTCCATTCTCATTTATTGAGCATCCTTTAAACTTTGTACCTGGCCCTATACCTGGATGCAAAGATAAATAAGACCCACCTCTGCCCTCAAAGTGCTTTTAAGCTAGTAAAAGGCAAACACATGTGAACTAGGAAATGGTAATACAAGGAAAGAAGAGGAGTTTTTGCACAAGAGACTATGAATCAGAAAGGTACATGAAGCAAAATATTGTATTTCAGCTATTAAATCTTGACCTAAATCACTTAAAATTATATATTTACTAGAGTCCCAATGCATGAAGATTCGTGCAAGAATGGGCCTTCCTTCCCCTGGCTGCCAGCACTGTCTTTGCTCCTGCCAGAGACGCCTTTCTGCCTTCGTTCTGCCTTTCCGCCTTCCCACGTTGCCCAGAGGCCCGGAGCAGCTAGCGCCCTATGGAATGCCTGCGTCCTGCCCCGCCCCCAACCACTTGGAGGCCTGTGTATGCAAATTAACCTGCCATCTTTGTTGGGTTGATTTGCATACTCACTCCTGATTGGCTGGTGGTCATCATGAAGGTATGGTCAATTTACATCTTTCTCTTTTATTAGTGTAGATGTGGTTTTTGCAAATATTTGTGTATTTTAATATACACACTCTTGAAAAAGTAAAAGCTAATATTCACAACAGAAGGACAATTAGCCATGAACTATGATTCTGTTTTTATGTGTCTACTGCCAAGACTAGGTGATTAGTTTACTTAAGAAAGCATTCTGGCCCAGACTGGTTTGGCTCAGT
Organism: Myotis davidii; assembly: GCF_000327345.1. Taxonomy (NCBI): domain Eukaryota; kingdom Metazoa; phylum Chordata; class Mammalia; order Chiroptera; family Vespertilionidae; genus Myotis; species Myotis davidii. The sequence goes on from NW_006283826.1 coordinate 2,612,718, forward strand.
GGATAGAGCGTCAGCCTGCAGACTCAAGGGTCCCAGGTTTGATTCCGGTCAAGGGCATGTACCTTGGTTGCAGGCACATCCCCAGTAGGGGGTGTGCAGGAGGCAGCTGATCGATGTTTCTAACTCTCTATCCCTCTCCCTTACTCTCTGTAAAAAATAAATAAAATATATTAAGAAAAAAAAAAGAAAGCATTCTGTGTGTGTGTGTGGCGGGGGGGAGGTGCCAATCCAGGGGAAAAGGAGACATATGTAAATCTTTAGACAATAAATTAAAAAAAGAGAAAAAAATAATTTTGAAAGTCATAATAAAAAGTAAACTATAATAATAATAAAAAAGAAAGCATTTTGCCTTGATTAGTGCCATCTATTGTAATGACTAAATAAAATGTATTTGAACTGTCTAGCCTGGATTGCTATGGATATAAGCCAGTGTCATTAGATAGAAAGTGAAACATACTCCATAAAAAGAAATATATACCATGAGAGCCCTTGTTTGATGTGGAAATAAAAAGTTATTCCACTGTCTGTCAAAAACAGTACTCTTCCAATGAGTACTAATAATTCACTAATTAAATATTAAGCATAACAAAACATACAATGCTAGGATGATTTTGCTACCCTTCATTTCACTGAGGCCAGCGGTGAAGTGAAAGGGCCCCAAACGCTAGACTCCAGCTTGCAAATTCAATTCTCTGAGCTAAAGACATGTGGACCACATCTCTTTGTTTAATGGGAGTAGGTTTTCCCAGGTATAAAATGTGCATTCTAATGTGTCTTATTTTTCTCACTCACTTTGGGGATGAAAAATGTGTGTTTGTGAGATAGCTGACAATTGTTAGGAGACTGTTCTGTGTTAACAAATCAAGAAACTTATCCTTCCGTCTTTCTGTTATAATACAGAAATATCTTAGAAAAACTTTAAATATATTTCAATGTCTGTAACAAATCTTGAGTCAGAAAATATACATTATGGCCCAGCTGGGTGTGCTCAGAGGTTGAGCATTGACCTATGAACCAGGAGGTCGCAGTTCGATTCCTGGTCAGGGTGCATGCCCGGGTTGCAGGCTCAGTCCCAGTGTGGGGCGTGCAGGAGGCAGCTGATCAATGACTCTGTCTCATCATTGATGTTTCTATCTCTCTCTCCCTGTCCCTTCCTCTCTGAAATCAATAAAAATATATTAAAATATATTAAAAATATATATATACACACACATTATGTTGATTTAGAAAGTGTTTAGGTAACTTTAACAACATAGTATAGCTAGAATGATAAAATTTATCAATTTAATTTCTACGGGTTATCATAAAAATTTGAAATGGTTATTGTTTTTAATTGGGGACCCATAGCTTAGATATGAATTAGATCACATTTTGGCCTATAAATAAACATATCTAATCTATAATTATAGTTAGATATCACTTATTTTTTACTAAGCTGAGTCTAAGAAACAGTAACAAAATTTTAATATATCCTCATAAATAACAAAGCAACCAATAAAATGGCTAAATATAGGGTAAATAATTACAAACTATACTCCCTATGGTGAAATGCAATTAATTGTACAATAGTCTGCAACTCAAAACTACTCATTCAAAACTATTCTCTGATTGACAAAAATCTCTCATTGGAGAAAGAAAAGAAATCTGAAAATGTCTTCTCAGGAGAGTCATACAACACTTTAAATGGAAACTTTCTGTCTGTTTTCCTTTTTGGAGGAAGGAAGAAACAAAGAATGTAGGAAAAGATTATAAAGAGGCTTTTTAACAAAAAAGACTCTAAAGTAAAAGTACCAATAGTAGTTTTCATTCATTCTCCTATACTACTTGAAACCAACAAATTTGAACACTGGCAAGCAATGAGAACTTTTATTCAAGTTGGCTTAAACATTAAACCAAATTAGATATCAAGGTAGACTCTAAGATTACAATGCTTTGACTGTATAGGACTCAAGTGGTAAAGAAAGTGTAAAATGGGTTATTGTATTTACTGGGCAGTACTTGCATCCTGCTAAACTAATAGTTTAAGAACTACAAACTGAAAAGAACTTGCATCCTAAGGCTGCTGTAACCTTTTATCTGGAAGGCTCCTTCTTAATCTCTACTTTGGGTTCTATTTTTTAATGGAAAAGAAACAGTTTAAATGATGATTTATGTATTAAATCACATATTTATAGTTCTCCTAGTGTTTTATTTTGTAAAACAAATGAAAATAAATTCCCACAGAATTCCTACCCTCCTCTACTCCGCCTCTCCTCTAGGAATAAACAGTGATTGTAGGCCCCTCCTACCACTAAAAATTCTATTACAATGAATCTCTCTTCAGCATCTCTGGATCAATATAACGTAATGTGGCTGAAATGACTGCTTTAGTAATCACTCAGGGGAGTATCAGAACAGTTTCTTTTGTTACAAGGAAATAAATTTAATATTTTATCTTAAGGAACTACGATCTGTACGAGTCAGAGATGAGCTAACAAGTATGATGAAAGAGCTTATCTGCTCAAATTCTACTTTGTAGAATTACTGGTACTGAGATTCCCAGTCCTTCTACAGACCATTTCAAATGTTACATGCACTACACAGTGAATATATGCCCCGTGTACATCTCTTGTGTTAACTGACCTTGAATTATCTCTAGGGTTCTTGAAAAATAAATTTAATGTGAAAAAATTACACTTAATACACCTTAAATAAATGATAGTTGTCGCCTATTTAAAGTTTGTAGGTGCTGTTGTTTTTCCTTATCTCCACGACTTCTATTTCTTAGAGGAGGACTTCTGGTTGGTGGATTTTTCATAACCACATAAATTTACACACTTTGTGAAGCCAGATAAGAAGTGTTCTGTGTCAGCTAATATTAAATAAAATCCCCAAATGGCACATGTCCTCTAATATCACCCTGACCAAGATGACTTCTGGAATTTTTGTCCTGGATTTGCAGAAAGCAGTTGTGTGTAAGTGTTCTACCTGATGTCTCTGGGAAGTAAGGGCAGTGTGTCTCCCTTGCTCTTAGTTGAGCTACCCATTACTAACCATGGGCAAAGGTTTCTAATAGCACACACTCTCAACCTGAAACAAAGACGATATCGAAATATCTGTGAAGTGATCTAGTCATTACATCCACCATTGTTTCCCCAATACCATCATTTTCTAAATCTGCTTCTATAAAAAGAAAGAAGAAAGAGAGAGAGAGAGAGAGAGAGAGAGAGGAAGAAAGAAAGAAAGAAAGAAAGAACGAAAGAAAGAAAGAAAGAAAGAAAGAAAGAAAGAAAGAAAGAAAGAAAGAAAACAGTTGCAAATAGAAGGGGTCTGGAGAAGCAACCACACAGGGACAAAGAAGTGAAAAATTCACTGGCAAAACTGCTGGCTGGGATGCTGATCCCCTGCATCCAGGACACCTGCTAAGCACTGTGAACCCCTAGCCTGGCATCAGTTTAATTTTCTCACCCCCCAGATCCCA
>NW_006283826.1:2616973-2617213 GCF_000327345.1 Myotis davidii
CGCGGGGACCCTCACACCTGTCCCAGCCCCTCGCGCTAACTCCCCTCAGACCCGCGGTCCCGCTCGCTCTCGGGGTCCCCTCTCTTCAGACCCGCTGTCCCGGACTCTCGCGGGGTCCCCCTCGGAATCACGTTCCCTGTCCCGCTTAGGGTCCCCCCTGAGCCCCTCTTGGGCTCTGGTCTCCACAGTCCGGACGGCCAGACTCGCTCCGGAACTCCCCTCACTCGGGTCCTCGCCGAC
>NW_006283826.1:2617426-2621372 GCF_000327345.1 Myotis davidii
CGCTCTTCTGCTGGTCCCCTGGAGGGTCCCTGAGTCCCGTCTCTGAGTGCAGGGGCCGGCCGCGCGGAGGCTCCGCCCGCGGTCTCGGCGTCGCGTCCCACTCTCTCCAGCAGGACCCCGCCGCCGCCGCTGCCGCCGGGCGCCACACGGACCCTCCCGCAGCCGCCGCTGCTGCTGTCCGAGGTGCGGCTCTTGCCAGGGGTGGCCAATCGCACCCGACTGCGCCGAGCGCGCTCCGCCCCACGGGCTCATCCGCCCGCCCTCCGCCCCCAGACCACGCCCCTAGCTCGACTCTGATAGGCTCTCTACTGACCTTCCTTGATCGCGGGGCACAGGCCTGGGCCCGGATATAGGTACTTGATTGAAGGTGCCTGAGGAGCCGAGCTGTCGATGGCGCCCGAGGATTGGTGGAGCTGACCTCGGGGCAGACTGAGGCGGGGCGGGGCTTCTTTGGACGCGGAAGCCCTTGTAACTTCACTTACCCGCGGGCCCGCCTGGGGTGCGGTCATTTTGTTTGTGCAGCGCTGCGGTCAAAGTTCGCGGCACTCCTCCCAGCGCCTTTACTTTTCTTGGGAGACTCCCAGAGGCCAAGGCCCCCTGGGACTCCCCTGGACCACCCTGCTGGAGCCATTGAGGAGGACCCCATTCTTCCGCTAGACCTTGCACAGCCTTCTGATTAATTCTGCCGGAAATTAATATAGCGGTGTTTTGTTTTTCACTCAGGACTTGTAAATATTTCCTGGATTTAAACTTTTTTTTTGTATTTTTGTCAAGGGAATTGCCTTACCTTGTATTGCGTTCAACAGACATCAGCTTAATGCTTTTGGAAAAAGAAATCGATATACTAGATGCGTGCTCTGCGCAAGTAAACGTTCAACACGGATGGGGCACATTTTGATAGGCACAAGGACAAAACTTTAGAAATAGTCTGTGGGTTTTGATAATCATTAGAATAGGCGGAACAGGAACTGTACAGGGGAAACCCTGTTAGCTTTAGCAAGCTTTCAGCATGCCTGTTCAACATATTCTTTTTCAGGGCCACATGGTTTAATGGTTTTGTGTGAACTAATGGCCAAAGGATAATACACTTTGACCCACGTGCAACCTGTGATACCAGAGACCCGTCCTGACCCAGGGTGAAAGATGGTGCCTGCCAGGGGTGAAAGTGCATCATGTTACACAGAGCCATTCTTTCTGTTTGTGAAATTGTCCACGTTGACTAAACAACACAGGAAAGTGAAAACTACTCTCACCCCAAAGTTTATGCAGTTTGACAAGTCAGTGTTTATGAAGAAATGGTGTCATTTCAGAAACACAGTTTGATCCGAAGCCTTGTCAGATGTGTATATAGGACTTCACTCTCGGGAAACTTCTACCATTAACTCTTTTTTATGTGTGTTAGCTCCCGCTGACAAATTTGTGTTCTAAACACTATATTTTCCCTAGTGTTTTGAAATCTCGCCCCATTCCAATTACGATGCTCCCCCCCTTTTTAAAAAAATATATTTTATTGATTTATTTTTTACAGAGAGGAAGGGAGAGGGATAGCGAGTTAGAAACATCGATCAGCTGCCTCCTGCACACTCCCTACTGGGGATGTGCCCACAACCAAGGTACGTGCCCTTGACCAGAATCGAATCTGGGACCCTTAAGTCTGCAGGCTGACACTCTATCCACTGAGCCAAATGGGTTAGGGCACAATGCTCCCCTTTTACATTTAAGTTTGAGTGTCAGGGTATGCAGAGAGGGCCTGTGAGGACAGGTAGCAGGACTCCAAGAACAGTTCTTAAGTAGATGTCTCCCAAGCAGCATGACTGCGTGCCACGTGGGGAGGGGATGCAGAGGCATTTCAAGGTGGTAAAGGTTCGTTTTGAGGGAACTTGATTCCTGTAGGCCTAGAAAAACTGTCCAAAATCATTATATTAACATAAGTAGGTCCTCCTTCTCTAAAGAGTCATTGAGTAAGAACTCATCTTACCAATTCTGAAGTTGGCAATACGGATTGGAAGGAAGGGGGTAAATTTTCACCACCCTAGTGTTCAGTTGTGTCTATTCATATAAAAAAAGAAATGCATGACTATTAACAGATGTTATTTGCAATCAAGAAAATAGAAATAAAACATAAGCATGATAAAAATCCAAGTGTCTTGAAAGGAAGCCAATTAGCAAGGAAATCAACTCTTTTCTCTGATTCATTATAGCAATGAATTCTAATTTCTAAATTGTTGGTGCCTTTTCTGGTCTATGATTACTGGTACTGATAGGAACTCAAGTTGCTCAATATAGTTGATTACAAATAATTTAGATCAGATCTAACAGCATAAATAAAGAAAATGACATCATCCTTTGGATAGGAGACAATTCTGAAATCTTAGTTTATATATAGATAGTGAACAGTGAGCTGCAAGGATGGCTCTTATTTAGAAGGGGCTTCAGAAGATCTCTGAACTCCTGAAAAGACATTGTAGCATTCCATTCTGGAATTTCTTGAGTTTTGTTGGGTAGAAAAAAAATCCCTTACAAATATAGCCAAGATTTTAATGAAGACAAGGTAGAAAAAAAATCCCTCACAAATATAGCCAAGATTTTAGTGAAGACGGTAGAAAAAAAATCCCTCACAAATATAGCCAAACTTTAAATGAAGACAAGGTAGAAAATAAAAACGTTAAAATAAATGGGATGAGAACAAGGTATTGCATTTTGAGAAGACTCTATGAGTGCCAATTCAGAGATAAATTCGGTCCCAAAGGATCTGAGAATCAGAAGACTGGATTCCACCCAGTATTTAGACAGTATTTTCATACTGTATTCAACTTTACTACTTGTGAGTTACTTTTCTATGGAGACTTGGTGCAACATTGACAGTAGGGTTACTTTGGACAAACCATTAAACATCTCTGCGCCTTTGTCCTTATCCCTTTTCTTGCTACACACAACGAGAGAAGGGAGATCGTAATCTGTGCCTTAAACAAAGCTTGTCACACTGTGTCCCCTTCTACGCAGAGGGAATCACACAAATCAGTTTGTGCATTGAGTCGCTCTCTCGTTTTCTGTTTCCACAGAGCACCTTCCTTCAGTTAGCCTAATTAATCTCCTGTAGGCAAAGGTGGCAGTTGAGAGCTGGTCCGCAAGTCACTAGATTGGGGAGAACCACCCTAAAAAAACCAATATTCTAAGAAACATGAGGCATCTGTATTCTCCAGGGCCTGGTTCTGAGTCTAAACAAGGCCGACTGGACGCTCTCATTTTTTTAGGCAAGTGGCAGCTCTTTTCTCGTCTGTAAAATCGGGATAACATCTTATCGAGTAAACCTATACAAACAGAAAGGACTCCCAGAGACTGGGAAACTATCCTTTTGTTCACTCCAGGATGGAATACCAGCATCCTTATCTTTATTTTAGTTCTCAATAAAGTTTCAATTAGTCCGGGAGGAGCCAGGCACCTTTTCTTCGGGACTCTAGATATTTAGGCATGATGTCGTTCACCTGCTTAAAGAAGCGATAGACCAGCTCCACCTGCAAAAGCCCTTCAAAACCTCTGCCTCTCACGTCGCTAAGGATCCCCACTTTGGCTCTGGCCCCCGGCGCCGCCTGGCGGCTGTTTCCGGAAGTCGCCTCTGGGCTTCGGGGTCCTGGCAGAGATGAGGCCTGCCCATGGGTTTGCCTGGAGAGGCTCTGTCTCCGCCCCTAGCCGCCAGCCGCTAGCCGTGGAGGATTTTAAGGCGGCGATGAAGGGGCTGAGGTTAAGGCGAGGGGGGCGTCCGGCGACCTCTCCATTCCCTGAAGGATGGCGGAGTCAGGCGATCCTTGGGCAGCTGGCGACCCGGAAGTTGCCACCGGAGCGAGGTCCCCGTTGCCGAGCGCGGGCGCGAGGGCCGGGCTTCCCGGAGACGGGGAAGAGGTCGCCGCGCCTCCCGCTCCTCAAGTTGTCTGCTCCGTCGGGCACA
>NW_006283826.1:2621511-2625512 GCF_000327345.1 Myotis davidii
GTATTACCCCGAGGAGGACGAGGAGCTGGAGAGCGCGGAGGACGACGAGCGCAGCTGCCGGGGCCGCGAGTCGGACGAAGGCGCGTCCTTTAGGGCGCCGGGCGGCGCGGGGACGGGGTGGGACTGCGTGGGCAGGGATGGGGCCTCGGGGAGAGGGGCGGCCCGACCGCGGGCTCGGGGCAGCCGGCAGGACCGCGGCGCCGGCGAGTTACCCCACCTGTTCAGGGCGCGGGACGCTTTGGGGACCTTGTGCCCGACAGTCGCGGGAAGAAGGGACTTAGGGGACCGGTTGTCACAGCTGGAGTCCCTTTAAGGTCCCGCCCCTTGTTCCCCTACAGCCTCGGGCTGCACCTCCGGTCTCCACCGGTTGGAATGAGAAAGCCTTCCACTGAGTGCCCCTCCCGCTTAGTTCCTCCGAGGAGCCGAGCGTTTGGCCTTCGCGGTCGCTCCCCCGCCCCCACCCTCCGCCCGGGGGGAAATGCTTTGGTCAGACTTGGTTTGGGCAGCGCCAGTGCAGTTCTGGTTGGTTAGGAGCATGGGGCCTGGCATCAGTAACCAGCGGTTCTCAACCTGTGGGTCGCGACCCTCTCACAGGGGTCGCCTAAGACCATCGGAAAACACATATATAATTACATATTGTTTCTGTGATTAATCACTATGCTTTGATTATGTTCCATTTGCAACAATGAAATTGGGGGTCACCACAACAGGAAGAACTGTATTAAAGGGTCGCGGCATTTGGAAGGTTGAGAACCACAGAGTTAGATGGAGGTCTGACTTTGGCTCACTCGCTTAAGCTTGGGAGCCCCAACTGCCCCAGCACATGGGGTTTCCTAGGGTTGGTGCGAGGGGGGAGTGAGGCATGTCAGTAAAGTGCTGACCTGGCATTTAAAGCCTGGTCCACGGGAAATACTCAGGTTTTTGTCTTTTTTCATCTCTGGGGGAACGGACACAGGGTGGGAAGGAAAGGATTTGGGTTGGCCTCATGGGGCCCAGGTGTTGTGTTTTTAAGTTCCCTGCTGTTTGCATCGTCTTGACTGCCTCTCAAGCAAGGCTTGCTTTCCAAACTGGGTTTTACACTTTGGCAAGAGTGAGGAAAACGTTTGGAGGGATTGAAGGAGCTGGCTGGAGGAGGACGAAGGTGGAGAAACAAAAAGCAAGGGAGAAGAGAAAGGGGGATGGAGACCGATATCTGGGTGGAGTATTCTGGCGCAGAAGAGGGCTGTGGCGCAGAAGGTAGGGCCGCTGTCCGGAATGAGGGGGAGGTGTTAGGCATCGCGGTCCCCCAGGTGCCAAGCACTGCGGCCTGCACAGGCCGGGGACTCGGTGACGCCTCTTGACTGAAGGAGGACAGAGTTTGTAGAGCGTTCGACCTGTAACAGCCTTTAAGAAGGCAGCTGCGTGTGCAGATACGAAGTTGAAGGAACTAATTGCATTTGGTTAAACCACATTTGAAGACAAAGCTTAAGCAGGGATTGTGAAAGGGAATCGCTTGTCCCTTGTACTGCTTTTCATGCTCACCAGGGGGAGCAATGAAGCAAAAAATGATTTTTCCCTCCTTAAGTAGGGCTGCTGAAATTATGTAGACACCCCTGCCATTTGCTTATTCTAAGAACAGTGTTTAAAACGTTCTGAAAGTGTCCGTGTGATCATCTCGTCTTCTTTTAGTTGTAACTTTAAAAAAATTTCAGTTATTAGAGTTCAGCTCCTTGAGTCGGAGTCTCCTTTGTACATACGTGACGTAAAATGTGTTAAGGGTTCAAACTGGGCATATACAGGAAGAGAATGTATGTATTAGGGTGTCTTGGAGTAGGGACCAGGGCTTGCCTGCCTGTAGTTTTCCAGTCTTATAACCACATCTTTTCCTGAGCGGCCAGTGTTCTGCGGAAGCAGCAGCCTTGACCAGGGCTGCCGGTGTCTGATGCACCTTGTTCTCTAGCTGCACTTGAGAGAAAAGCAAGCTTTGTGTAAATCTGACTGTTTAGAAGTTGGAAATGGCATTTTCTTTTCTGAAGTAACTAATATATATTTTTTATTGATGGCTTCACTCAGGTCTGCATTGACTAGAATTCATTTAAAAGAAAAACTACTAGAAATTTACTGTCAGATGATATCAACTCTATAAATGATTTTAACAAACCCTTCTTCCCTGATTTTACGTAGACACTGAGGATGCTAGCGAAACTGACCTGGCAAAGCATGATGAAGAAGACTATGTAGAAATGAAAGAACAGTGAGTATGAATTTTAGATTTCTATCTGGAATAAAGAATTAGCAAGGAAATCTCTATAGTGACCTTGTGTGTATGGCTTTGACCATAGTGTTTCCAAAGACCATGTACTAGTATATGTGTACAGTTTGCCCATTTAAATTTGTCACGTTTAATCAGTCTTCCTGTTATAAGAATCTTTTGAAGATATGCTAGAAAGAACCTTGAGGGAATGACCCCTGGGTAATAAGGCCATCTACTAGTAATTGGAGAGAACCATTCCCCACTTTTTTTTTTAAGATGTGAAAAGCATTAGAGAGGGTAAGTGATGTTTCACAGCTACTGGGTTCTCAGATTGGCATGACCCCAGCAAGTATTAGCTAGATCAGCGGTCGCCAACCGGTGGTCCGCAGACCACTGGTGGTCCATGAGGTCTGAAAGGTTGGCGACTGCTGAGCTAGATAGTATGTTAGATGCCAGAGAGTTCAGGGAGACCAGGATTGGGGAGCAGGACTTTTTTACTCCAGTGCTTTCCCCCTTACCACACGATCTCACCCTGTCCCTCTTCTCATTATCTTTAATAGAGCCACAACTAAGTATGCCCAGAGAAACCAAAACCACTCACTTTTATCATAAATGCAGATGCAAGACATCATAAAAAATATACCGATAGGTGTATGTGGAATGTATTTTGAGGCTCTTGATTTGACTTTTTAAAATCTAACAACTATGCGGTCCACATTTCCTTTCCTTATAGGTCTTATTTGCAGAAGTGTTGTGACCATCCTCTGGATTCTGTCATCTTTTCCAATCATTGGAACCCAAAGGGATAATTCAGTTAAAATTTAACCAGTATGACTGAATAAAGAAAGATTATGTCATGTGGTTTTTCTCATAGCTTCATCCCTGAAACTGCTTGTTTTTTTAAAAAAATTTATTTTTAGTCTCTTCAGGCTTTTTAATGATTTACCTTGGCCCATTTGAAATGTATTCTTACATACCTGTTCTTTTCTGGAACCTGAATTTTTTGTTGTCATTTACTTCTTCAGTCCTATATAATAAAAGGCTAATATGCAAATTGACTGAATGGTGGAACACAGGACGCTATGACATGCACTGACCACCAGGGGGAAGACACTCAATGCAGGAGCTGCCCCCGGGTGGTCAGTGTGTGGGAGCACTGCTCAGCCAGAAGCCCTGAGCTGGACTCATGGCTGGCGAGCGCAGCAGCAGGTGGTGGGAGCCTCTTCCATCTCTGCGGCAGCGCTAAGGCTGTCTAACTGATGGCTTAGGCCCGCTCCCCACCGGCCTAAGCCGGCAGTCGGACATCCCCCATGGGCTCCCAGACTGTAAGACGGTGCAGGCCAGGCTGAGCCCCCCCCGCCCCCGAGTGCACGAAATTTGTGCAACCAGGCCTCTAGTGTATTAATACTCCCTTTCAGAGACAGACTGAGAATTCAGTAGTTTTCTGTACACTCAATGTGGTTGAAAATTTAATACATAAGGTTCCATATCCTTCTATATAGTTTACACACCCATTTCCTCCTTACTTGACATGTTTAAGCATTCTTTTTTTTTAATTAAATCTTTATTGTTCAGATTATTACATTGGTTCCTCTTTTTTCCCCCCATAACTCCCTTCCACCCAGTTCCCACCCCACCCTCCGCCCTCACTCCCCACCCACTGTCCTCATCCATAGGTGCACGATTATTGTCCAATCTCTTCCCTCATCTCCACACCCCTTTCCTCCTGCCCAAGAATAGTCAGTCCATTCCCTTTCTATGTCCCTGC
>NW_006283826.1:2627339-2665407 GCF_000327345.1 Myotis davidii
GAGCATTGAGAGTGAAATTCCCTAAAAGAATCAGACATTCTGAGTAATTCTTAGGTTCTACCTACTTCTTCCTCATCCTGTAGATAGTTGGGGTATATTTGCAGCCTTTACTTGATTAACCCAAAGGCTGTTGTGCCTATTACCTGTTGAGAGTAGTCTTTTTTTTTTCTTCAGGTTGCCAATCTTGTTTTTGAATTTGGGGGTGTTTTTTCAGGTAGAGGCAAAAATATTGCTGAAATGTGATTTATATGTGGAATCTACCATTCAAACAGACTTGCCAGAGTGGGTAATTGCCTATAATCCATTCAGTATGAGAGGGGAAAAATAGCACACTGCATTCTTTTGCTTTGTGTGTGCTATGTGTTCTTATTCAGCTGGGGCTGCAAATAAATCATGCATTTTAACACGTTAAACGCCAAGCCTCTTTTCTCTTCCTTTCCGTTTAGCCCGCGATATACGACTTCACCAATATGCTGGTGGCACCAGTGACTGACTGGTCCGGACTGAAAGTATAGTGTTAGTCACCGATGACTGACATGGCGCTTAACGTGTTAACATTTGTTACTGAATTACTATTATTTCTCTGATCCTAAAAAGTAGTGCTTTTAAAAATGATATGAAGATTTATTAACTTAGTGCTTACATGGCTATATATTAAAAGCCTAAACGACTGTTATGGCAGAAGGACCAGAACAACCAGTCGCTATAATGCACACTGACCACTGGAGGGCAGACGCTCAACACAGGAGCTTCCCCCTGGTGATCAGTACAGGAGTGTACCGCTCAGCCAGAAGCCGGGCTCACGGCTGGCGAGCACAGCGGCGGTGGCAGGAGCCTCTCCTGCCTCCAGGGCAGTGCAAAGGAGGCAGCGAGCCTCGTGGTAAGGAGCAGTAAGCAGGCAGGTGGTAAGCAGCGAGGGGTCTCGGACTGCGAGAGGGTACAGGCATAATCTTACTCCTTTGGAACTTATAATCTAATTGTAGAGTTGATATAAGAGCTGAGTTTAATGCCTTTCCTATATTGGGGTGTGTGTGTGTTATTTATGCTTGTAAGTCTAGAAAAAATGGCCTCACTTTTTCAAATTTTTTGTATGTTCTTGCCTAACTATCATTGTCACTTATTAAAATCTGCGTGTCCTTATACTTACAGATTTTAGACTGATTCTTTAACGTTGGGATAACAGGAGGATCTACAAAATAGGGATAGGATTTAAGAACACAGAATCCTGTCCCTTTCTGGTCCCTTTAGCTGCGGGTACATTTTAAACCAGCTAAGCGACCCTGATGAGATTCCTATAATAACCCAGGTAATTCCTGTGTGTAGATTATTCTGGAATAGAGCACTGAATGTTTTTGTCTCACATTGTGGCTTTCCTTTCTTTACAGGATGTATCAGGATAAACTAGCTTCTCTCAAGAGACAGTTACAACAGTTGCAGGAAGGTTGGTGTGTGATTTAATCTTTCTAAATATACTTCTTAATATTAAAAACCTTTGAAATCTGTATTTCACTTCTCTGTTGGAGTGATTTAAAATTTGGCTGTCTCAGTATACATTTTGCTATCTTCTCTCAGTAGAGTGCAGTCTTCAAACACAGTAAATGTATGCATTCAACAAACAGTTGAAATCTCACTAAGGCCTTCTGTAGGGCATGAACTGAAGATCACACTGCCTACAGCTAGACATTTTGTAGGAGAGATGTTTCCAGAAAATAAATAAAATTGTATTATTCTTTCTAAACTAAATGCTAATGAACTATGGATTTACTTACTGTGCTTTCTCATTATGATTAGGAAACACTTCCCATACTAATTGGGACCCTCATAATGAGCAGCTTCTGGGAAAAGCAATGAAATGAGTAGAGATTTGGTAGGAATCTAAATCTGAGCTGTTTAGTATTATCACTAGCCACATGTGGCTATTTACATTTAATTAAATAAAATTAATAATTCAGTCCCCCAGTTGCATTAGCCACATTTCATGTGCTTAGTAGCTACATGTGACTAATGGCTACCATATTGGACAGTGTGATAGGACATTTCCATCATTGCAGAGAAAGTTCTAGGTGGCATTGATCTAGACCTAGTCTTATTGCAGGAGAATTAAGTCTTTCCTGGAAAGGAAGGCTCGCTGATCCAAACTGTAGCAGCAAGTGATCAGAATCCCTGGAGGTTGCCGGCACTTTTCCGTAACTCCTCGCTTGCTAGAGAGTCTCAGTTCACTGTGTTGGGATGATTTCTGCTGTGTCTTCCTTGAGAGCCAGAGTCCAGTTAGCTCTGTGTGTGCCTTTTCTTAGGTCGAGTTTCATTCTGATGTTACTAAGGCAGTTACTGTTAGTGCTAGAAAACAATTTTAGGAACTGGAGAGTAATTTTTTATTTTTTAAATCTCAAAATCAGGTACGTTACAGGAGTATCAGAAGAGGATGAAAAAACTAGATCAGCAGTACAAAGAGAGGATACGAAATGCAGGTAAGACACTATCTTAAATGGAACTATATCATCTTCAAGTTTTCTTCCTTTTGCTGATCATCAATGTAATGTGGCCATATGAGCTTTGCTTCAAAATATATCTCAACTATCGCATTGAAGGGAGAGTTTTAGGGAAGAGACTTTAAAGGTGCAGTTACATAAAACGGGTTCATCCTTTCTTAAGGATCATAGTGGAGGTTGTTAGTGGTGGCTCCTTGCAGTCAGGATATATCCCCCCTGTTACCCAAAAAATCACACATTCTTTCTTGGGTCTGCAGGGCTGGCTTTATGGACGTTCAGAGGAGCTTACAGGGAAAAGGATTGTAGGTTGTTTCACTCCTATTTTGAGTTTGCTGCTTCTAGTATTCTGTGCTCTGGGAGGAAAGAGTATCCTCTTGTTTTTCTCAAGTATTATAAACATTTAGAGAAAAAGTATTTTTTTGGTCTGTCATACATAGTAAATGTATTCATTCAACAAACAGTTGTTGAGCATCTGCTACATTTTAGTTCTGTGAGCAATATGAAATAGTGTAACACATTGTCCTTGACTTAAGGAAACTCAGTGTTTCATTGACAAAAGATATCCAAAAGTGTAAATGAAGGAACATCATAAGTTAAATAGAGTTATGCAAAAAGTAAGATGTGATGACTACTTAAAGTGTGTAAACACAGATTGCTATGTTTACAGGAAATCTTTAAAAACATATTTTTATTGACTTCAGACAGGAAGGGAGAAGGAGAGAGGGACAGAAACATCAATGATGAGAAAGAATCATTGATCAGCTGCCCCCTACTGGGGATTGAGGCCGCAATCCGGGCATGTGCCCTGACCCAGAATTAAACCCTGACCTCCTGGTACATAGGTTGACACTCAACCACTGAGCCACACCGGTGGGCTGTGTTAAATTTTGAAACTTCTCATCAGCTAGCATTTGAGTGCAGCATGGTATTTGTTTCTGCAGCGGTAAAAGTGATTGTGGGTTCTAAGATGAGGTCTAGGTGCTGTCCTCTTTCTTTCCGATCCAGTGACTTCCCAGCTTTCTGTTGATGGAACCCTTTCTTCTCTCTGTCAGTGAGTTGATGTTCAGTGGACACCAACAGGTGGGAAAGGAGCTGAAGGCGTGAGGGGTGCTGGGACAATGGAGATACAGTCATTAGACTTCTGTCTATCTACAGCCCTCCTGCCCCTGTGATTACCCCACATCCCTTCCATTCTGAGTTCCTGAGGCATCTCCTTGGGATATCTTTAAAAATCTTGGTCCTCCTGGAGTTCCCTTTTAGCAGGGAAAGGAGGTGTTGCCGTGGAGACTGAGGTCCTTAGGTCTAGTTCTTCCATCACTCTAGGTCCTGTGCCTTTAAGCAGGTATTTGCTCTTGGAGCCTTAGCTTCCCCATCGTAGAGGGGAACCTACCTCACGGAATTGGTTCAAGATATAAGTAAAGAAAGAAAATTGATGTGAGCAACTTTTCTTAAACTAGAACTGCAGGGTGAGCATTGAGTTGTTTATCTTACTTCCACTCTCAATTCTGTCCTCACATGATCTTTCCTAAACATCCTCCCACCCCCATAAAAGTGCAGAAGAGCCCCTAAATTAGTCATGGCTTGAGCTTTAAAAAGCACATTCCATGCAGAGATAATTCACCTGCTTTAGTTGTGTGTGTTGTCTGGCTGCTTTAAAATTGCCACCAACTCTAAGTGCTAATCGTCAGTTTGACTTGTTGGTGCAGGCATAACTTCTCAGAATGGCACAGATCTCAGATGTCTGGCCTGTTCATGAGTGGATCAAGTATGAAGCAGTCATAGGAGTAAGCATGTTGGACTGGCTGTGTTCTTGTGCCCAGGGATTTCCAGTGATCAGGGCTTTGGGCGGGGCCTAGAAAATAATGAGTGCTTGTCCCTCTGCTCAGTTAATTTTTCTCATTCAACAATTGTTATTTGACATTTAGATTCTTAATCTGGAGTCCCTGAAACTCTCAAAATCTTGGACATATGTGTGAATGTGCATATGTGGTAGTTTTTATGGGGGAATAGCGCCATAGGATTGATCAGATTTGCAAAGGAGACTTGGGGGAAATGTGAACAGCACCCCCTGGAGCGGTGACCTGCCAACAATCTTGGTGGACCTTATGCAGCAACTCCAGTGTCACCCAGGAAAGATTACAAGTCAGGGACCTGTTTTGTCCCAAGCTCTGCGTTTTGCAGAGGGCCTTTCAATCTAGTGGTGAGGAAGCCGCTGGATTAACAGTTGCTAATCGCCTGGCACACAGGGTGCTAAATAAGCTGTTGAATACGGTGGGTAGATGCCTTCAGGTGTCTGAGAAGGGGTTGATGAGTGAAGGGGCCTGAGGAAAGGCCTGTTGGAGGAGGCTGCATTAGATCTGACACTTGGAAGTGAATCAGAGAGATCAGAGGGCATTGCTGGTGGAAGCATGGCTGTGAACAGAGGCTTGGTGGCCTGGGAGCAAAGCCCAGGAGGGCGCAAACCTCTGCCTTCTAAGTTTTTGGGGATTGTCCTTCCTTACCACATAGAGCCCGTCACACAATACTTTACAAACATCAATGCTGACTCTGTTTCTGGAGTAAGTGCATTGCTTCTCCCTGCCCCATCCTGCCCTGTGGGACGTTGGAGGATATGAACTGAGAGAAAGAGAAAGATGGGATTACTTTTATTTTTATTTTGTTGAGGTTGTTTGGTGCCTGCCGCTTGTTTTTGCCCTTGGACAGAACTGCCAAAGCTGATGCTGTCAGGGCCAACTTTTAAGTAGACACAGTGCTTCCTGCATCCTTCCCCTTCATGTATATCAGCACTTTACTGATGAAAACATTTGCTCTGTGTAATCGTGCTTTCAGAAAGCAATTACTGCTCCTAAATGAATCCTAACATACTGTCTAGAAAGGTGACACAGCCTAGCGAATCTAATTGCACGTTTTATCTCTTTCAGAACTCTTCCTGCAGCTGGAAGTAAGTACCATGGATCTTCTGGGTTTGCGGGCTCTTTCTCAGATTGGAATCTTGCTCTCCCAACTGGTGGCCTTTCCTTCTATCACCAAATAGATAGTGGGGAAGCCTCCAGCTGGAACCCTTTGTCACTGTTCTGTTTGACAAAAGGACATGTGGTCTCAATTCAGAAATTCCTTCTATTCATTTGTTTGTTGGGCAGCCTCTGCTTGTCACGGGACTAGGGGACACTCACCCCTGAGGGCTTTCTTGTTGACTTTGATCTCACATTAAAGCTATTTCCCTGGGAGTATGTCTGAATTATAACGGTCTAATAATTTGTTGTGTTGGTCCTCGAAGGAGCCCAGTTTCTGAATTGGCTCAGTAGTTCAGTTCTATAGCTGAGACTCTGGGTTAGCAGGGAAGACGGATTAAAACTTTTATTTAGCAGACATGTAGTGCTGGTCTGTGTGAGGCCAGGGATGAGGGCTGCCTTAAACTTGAACGATGTACTGCTCCCAGGGTGGCTTGTTGTGGGGGGGAGGGGAGAATAGGGGGTGTGAATTTATCAGAGCATGATACATGAGTGTGAGAAGGTCATGGTTTATCAGAGCCACATTGGAAACCATTTTCGTACTCAAGTCAGTGCAGCACGCATAGTCACAGCCTGAAGGATACATGATCCATAGCCACTGCCCACCATAAGCCCCCTGGTGAGGTTTAGAAAATGGATGTTTATGCAGTTTTTATTTAGTATAATTTTAGTGTTTAGTACTTTGGGATTCAGACACCTAGTAAATGGTCTACTTTAGTTGATCTTTATTTTACTGTAAATATCAAAACATACAGTAACTCCTATCTTGACTCAGTTAATTTTGAATATAGATATTTCATCTGGAAACTACTGTTTCCTTTGAAATTATGTCCTTAAAGCATTTATTTACTATCATTGAGAGATTACTGTTCTATTTTAACACACACCATAAAATATAAGATATGGAAGGGAGGAAATACCTGAGTAGCAAGTGAGGTATACTCATGAAAACAAGCAGAAGTTGGTTTAAGTTTACCCATTTATTGGAAAACTGGCTCCCAGAGACCTGCATTACTGCCGGTGTGTGTGTGTGAGAGTCCAACTATTTCTCCTCTTTCTAGTAAAGGTATTTTCTTTGCTCTTGAAGTTTTTGCCAGACTTCAAGGTGGAGCCCTGGCTGCCAGAGCTATGTACCCCTATTCTGTCTTTCTCTTTTGCTCAGACTGAACAAGTGGAAAGAAATTACATTAAAGAAAAGAAGGCAGCAGTAAAAGAATTTGAAGATAAGAAGGTTGAACTGAAAGAGAACCTGATTGCTGAGCTAGAAGAAAAGAAGAAGATGATTGAAAATGAAAAGCTAACCATGGAACTGACTGGAGGTATGAAAGCACCAGCAGCGTTTTAGGAGCCCTAAGGCGCAGAGCCTGGGTGGATGGTGGAGGTATTCCAGTTAACTCCTTCTGTCTGGTGTCTCAGTTCCTCATCAGAGCAGAGCAAGCTGAAAGGAGAGTGGGCTTTGACATGACAGGTCAGATTTCTAATTTCGTCTTTATTGGCTGTGTGACTTTAGTCAAGCCGCTTAACTTCTCTGAGCCTATTCCCTGCCCCCTCCCGTAAATGGGGCTTATTATACCCTATCTCTCACGATTATGCCTAGTACAGTGCCGTAAACATAACATGTTCAGTGAATTTCAGCCTCTACTTTATTCAATTAAGTAATTAATTTTTCATTTACATTTAAATAAATATTGTTCAGATTATTACAGTTGTTCCTCTTTTTTCTCCCCATAGCTCCCCTCCACCCAGTTCCCACCCCACCCCATGCCATTACTTCCCCCCATTGTCCTCGTCCATAGGTATAAGATTTTTGTCCAATCTCTTCCTGCAACCCCCAAACCCCCTTCCCCCCGAGAATTGTCAGTCCACTCCCTTTCTAAAGCCCCTGATTCTATTATATTCACTAGTTTATTCTGTTCATCAGATTTTTTATTGATTTTTAGATTCATTTGTTGATAGATATGTATTTGTTGTTACTTTGTTGTTCATAGTTTTTATCTTTACCTTTTTCTTCTTCTTCCTCCTCTTAAAGGGTACCTTTCGGCATTTCATATAATACTGGTTTGGTGGTGATGAAGCCGGTTTTCAATATCTTGTTCTCTCTCTTCTTCTGGCACCCCTATAATTCGGATGTTGGTACGCTTGAAGTTGTCTCAGAGACTCCTTACACTATCTTCATATTTGTGGATTTTTTTTTTTTTTTGCTTTTTGGGTTGGGTGTTTTTTGCTTCTTCGTATTTCAAATCTTTGACTTGATTCTTGGGATCCTCTAGTCTGCTGTTGTATCTCTGTATATTATTCTTTATTTCAGTCAGTGTATGCTTAATTTCTCATTGGTCCTTTTTCGTATCTCACTAAATTTCTCAGAGGTTCCTAGAAGATTCTTGAGTAACCTTATAACCGTGGTTTTGAACTCTATCCAGTAGTTTGCTTTCCTCCATTTCTGTCATTTGTGACCTGTTTCTTTGTCTCCACATTTTTTATGCTTCGCTGTGTTGATAGAGTGGCTTTGTGTGCTAGGTGTTCTATAGCGCCCAGTGGCTCAGCCTCCCCAATCACCTGAGGTGGACACTCTTGGTGCACCCCTTTATGGGCTGTGTGTATAGTCTTGTTGTAGTTAAGCCTTGATTGTAGATGGTATCACTGGGAGGAATTGACCTCAGGTCAATTGGCTGTGAGGACCAGCTGTGTCTACAGAGGAAAAACTGCTGTGCTGGAGACAACTTTGTGTGGCAGGACTTGCTTCAGTGGGGCTTTGGTGCTCACTGAGTCTGCCCCTTGACTGTGTTGCTTATGGATGTGAAGAGTTATAATCTGGTATGGTCTCACACTGACCACTGGGTACACTGGCTCTTGGATCTCCAAGGAGGCACAAGGTCAGCCATGGCTCTTGGATCTCTAAGGAGGTGCAAAGTCAGCCACTGCGTGAGGCCACCCAGCAGGAGCTACAGAGAGATCTGCAGATTCTTCCTCTTTGTTTGGGGTTTGGAGGTGCCCAGATGAGGCCCAGCTGTGAAGCAAGGCAGGCTGCTGCTGCTGGGCCGTAGGCCTTCTTTTGGAAGCTTTGGAGCTCTCTGACCCGGCTGCTGTTTGTTAGGTTAGGCTGCAAAAGGATAGGCCATTCGTATGCAAAAGCCGTTGTGCACAGCTTGGGTGGGATTGTAAATTGGGTGGGGTGGGGTCTCAGGGATTCACCAGGGCGGAGCAAACAGCAATGGCTGTCCATCAACCCTGCACCAGGGAGGTTCCCGCGTCTCCATGTCCCGCGCCCCCATGCAGGAACAATGATTGCTGTGAGCACCTCTGAGAGAAAGCCACCCTCATATTCCTGTCCCGATGCCAGACAGTCCAGTTTCTCCCCATATGAGGCTGGGTTCCCCAAGTCACCCAGAACTGAAGTTCAGAGCAATCGGGAGCTTGTATCTCCCTCCCGATTGAAAAAAACCAACAGCGCACCCAGTTGTCAGCTTGTTTCGCGCACGCCTCCCTACCTCCACACCTCCTACCAGTCTCAGTGCACTTTTTTCTTTCCTTCCAGTTGCAGAACTTGCACTCAGCCACCCCTCCCGTGGTTCTGGATGATATCTGTTCTGTCTTTTAGTTGTAGTTTTGATGTGGTTGTGAGAGGCAGCAAGTATAGGTGTTCACCTATGCTGCCATCTTGGTTCCCTCTCTATTTCTTGGGTCAGCTGCCATTTGTCTTGGTTATGTTCATAGATTACTTACCTGAGTCCCTCTGAATTCCATTCCTGTAAAGGTAATCAAGTTACATTGACTCAGAGCCAGTCTCTCCTTGCCTTCTAGGATTTGGTAATCTGCATATGGAAACTCAGCAGGTATGAGGGAGAAGCAATATGGGCCAACTCCTCTGTTGCCATATGTAGTCTTTTGAATCCTAGAAGGTTAAAGGGCAGGAATTAGTTACTTTGGCACTTAGCAAAATTTCCATCAGCAAATACCACAAGGAAAGTCAGTGGTAAGTTGGTCACTTGGATATGTAAGTGGTATGCCTCTTCCCACCCCAAAATTTAACTTTCATAATCATATTCTGAAGGTACTAGAGCCCTGGCATGCCTGATTTTAGTAGCACATGCATTGTTTCTATGTAAGTCCTTGGGATTGACCTTGAAAGTAAAAGTAACAGTTAAGAGCTGTGTTTCCCCATCTGTATTTTTGGTGCTGTGAACTGATGACACAAATTGGCCTCCTAATTGACATAAACTTCTAGCTCCAATTCCTTGAAACACCAATGAGAATGTGGTTGTGTCTAAAGAGGGAGTCTCACACTTGAAAAATGACTCCTCTGATAATTTCCTCATTGAGAGACGTGGCAAAAGGAGTGAATTCCTTGAAGACCTCTGAAAGCAACTCAGAAATGGTGTTTTGAGTGAGAATGGATGCTAAAATAGCACCATCTCGTTTTTGTTACAATGCTTTTTTTAATTAGACTATGAGCACTGCGGTACCTAGTTTGGTGCCAGCCTGCCTGCTTGTTTTCTGATCCACACACCATTTCTCTGATGGTGGATGTAGCTGGCATTGACGCCTCATCACTCTGTTAGAGCCACCAGATGTTTGGGAGCCTTCATTAGGCTAGTGGGAAATATTGTCCTTTATAGATGCTCCCTTTCCATCTGTAGGGAAGGATATCATCACCTTACCTGTGATTTGGCATCCAAATTATTATTATTATTATTTTTTTAAAATATATTTTATTGATTTTTTTTTTTTTTTACAGAGAGGAAGGTAGAGAGATAGAGAGTTAGAAACATCGATCAGCTGCCTCCTGCACATCTCCCCCCGGGAATGTGCCCGCAACCCAGGCACACGCCCCCGACCGGAATCGAACCCGGGACCCCCCAGTCCGCAGGCCGACGCCCCATCCACTGAGCCAAACCGGCCTCGGCGGCATCCAAATTATTGACAAGCGATAGACATTGTTTGGCCAGGCAGTTTTATAGCCAGAATCTTAATGGGGACAGGAGGCATCCTCAGTGACTTAAGGCTGAGTCTGCCAGGGTAGAAAAGACAAATAAACACGGGGAAATCATTTGTAACTTAGTAAAATAGATAGATGACAGAAGTACTCAAAGCTAGCCATGGGCATTAAAGGTACTGATGTCCTTTCTCAAGCCATTTGGTACCCTTGGTATGGAGACATTGCCAAGGTAATGATGGAGTGTGGGAAGAAAAGGCACTGGAGCTAGAAGGATAATTAGCATTTCCACAGATGGTGCTGTTATGGTGTTGGATTAAAGGCCTGATTTCTTTCCTCTCACTGATTGACTTATTTCACCTTTGTGGATTGATGCCCAACACCAGGGTTGCCCAGCTCTGTCCAGAAAAGAGATTTCTTAACATCTTTTATGGTTCAACAATGAAAATGTGGCCCTGACCGGTTTGGCTCAGTGGATAGAGCGTTGGCCTGCGGACTGAAGGGTCCCAGGCTCGATTCCGGTCAAGAGCATGTACCTTGGTTGCGGGCACATCCCCAGTAGGAGGTGTGCAGGAGGCATCTGAATCGATGTTTCTCTCTCATTGATGTTTCTAACTCTCTATCCCTCCCCCTTCCTCTCTGTAAAAAATCAATAAAATATATTTAAAAAAAATGAAAATGTCTTGAAAAGCCCTAGCCAGTTTAGCTCAGTGGATGGAGTGTCAGCCTGCGGACTGAAGGTTCCCAGGTTTGATTCAGGTCAAGGGCACATGGGCTCAATCCCCAGTGGAGGGCGTGCAGGAGGCAGCCGATCAATGATTCTCTCTCATTGATGTTTCCATCTCTTTCTCCCTCTCCCTTCTCTGAAATCAATAGAAATATATTTTTAAAAAAGAAGAAAACATCCTGAAAAATGAAATGAAATAAGACTGATGAGAAGCTTAGTCCAAATAACCCATTGGAAATGGGTGGGTCTAGTGACCTGCTTTGTCTGAACAGGATTTAAAGCGTTACAGACCTCCATGGGAATTAGGTTCTCTTCAAACCTCTAGTGGAGAACTTATGAGGACAGCTGGGTTGTGCATGTGGAAAGGTATATTGTCGATAAAGAAACCTAGGCTAAGTTCTAGATCAGTGCTCCCCCAGTTTAAATGTGTGAGTCACCAGGGGGCCTCAATAAAATGCAGATTCTGGTTTGGGGGTCTGGAGTGGAGCCCAAGATCCTGCATTTCTAAACACCTCCCAGGGGTGCTGCTGCTGCTGGTGGGACCACACCTTTAGTAGCGAGGTTATAGAATTACCTGAGTGAGTTCTCTATGCAGTTGAAACCAAGGCTAAGTAACCCAAATACTTAGAATTTAATGATCTTGAAAATGTGGGGAGCTTTATCATTTTTAATTCATTTTCCCTCTTCCTATCTTTAGGACATCTGCCTTTTCTCCATTCTTTCAACAGCCCACTAACTGCCACTTCATTTTCTTTTGTAAGTTCTTGCCCCACCAGGGGCATCCTCCAATCCTCAGGCCCCTCGGGTCCAAAACTCATGACCTTAGCTTCCTTCAGAAGATACTGGATCCTTAGCTGGAACCATGAGTAATTATAATATCAATATAGGAGCTCTGTTTCCTGAGTACTTACAATGAGCCAGGTATTATATAAAAATGATAGAGCTGCCTCTACAGGCTGATGGATATGGATGAACCCTGTCATGAACTTCTGTGGTGGGATTGTCTCATTTGACAAGGAGATGGTAGAACTTACCATGGAGGGTTGGTGTAAAGATGACGAAAGATAATGCCTAGTATTACAAGAGATAATGCCTTCAACGAGCAGCTGGTGCACAGAGTAAGGACGGTTGGGAGTTGTAACCTGATTCAGTTCCTGTAGCTCCTGTGACGTGACTTGCAAAATTAGGCTCAGAGAAATAGCCTTTTGCTCAAAGTTCCTCCAATGAGATAGTGGTTAAGCCAGAATGTGTCTGACTCCAAGCCTGTTTTCTTAACTACCATATTATATGGACTCCCAGTATATACTATGGATTCATGTGGTACTAAGTAACTCACAAAATGAAACTAATAGCGAAGGTTTGTGTCCTCAAGGAGCTTGTGTTCTAATAGTTACCAGACTGACACGGTTTTCTTGTCTTCCTCAATGTGTGATGGTGTTGAGAGGTGGAGAGAGAGAGAGAGAGAGAGAGAGCGAGAGAGAGAGAGAGAGATTGAGATCCTAAATCAGTGGTTCTCAACCTTCCTAATGCCGCAACCCTTTAATATAGTTCCTCATGTTGTGGTGACTCCCAATTTCATTGTTACAAATTGAACATAATTAAAGCATAGTGATTAATCACAAAAACAATATGTAATTATATATGTGTTTTCCGATGGTCTTAGGTGACCCCCGTGAAAGGGTCGTTTAACCCCCAAAGGGGTCTCGACCCACAGGTTGAGAACTGCTGTCCTAAATGAAGATAAAGATTTGACAGGCTTGTTTTTTCCCATTGTAAAACCTTGAAGGTATATGTGGTTGTATTGATATAGGAATAGGAAGTTTCACCCAGCCTGTAACAGAAGAATTAGATTAAATTTTTGGATTTTTGAGTGATGTAATTATTATTTTCTGAGTATATTGGCCTCGATTGGACTGGGTTGTTGTCAGATCTTCAGCTATACCTTTATTTCCTTACTTCCATCATGTATTGCCCACCCTCCCTACCCAGCAGACATGGCAGCCGAAAGATAAGGAATACTCGGCCCCTCTCTGTAGTGGACAGAACATGCCATGATGTTCATGAGCTAGGTCAGGGGTGGGCAAACTTTTTGACTCGAGGGCCACAATGGGTTCTTAAACTGGACCTGAGGGCCGGAACAAAAGCATGGATGGAGTGTTTGTGTGAACTAATATAAATTCAAAGTAAACATCATTACATAAAAGGGTAAGGTCTTTTATTTTTTTAGTTTTATTCATTTCAAACGGGCCGGATCTGGCCCGCGGGCCGTAGTTTGCCCACGGCTGAGCTAGGTGCTTTTTCTCTGGTGCTCTTTAAGGTGGAGTGAGCTCCTTTTACACCGTTTTCCAGTTAGGTCTGCATGATGCAATGCCTCTCAGTTGACAGCAAGTCTGTAACTTCTGTTTCAACTGTTTGTGCCTTAACTTTTATTTATTTTTTGTTAATCCTCACCCGAGGATATTTTCCCCATTTATTTTTAGGGAGAGTGGAAGAGAGAGGGAAAGACAGAAAGAAACATTGATGTGAGAGAAACACATGACTGGTTGCCTCCTGCACTCACCCTGACCAGGGCCCAGGCCAGGGAGGAGCCTATAACCAAGGTATGTGCCCTTGACCAGAATTAAACCTGGGATCCTTTGAAATTATTATTACAAGCTGACGCTCTATCCATTGAGCCAAACCGGCTAGGGCTGCACCTTGACTTTTAAAGAAGATTTTTGTAGTTTTTTCTTGGCTGAAAATATGCTAATAAAAACTACCATTGATTAAACTCTCATTATGACCGGCACTGTACTGAGAGGTTTACATGTATCATCTCACGTAATCCTCACACCACCTTGTGAGGGTAGTCTCATTGGTATTTCCATTTCATAGCTGAGCAACCTCAGGCAAGAGTACTTCTGTAGCCTGCCTTAGGTCACACAACACCGGCAGGGATTCAGACCCATTGGCCTCTAAGCCACTGGAGGAGGGTGGCATCTCAGCATAGGCTAAGAGATTTCTTTTAGGGAAAAGCCCCCAAAGGTGTGTCTGTTTGTCCTTCCTTCTACCCCCACTTCCAAGTACCTTTTTATGAATATTTGTTAGGTCTGTGTTTCTTACCACTTTACCTCCATTCCTTCTTGGGGGAAAAATCAATACCCATTTCTGTTCTTAAGAGCAGCATGCAGAAATGCCATTTGACTTTGTGCGCGTGTTTATTACATGCTCTTACATCCCACAGTTAGCCGTCGTGGGAGGGCTACATTTGAATCCTGCAAGGCTGTCTTGGCTTCTTTGTTGATAGTGTGTGTTTTCAAGTTAACTGTGTCTCATCATCAGGCTGGGCTGGGGCAGATTCCATGCTGGGGTGGAATTTAAGCATCTGTTGGGGGGAAATGTCCCATACTTTTGGCACGTGGCAGCAGAGATTTGTACAAATGCTCTGGTTACTGTCTGTGGAAGTGGTCACAGAGGGATGTGTAGGAGTTTACTGGGCAGAAAAGAGGAGGCTAGGCAGAGAGGACATGGTTCAATCTTGTAGGCATAAAAGTATGGTGCCTTTGGGTAACAAAATAGCTAAAAGCACACACACAGGATTTGTGTGAATAAAGAAAAAGGGAAAAGACCAGAAATGAGGCATGGCTTTTATTCTGTAGAGAGTAAGGAGCCATTAAAATATTGGAGTGAGGTGCAAAATGACCTGATTTGTGTCATAGGAAGATCACTTTGAGGGAGATGATCTGATGAGGAGTTGGAGCTGAGAGGTAGTTAAAAGGCAGACTTGCTATTATGAGCTGGATTTGATACCTGGATTAAGGAAGACAAGTCATAAATGGCAGATTTTGTTTTGGCTTGGAAGAATGAGTAGATGTGATGCCCCTGAGACACAGGAGAAGCAGCAGCCTTGGGAGGTGAAACAAGGAGAAATGGGCTGGTTTGGAGCCTCGAGAGTATATGGTGGTGTAGGCTATAGGTGGCCTTTCAGAAGGGTGGATGGAGCTGGAGTTGATGGTCAGAGATTCCTTGGGAAAACAGGCTGAGACTGACTGGACTCCAGAGATCACTAGTTTTAAAGGGGCAGGCCAGCAGAAAGGACCTCAGAGACACAAGTCAGGAGAGGAGAGATTTGTGTGGCAGTGGCTGGGGAGGAGAGATTTTAAGGCGAGGGAAGTCAGCAACCAGTATCAGACGTGGCAGAGAAAAGCCAAGAAGAATGAAAAGAGGCCTTTATTATGAGCCTTCATTGTATCATTCCTGATAGTCAAGTAGCTACAAAAGGTTATTAAATAAAATAGAGTTCGTGTTTGTGAATGAAGATCTCATATAAAATTGTTGGCACCGAGGCCACTGGCCTCTAAAAGAGCCTTTCATACCAGTGAGCTTCAGTTCACCCACCCTCCATGGGAACAGCAGGAGTTAGCACACAGAGATGACCCAGAGGTTCCTTCTAATCCCCAGAACCTGTGACTCTGTGGCCTCTTTAAATTTGAGGGAAAAGGAGGAAAATCCCTGGTTGTCGGGGTGCTGGAGAGATTCCTGAAGCGGTTACAATAGTAGACAGCAGGGCTGGGCTGCGTTTCTGAGAGGGATGTACACTCAGGTCAGCGGGTCTGAATCTTATAAGCATGACCTTCTCTCTGAGGTCTGACATGGGTGTCTGGGTTGGGCCATGTGTGGACCAGACATCCCCAGTAAAACTGATTGGGTGGCTACGGGGCAGGTATTTTTACATTACGGAAATTCTCACTGACTTCAATGGGGATTGGATAGGTTTACCCATTCCATTCTTGCCACAGATTCTATGGAAGTGAAACCCATCATGACCAGGAAGTTGCGGAGACGACCAAATGACCCTGTCCCCATTCCAGACAAGCGGAGAAAACCTGCTCCTGATATCCATTTGCATCAAGCCTGGATCACTTTTCCCTCTTTAAGATGATCGAATTCTTTGCTTACCCACTTGGTAGAATACACATGGCTATTGTCCTACAGAAAATAGTCATACTGTATATGATCGGAAAGTAGGGTTTGGCTATTTTATGATCAGAGTCCTCAATTGCTACTGCATTTGGGATTTATAGAGAGAGTTATTTGCAAAGGTACTTTGTGTTGGAGATTCAACCTGGTTTTACTACTTGGAGATTGAGGGGCAACTGAAAATTTCAAGTGCATTAATTTTTTTTACTTGTAAAATGAGGACAGTGATAGCTGACTTTTCTGCCTCAGTTATCTGTATCCCTGGATTGCAAACTTGTTAAATTAAAGCAAGTGAGATTTCAGTCAGTCAGAAGGAAGCCGCTTTAATCATAAAAATGGGAATGGGAAGAGGACGTGTGGAGAAGTATTGTTTCCATCCTTTTGAGGACCTAATAAATAGCCATTTGCATAAAATGGTTCAGTTATTTGTCATCAGGAAAGGGCACAACTTCAGGTTCCTTTCTCTTTACAACTAAGAATGTAACTTGCGAGGGAAGATTAATCCCAAGTATGAATGTGAAGCCTTCAGCTCTTTGGAACAAATGCACTTGATAAGTTCAGGATGAAGTTCTTCTATTGTGTGCTGTGCACACTATTATTGTAGTTACCTGTTGACGCTCATTCCACCTTTGCATCACTGAAGTTTGTGAGATGGGGGTATGAATTCTTCTGTATACCTGGTGCCATGACATTTAGTAGGAGAATCAAAAACTTCCAAGAGACTATCATTTTAAGAATGTCATGTTACATAATCACACTTTGTAAACTAAAATCCTGTTTCATTTTGTTGAAGTCTGTTTGCTTGGAAACCGTGCTTTTCAGACACATTTCTTTAACTCTCACACCCCAGTTAAACTACTTGTTAACGGATGAACAGATCATGGAGGATCTGCGAACGTTAAATAAGGTACTGTTGTGATTTATTTGATTTATGTGAAAGCTTAGGTTTGATATGGTTTTCAGCTTTACTTTGTTCACATGTTACTTGTTAAATCAATTTGATACCTTTGACACTGTAAGTTGCATCTGAAGTGATTTTCTCTAAGATTTTTTGTTGTTCTTTCTACAGCTTAAGTCACCCAAGAGACCAGGTAAGTGCATGACATTATTGGCATTTGTGCAGTTTTTTATCATGTTTTTGCAGAAGCATGTGAATACTCGACAGGGAATTGTTGCCATTTTCAAAAATAAAGTGTTCATCATTTGTCTAAGATGGGCGGGGGGGGTGGGGGCAGTGAATTCTTTTATAAAACTGGCACTGACATTTAGTAAGGGAATCATGAAAGCTGAAGGGAACCTTAAATGCACCCTCTCCTGATTTTTTTTTTTAACCCTGCTATGTTCAAGTTATGTTTGTCTTTTCCTTTAAATTTATTGTAAAAGGGACATTTGATTGATTGGCTGGTAACGGTTTTCTTTCTGTGTGGGTATCAGCTATAATATTTAAGTACACATCCATTTCTGAAAATGAAACCAGAAGGGGGCGTCAGTGTTACTTGCTTTGTGGAGTTAGGTACTAGCCCAACCGTGGGCAAACTATGGCCCGTGGGCCGGATCCGGCCCGTTTGAAATGAATAAAACTATTGAAAAAAAAAGACCGTACCCTTTTATGTAATGATGTTTACTTTGAATTTATATTAGTTCACACAAACACTCCATCCATGCTTTTGTTCCGACCCTCCGGTCCAGTTTAAGAACCCATTGTGGCCCTCGAGTCAAAAAGTTTGCCCACCCCTGCGACTAGCCACTGCTGTTGCAGTGCTTTGCAGGAACTGGCTCTGGTCAGAACTTGCAGCTGCCCCCAGTCCCAGCCTGTAGAAGAGGCTGGCCCGTGTTCACGGTGCTTCCTTCCAGAGCAGCACTCGAGTCAGTGCTGGGCTGTTAGAGGGAACTCTGAACTGGCAAGGCTTTTGTTTTGTTTTAGGTGCTGTGATTACTCACACATCCCTCTACTCACCATATCTTGGGGAAGAAAATAAGAGTCTTCTTTATTTTTAAGTAATTTCCTCCTGAGGTCCACAGAGAGGGTCTGAAGGCATGATGGGGAAAGGGGTTCTTTGAGTAAAGTGTGTGAATTTAGATCATTTGAACCCACTGAAGTTACTAGCACTGTCTTAGCTTGACTTGCTCCACCTAGTTATAAATATTTCTAGAAATTATTTCATTTTTTTTATAGATTTAAGAGGATTTATCTAATTTTGCCCTTTGGGCTTCAGGTGGATCGCTGGGATTTTAGTTCTACTCTAAGTGACCTTGGGCAAATCCCTTAGCCTGCCTGAGCCTCAGGTTTCTCCTCTGTTCAGTGGGGTTAATCTTCTCCTTGCTTACCTCACAGGTTTGCTTTGAGGATCATAAGATGTACTATACAAGAATTTTATTGGATTCCCATTTATTACAACTGTAAGGACTTGATGATTATGATTATTAGTACCTTTTAATAGCATTTCAATTAAAGCATGTTAGCTGGCGGACTCACATGTTTGTTACATGCTTAGTCATTGAAATATTTTTTTGGTTCCTCCAGCATCCCCCTCTTCTCCCGAACACTTGCCTGCCACACCAGCTGAGTCTCCAGCCCAGAGATTTGAAGCTCGGATAGAAGATGGCAAATTGTACTATGATAAAAGATGGTAGGTATGTTGTGGAAAAACACAGATTACTCATAAGAATCTCAGAAGAACCATTTGGAAAGAGAGCTGGACCTATCTACAGTTGTTGTTTTAGAGCATGGCTGCTGCTTAACTTACATAGTACTGAAAGTGGAATAACATTTAAACGTGTATCAGGAGTCATTTGGATGATGCTACTTGTTAGATCTTTGAAGGCTGTGTTTTTCCAGAACGTGGTGTTCTGATGGTGGCCCTCCTTTCCCTCTCCATGCTGCTGCTAGTATACTAGAATTTGCAGCCTTACATCTTCTGTGATGTCCCTGTAGCCTGGGTTTATGCTGATGGACACTGTGAATTTCTAAGATGTTAGCAGAGATTATTAATTTGGTGAGGGACCCTTTCGCCTGTGTTATCCTGCTGCATGAGTGTTCTAGGAAACATTCTTGGGGGAATTGAAGATTGGTGGAAACCTTCACACCACCAGTATTTCCACTGGGAATAAGAAGGCAAAATAATATGAAAGAACCTCAAAAGTTTATACATTTACTCATTCAGCAAACATTTACTGTCTTCTCTATAACTAGGCATTCTGCTAGATATTAAGTCACCCTGGATTCTGCCACCTTTTCACAGCTCTTTAATTCTGATATATTCCTTTATTCATTGTCCATATGTGGCATACTGTTAACTCAGTTTATTAAGTCATTAGAGGCCCAGTGAATGAAATTCATGCACTTGGGGGAGGGGAGGGGCCCTCAGCCCAGCCTGCACCCACTTCAAGTCCAGGAGCCCTTGGGGGATGTCTAACTGATGGCTTAGGCCTGCTCCTAAGCTGGCAGTTGGACATCCTTAGTGCTGCCGCGGAGGTGGGAGAGGTTTCCACCACCACCAGTGCGCTCGCCAGCTGTGAGCTCAGCTTCTGGCTGAATGGGGGCAGCTCCTGTGTTGAGCATTTGCCCTCTGGTGGTCAGTGAGTGTCATAGTGACCAGTTGTTCTGCTCTTTGGTCGATTTGCATTTAGCCTTTTATTATATAGCATGGTAGACACATACTTGCATTCTTCTGCCTTTCTACTTGGTTATATGCAGGATATTTTCCTGGGTTATTGCATGCTCTATTTATAATGTGTATATAATCACCTTTTGAGATTCAATATATTTATTTAATGGAAGGTTCCAAAATTTGAGTAATGGCTTCTTAGAATTTTTTTAGCTTTCTTAAAGAAAAAACCCCAACATTGTGTTACCTTAATAATATTGTACTCCCTAACTTGGCAGAAATGCTTAGTGATCTGGTCATGCTTAAAATAAATAAGTTCCACTTATTAGTTATAGTGGGTTAATTACCCAGTGGATGTTGAGGGCTAGCTCTATCTGTAAGCTTGATCTTAGTGTCTCCTGCCCTTCTCATTTGGCAATTTTTTTGCAATCTTGTATCTTCTTAATATTGCTTACCAGAACATACCACCACTAGGTGGCAGGCCCTAACAGCTTAATACACTGGAGGCAAAATACGATGAAAAATGTTTCAAATAATGAAAACCAAAACCAAATAACCTTTAAAGGTCTAGCCCACACATAAGAAACATCTTCAAAAATGATGAGGTTTATCACTAGCATTTTTATGCATCTGTGAGTCCTAAAGCCATGTGATCTTTCAAATAATGTTCATTTTGTAATTGTGTTGCTTCAGATCTTCCTCTTTCTAAGGCTTACTCCTTCTACTTTATCAGACAAGTCTTAAGGGTAAAAATGCTGTAAAATAAAATTCTCGTTTTTATAAAGAAAGGACCTACAGTGACTGGTTTTTCGTGATGTAAAGAGTAGTCAGGTTTGCTGTGTTAGACCTCGTAAGCATTTTGAGGGAATTTCAGTCTTTCTCACAGTGGCTCCAGAAAATTTTAAAATAAACTCTGGGAGCATCTTACTTTTTCCGTGAATTTAAAGCTGCTTTTATTCTCCTGTTACATACTGAGACTGTTGTGTTCTTTTGAATTCTGTGTGCTTCTCTTATTTGGCCTTGGCAGTCCCTCCCTTCTGTATTCGGAAGGTGTTCATGGGAGTCCTGGCCACCACGTGTACCAGTACAGAACCGGCTTCTCATGTCTCACGGGCTCTGCTGTTTGCCTTTTGTGTCCCTGTCAGTTGGAGGCTGCCATTTTTCTTTCTTTGTTCAGCATCATGGCCTGTAGCTGAGAGGTCAACTGAATCACTTTATGTTCTTTCCAATGGTGTGGAGTATTTTGGCGAAAGTACTTCTGGCAAAACATGTTTCATTGAGTTTTAAATGACTTCAGCAAAATGAGTGTGATTCGGGCTTCCCATCTTGGCAAGAACACTTATCAAGCTACATTTCGTTTTGAAAGATAAGCA
This sequence comes from Myotis davidii, assembly GCF_000327345.1. Classification (NCBI taxonomy): domain Eukaryota; kingdom Metazoa; phylum Chordata; class Mammalia; order Chiroptera; family Vespertilionidae; genus Myotis; species Myotis davidii. The sequence continues at coordinate 2,648,440 of NW_006283826.1, forward strand.
TCTTCCCTTTGCCTTGGTCTTATACATACTGCGATTAAGGCATTTTATATCCTGCTGTAAGTTTTCCTCACATTTTGATTTGGACTAATGACCCTTCTTAGGAAGTACTGTGAAAGTAGCTGATACTTTAAAATAACTAACTGCTGGTGCTGGCAGACTGTTGATTCTCTCCTCACATTAAATCTGGGGCTGCTAATGTGAATAAGAAATGAAGTCACCCACTCGCTTGAGTGGATTTAACCCTCCAGCTTTCAGCTGACACAAAACTCTGTTACAACAGTGAATATTTCCAACTAGAATTAGGGCTCTTGGAGGTACTGTAGCTATGACATGGTCTTTTCTTTTGAAGTGAAACTTTAATGTGAGGATTCCCAGTAGGATACAAAATTAAATTCTACCTCCTCCGTGCCCCACTTTTTGACCCACCTTCTAAAGAAATTGCTTTCTTCCATAATAGTAGTGGTGATTCTAGTTCATTGGGTTTAGCAGTTGTGGCAAAGCGTTAAGAGCTTAATTGTAGGGATTCCCAGGTCAGAATTTCCATTAGTAATAAAGTTAGCTTGACATTTGGGGCTTGTCCTCTGAGGCTATTTAAGGTATTTTTTTCAGCAGAGATGAGCTGTAGCTTGTAAAATGGGCTAATTGGCAAAAAACTGATAATGTACATTTTTACTAATGTAGCTCGATTGATGTTGCTTTTGAACATTTTTTATGTCTAAGTATATTTTGAATTTCTTTTTATTAGTCTTTAGAAATTGGAAAGTAAATTTGTGTTTTAAGGTTGTCAGGTACTTTTGGTTTCATTTTAAAAATACCCTTCCCCCTGCATGAGCACTTTTTTTCCACCCCCATAGAATTCAAATGTTTTAATAGATTTGATATCCAGGGATAATGGTTCCCCAAGGCCATTATAATGTGGCACATAAGTATCTCCTGGAGGTCCCAGAAACTCTGCTTCAGGGAATCAGTTGGATTTGAAGTGGGCTGGCCAGTTCTCCAGGAGCAAATAGTGACCAGTGATGGACATTTAAGCCACCACTATGTATTTGGTGATTCCAGAACAGGCACACTGGGGAGGTGGCCAGATACTTAACTCCCAGACCACATCTCAGGGCTAAAAGGCTGGATTGCATTGTGTACTCCTAATGTTCACTTTTAAGCCAGTCAGGTGTGTTGGGGTTTGGCCTCTGAGCACATCTCAGGAGAATCGTTTGAATAGTCTCCCAGAGTTAACGTGTCTTTAACAGATATTAGGATAAAATTTGTGACATTAAATTTTCTTTTTACCCCATCTTTTTTATTTGGGTATTGTCCAGTACCATGACTTAAGAAAATAATACTTACTTTTTTTTTGTTTCTCATTGCCTTTGATCATTTTTATTCAAAATTAGCTGTCCAAAGTGATTTGACCGCTATGGAATAAACAAATGTAAGTTTATGCCACAGGCTTCTTTTCTTCTGTGGTGGGTTTCTTTTCTGCCGGCTTCTTCTCAGCTGCTGGCTTCTTGGGAGCTGCAGCCTTTTTCCCCACCAAAGGCGGATTCTGCTTCTTGATGCCAGCAGCCTTCTTTCCTTTCCTCCCGACCACAGGCTTCTTGCCTGGAACCCCCTTCTCATCTGATTTGGCTTCTAGTGCTGCTGCTGCTCTATCCACCCGGAGCTTGTGGTTCTTGGCCTGGTGAAGAATGGTGTTCCGGCGCATGGTGTTTGCATATGGGTTTAGCTTCAACATGATTCTCAGGTTTTTCAGTGGATTCTTCTTCAGGACTCGGCGGTGAATCTTCTTGCGTGGTGCTCGGAGGGCTCTTTGGATCTCTGGGCTTTTCAAGATTCTGCTCAGGTCCGTACTGAGCATCTTGTGCATGGGAAGGCTGAAAGAAAAACCAAGGTGTTGAAAATAGATGCCCAATCTTATTTCTCATGTGATTAACATGAACCTCAACAGAAGATCAAGTTTTAACCATTTAAAAGCTCTCCAGAATTCAACTGAAATTTCCAACTACACTACCACTTCTGAGAGTATCTTACCATTTCAGTATATTACATCTGTATCTAAAGGGAAATAGCAACAAAGCATCCATTATTTAGAAAACAAGAAAACCAATTATGAATGTAAATATCCATAATATAAAAATTTATGTTCAGTTTATAAACGTAAGAACACTCACTTGTAATTACTCTTGAGGGAGGCAGCTCTACGCCAAGTGCCATACAGCTCATCTAACTTGCTGAAGAGTTCCACCCCTGGGGACTCTGGGAATGCGAGCCACAGCTCTGCCAGTACCCCAAGACTCGGCACTGGTTTGATGACCTGCCAAAATTCACTGAGCATAGGGCTGTCTATTGTTTTTGCGCAAGTTGGTGTGAACAAAATTCACAATATCTGGTCGAATGGGAGCCTTGAAGACAGCAGGCAAAGTGACATTTTTGCCAGATGTTTCCCCCTTTTCAGAGTACACAGATATCAGTGGACGAGCACACGCCATGGCGGGGAGAGGAGAAGGCCACATTCCTCTCTACCCTGCGGCTCCCACAGGAAAAGAATACTTACTTTTTAATATAAGTAATACCTGTTTATTTTTGAAAAAAAGAAAACTGCAATAAAAGGAATACTATTCTTAGTTTAAATTTTATGTTTTATAAAATTTTAATATATAAATTAACCAGTTTTTTCTGAGTGTCTGATACACGAGTAATATGCATATGTTTTGTTACAAACACAGGAACATATGGACATAGTTATTTTCCTCTATTTAGCAGTATATTGAGCATGTTTCCGCACTAGTAATACACTTCTGCACCACATCCATGACCTTGCTTTATTAAAGTATTTAGAAAGTAGTATCAGAATGACTTGAGGCTAGGTCCTATTATCTTGTGTTTTTAACTCTAATAAATCACAGTCCCTATAGAATAACTGTGAATGTTCTCCCCTCTATATTTTTATTCTAACCATTTATACAGGGCAGTTGGATTAGATGGGGGAGGGAAACTTGAGTGCTTCCTCATGTACTGTGCAAGTCAAACCTTGCAATATTAGGTATTCAGCATAATGAAGGTCCCTAACCCAGTTTACCAATTAATCTCTGGCCAAAAGCCACTTTGAAGCTGGATCTAAACCACTCTTGCTGTTCTAATTGCATTTATGATTCAATTTCTTTTAATAGTGTTTTCAGGAAGTTGATTCTCTTGGAAACCTGAGTTTTCAGCTCCTAAGTAGCAGGTTAAAGAGTGCTTAGAGCCTAGATTGGAATAAGCTGATTGTGGGAGTGAAGTACATCCTTTACTGTAATGTCTTGGCAGTAGATTACTTGATTATACCAGCAAAATAGTCTGCTTCTCTTATGGAAATAATGATAAGAGGCAGTGCTTTGTCGGGAGATGCATTTTGGTTTTGGTGGAACTTACTTGAGTTAGTGGGTCTGTTAAGCCATATCTGTGTGGCCAGGATGAACCAGCCGTGATGTTCCTGACTGAACAGGGACTGGCGCAGGCCAGGGCTGCCAGTAGCAGTTTAGTTGCTTCCGTAATCCAGCAGCTGCTCCTTCATCCTGTGGCAGCTGCTATTATCCCACTGGGCTTTTTCCCTGGCTTCCTCATTTTCACCCTCGGCCTTCTCCCTGAAGTTGTAGAAGTCGAAGGTGGTCCTTCACTATAGGCCAGGGGAATAGATATAGAGGCTGAAAGGGGAGTGTCTGTCATGTCTACTACATTCAAAGCAACTGTCCTGACTGACTGGCCATGTTAGATACTCTGGTGCACATCACCTAGTGGCTGCTGGTCAGTTGGGATTACTTAATCTCCTTTGCTGCCATTGCATTTGAAGTTCCATGGCAGCAGGGACCTTGTTGCCTTGTTCACTCTCTGCCTCCAGTCTCCAACATAGAGTCCACAGTGAGTGAGTCATGAGTGTTTGTTGAATGAGTGACCAAAGTAAAGGCTGAATTTGGCCTTCCTTCTTGTTGATGATTTATTTGGACAAATACAAAATAACAGACCAGTTTTTCAAGCCCTTCTATTGTTTTAGCTACCCAGCCTTTAATGTTTTGGGTGAAACCAAGTTTTACTTGAAAAATTATAATTTACTTTTTGAACAAGGTCATACAGTCCAAATAAAAAAGTAAATACAGCTTGGTGTGGGGCATAGCTCAGTGGTTGAGTGTTGACCTATAAAACAAGTCACGGTTTGATTCCTGGTCAGGGCACATGCCCAGTGTGGGGCATGCAGGAGGCAACAGATCAATGATTCTCATCTTTAATGTTTCTATCTCTCCCTCTCCCTTCCTCTTTGAAATAAATAAAAAAAAATATTAAAAAACAAAAACAAATATAGAGTTAATTTCCTAGCCCTTTTCTTGCCCTCCCCTTCCCTGACTGCAAAGGGACCAAGGAATATAAGTTAAATTTAGAAGATTAGGAGGTCATCATCTAATCTAACCCAAGGATAAAAACCTTTAAATTATATCTGAAATCCAGACTCTTCCTCATATATCAATTAAGTCTCCTTTAATTACATTTTTTATTCTGGTGATATTTCCTTCCTTTCTTTCTAAAAATATCTGTGCCTTTAACAGTACTGTATTTTATACCTAAATTTTTCAAGTGGGTAGATCTTAAAAAAATAATAATCATAATAAAGAGGACAGGAGGAAACTTTGGGAGGTGATATATACATGGGTGGGCAAATGCAGGTTAATAGTAATAAATAGTAATGCAAAATAAACCGAGTTTCGCTTACAACTGTAAACTGACTTTTGTCCACACCTGTATGTCTGTGGCCTTGATGGTGATATGATTTCATGCGTGTATACTTATCCCCAAACTCATAAGTGTGTACAGCTCTTTATATTTCATACTTCAATGAAGTGGTTAAAGGAATAAACTTGTGTCCTGTTTTTGGCAGGTACCACAAGAGCCAAGCCATCTATCTGGAGTCAAAGGACAACCAGAAACTGAGCTGTGTGATCAGCTCTGTCGGAGCCAATGAGGTAGGGACCAAACTCCCCCACCCGTTAGGAAAGCAAAAGGTGACAACCTGCAGTGGGAGGGCCACAGGAAGTGCAGTGGAATCATGGGTTGTATGAGGGTTATAGTCTAAATTCAGTGCTTTCAGGCAGAAACCGCACATAGGCAGAATCACCTTTGAAGGTTCCTTACTTTGCTTGACTGCAGTATATGCGGATAGTGTATTCCTTGTGGCATCTGTGCACTACCTGTGCAGTAATTGAGTTGGGAACCACTAGTTAGACAACAGGAATGAACAAAAGGCAAGTCTGTGTGATTTCTGTGCTTTCAAACCCTGCTGCTTTTTTAAGGTAACCATCCACTGAGAATGGAACCTGCCTGTGGAGCATACTCCATCTTTGTCTGTTCTTTCTCTAGAACATTTATGTGTACTGATAGATTTGTTTCGTGCTGTGAGGTTGTATCGAGACATCTGGCACAGGATCTGGCACACAGTAAGTGCTCAATAAATGGGTGCTGGTCTGATCTGACCCACACACTACTCCTTGCCTGCTGTTATTCCAATCTGACATGTCCTGTTGTGCCTCTGAACAATGAGCTTCCAGGCTTGTGCCATTAGGTGTTGGTCTCCCCCCGTCACTGCTGTAGGATGGGGACTGGTTGTAAAGTTATCTCAGAGGCTTATGCTCAAGAATGATATGTCTGGCCTGTGAGTTCTCCAAATGGCCCTTCATTAGGAGGATGTCAGCAATGTGTAACCTGTATTGTTAGTAGTTAAAAAAAGTTTTAAACTTTAATAGCTGATTGGCTCCATCTTTTATCAGTCCGAGGATGTCTGCAGCAAAATTGATTTTTATGTGTCTACCCTCTAACTTATTTGTGCCAGTGCACAGCAAATCTAACGAAACTGGATTATGAAATAACTTAAGCCTCTTCTATTCTCCCAGCTTCCTGAATTGAAAATGCCCTTAAATGTGACTAGTTTGCACAATGATTGTTTACTTAGAAGTTAGGGAGAGCCTTTCAGATAAATGAATGTCATTCTTCTCTGGGCTCAGGATCTGTGTTTCACTTCAAGCCAACTCAAAACCAGAACAGGCGATCTACTAGACAGCATCTGCTGCTCGGCAAGTGTTGTCATTTCGCAGCGGAGTTTAGCGCATGGCCGTGCGCTCTGCTGTACCTAGCGTGTGGGCTCCTAGAACCTAAACCTAACTTCAGATGTAGTGCACTGTTCTCTCTGACTCTTCAAGATTTTTCAGGAAAATAGAAATGCAAGTTAGATGTTTCTGTCTTTGTGTTGAAGATTGTCACCCTTTGACATAATAGAGTGTCAATGAGGTCTGACAAGGAAACAGTGACATTGAGACATATCTCCTGCAGGGGAGACGCCTCAGTGCATCAGAGGCACGCAACTCTGGGAACAGGAAAATATTTCTCACTTCTTGGAAGTATTCCAGCTCATGTTACGGTCACATCCTAAGTGGCAGTGGAGCTACTTGGCCTTTGCATAACTTTACTTTATACAGATTTGGTGGGCACATCTAAACATGCTGGTGACTTCCCAGTTCAGCCCTCCTTGGGGTCAGTTTTTAGTTGAAAATGGTTCCTTAGAGATTCAGCTTCATGCGAGGCTTTTAACTTTAAAGTTCAACACACTGGTTTAAAAATAAAGTCTGTTGCTAAATAATCACAGTAAAGAAACTGAGAGGAAACTGAGAATAAACTTTTTAAAATCTGAAAACTAAGCAGGGGAGGAAGAAGATATATCCGTAAACTTGTTCTTGTATATATGTGATGCAGATTAAAAAAAAGTTTAATGCTTTTGGCTCCATCTAATTGTATGTTGATTAAACACAGGAGAGAATGATGAAAAGAGTCAGGGGTGGGTTAGTGGAGAAGAGCAAGGGCTTTGATGTCAGATGCCAGGGTTCACATAGGACACATGACTTAGCCTTGCTGTTCTGTAAAAAGGGCGCGATGCTAGTACTTACTTCATTGCAGGGGGTTGGGGGGAGGTTCTGAGGCGGAGGAGGCTCAACTTGACCAGCAGTGTCTGGCCCACAGTAGCCCCTTGATCAGGTGTGCCAGCTCTCCTGTCCTTATTGAGTGCACTTGTCAGCTCGGGCAGTGCCCTGCTGCAGGGTTCATTCTCAGTTCTACAGAAGAATGTGCCTGCCTGTGAAACGCAAAACCTGCTATTTCCTCTGTGGGAAAATGATATGGTCTGGAGGGAAGGACTGTCAAAATATTTCCTAATTTGATTGAAAGTGTATATTGATGAATCTATCTTGAATGTTGATTAACTCTGTAATCAAACCAAATCAAAAAGAGCCCTTAAGATCAAAGCCAAATGGAACACCGTATCATTGTGTTTTCCATTTTCTTTCTTTTTTAAAAAAAATAAATATATTTTTATTGATTTCAGCGGATCCTTCAGTCCACAGGCTGATGCTGGGCCCACTGAGTATAGGGCTCCATTTTCTTAAAGGTGTAAGAGAGATGGCTGGGAGAAATGAGTTCAAGGTTGATGTCTACTGTCTACACTGGAGGTGTTCCTTTAGGAGGGCCAAAGGTCAAGGAGGTGCTTTTGAAGTCCTTGCAAATTGACAGGAAGAGGTTGCCAGTTTTGTGCCCACACCTAATTTATGCAAATATTTTTGTGCTCTGGAAGATTCACTCCTCATTCTTAGCCTCTCTCTTTCCTTCTCTGCAGATCTGGGTGAGAAAGACCAGTGACAGCACCAAGATGAGGATTTACTTGGGCCAGCTTCAGCGTGGGCTCTTTGTGATCCGCCGGAGGTCAGCGGCTTGACTTTCTACAGTGCGCTACTTCCCTTGACCCTTTTTCTGAAGTGGTTTTTGGTTTTGTTTTGTTTTCTTCCTGATAGAAAGTTTTTAACTTGGGAATTGCTCCTTGACCTTGGACAATGGAGAACACTGTTGTGGATTCTGCAAGGCACTTTCGTGGCCAGTCGCTCCCATCTTTGTTTGATTCTTTACTGCCTCGACTCCTTCCAGTCATCCGTCGCCATAAGACGATTTTACTTTCAGGCGCATTGGGAATTTAACTTACTTATTTGTTTATTTTTTTGGCTTTGTGGTTTTTCCCCCACAAAGCTTCCTTTGAGTTTGAAGGGACTTTTTTTTTTAAATTGATTATCTTTAGGTCTTTCTACCATGAAGAGGAGCGGGAAGGGATACACTCAACAATGGATTTTCATGTTTTGAATCTGATTAGTGGATCATGTACCTACTGCCCTTGTCGAGCCTAAGTCAGTGTTTCCCCAGAAGCTTGGGGCAGAGGTCCTAGCAGAAGAAGATTAATTCTGCTGGCTCTCAGCCTTCTCAGAGAAATAAATGCCTTGTGGAACATCTGGCGTATGCCATCCACTCCACTGGCTGAACGACAGAAAAATTTGCCTGAGGGACTATGTGCACTGAAGTAATTGGGTCCGGGGGGGAGGGGGCATTTCATATTCATAATGTGCTGAAGATACCATATTTTAAATGTTATTTAATGCACAAGTGGTTTATTTACACACAGTTGTTCTAGCTTGAGCTGGAAACAAGAAGTGGTTATTTCAGATAGTTTCATTTGCAACTAATTTTCCCTGCTGCCGGTAGGTGAAGAGACCTGCCACAGGCTGATTATTGGGTTATGTATCGAAGTTTGTGAGGGAGATTGATGAGTGAGAGTCTGCAGTTATCCACAGACTCTCACTCATAATTCAAATTGCACTCTTGTCACTGATCCCATTATTGCACATTGGCCGTTCCAAACCCATGGAACCTTGCTGTCGGCACTCACAGCCTCCTGGAGTTCTGGCCCAGGTGGTCTGGCCCTGGAGTTCTGGCCCAGGAGGTCTGGCCCAGGAGTTCTGGCCCTGGAGTTCTGGCCCAGGAGGTCTGGCCCAGGTTGAGGACAGAAGGCTGTCGCTAAACCCACTCTTCCTAATGAATTCTGATGAAATAGCCTCCTCTTCACTCCTTGCACCCTTTCCTCATTCCTACAACGAGAGAAATGACTTGTTGGGTCATGGGGTTTTTTATATTCTAGTTGCCACCTTACGATGTTTACCAAGTTTTGGGGGTTAGAGCATGTGTTAGCATCTCTGTGGGAAATTAGTAGACTTGACATGTCCTAGGAAACCTTTGTACGTAGTTCCCTTGGTCTCAAGTGATTCCCTTTGTGTTGTCTCTCAATGTACACACCCCAACACAAGTCGCAAGTCATGGGGCTGTGATGAGAGGTAAATCCCCTCCAAAGTCCTGCCTTCAACAGAGACCATACCTTACTGACTTGGAGTAAAGATTTGTACAGATATATTTTTGTTTTAATTTATAATCTATTTTTTTCATTTTTTTATTCTGGTGATGGAGTCTCATTTAAAAACAGGATAAAGAGTGCTGTTCGTCAAAAGTTGCCTGGGCCTTTGGTGTTCGTTCTCTGCCCCCAGGACCTCCCATTATTAGAATGTTGACTAAAGTGAACCAAGTCCACAGTAAAGAGGGGCTTCACGTTTTGTTTCTTCTTGGCAGCCTTGGCTGTTTGGGGTTTCTCTCTCGCTTGAATTGTCATTGTGGTGTGTGTAACATCCTGTAATAGCAGGTACTGGTTGTCATCTAGTGCCCTGTGATGGAAATTTTTTAGATATATTTAGTATGTGTTGCCATCAAAGAGTTTTTTTGTTTTAATGATTGTATTAGCTTACCTTCCTAACAGTACACCAGAATTTGCTTTTTTTGGGAAAGGATTGTACTGATAACTGTTGGGGATTCAGCATTGAGGGGCAAGTTGCCTTTTCCCCTGCCTTGCCTGGTGGCACCTTTGTTATTTTGTGAAGTAACTATTTGAAGACCAGTATCTGGATGCTTTGGCCTTTTCTCTTCTATAAATTTGAGGGTGTTGAGGCCATGGGGAGGCATGGTCTTGGCCCCATCACTGCCTTTTGCCCCTCAGTGTTCTCACAACTCTTAAAATCATGATCTACTGAAAATGAAGGAAAATGTGATTTAGACGTGACATACAGCACAGTAAAGTATGTTCTTAATCCCAGAAGATTTATTAGTTTTTTACTTAGTTACTCCAGAGATGAAAAATCAGCATTTCAACCTCTCAGATGCCCCTGCAGTGACCTGGAGTGGAAGAGCTCATTCGTTAGGAGGTGGAGGAACTTTTGTGATGGGCAAAATGAATGAGAGGGGAACACAGACTTTGTGACTCCTATAATAAGAGGGGGCTGGCTTTTAGCCCAGCTGGCCATTCTTATTCTAAAAGTTTTGTCTCTCACTAGACCCAGGGTACAGATGAGTTCCCAAATTCAACTATTTTCTGTAAAGTGACTTTGATAAAGGTTGGTCCAGACACTTCTGATCAAGAACCTGTATGTGTGTGTTTCTGATGAAGAACTTGGATGTGTGTAATTCTGATCAAGAACCTGTTCATACATTTGTTCAGTTTTAGGCATCTGCCTCAAGTACACAGTGTTTGCTATCCACGTGTCCTAGTATTTATTTTACCTCCTTTTGGGGGTTTTGTATATTTCTCCAACTCCTTTTCTCCCTAAGCCAGTGTCCTCTTGAACAGTCTCCATATTTCGGTAGCCATACCAAAGCCAGGATATTTTCATTTGATTAGATGCCAGTATTTGTGGATGTCTAACTACCTAATGTAACTTAGTTTTTTAAAAAACTTCTAACTGGGGCCAGTGTACGATCCAGAGGCTGATCTGCAAATCAAGCTACTTTATACTTGTGTGGGGACCCTGTGCTCAGCATTGGGTGGCTTTTCTAAGAGAATTATGGGGGAGGGTTGGTTGCAGTTTTTTTAAATCTAACTTGACGGGTAGGAAATCCTATTTTTTACAATATTCTTTTGTTTTTCTATTAACATTTTCCTTTAGCCTTGAATTTTACTAATTTTCCTCCTGATTTAAAAATCTTGTTTCTAATCTGGGAATTTGAAATATTGGTACTTATTTAATGTTACACCAATTTTTCCAAAGAGTTCAAACCACTTTATTACCAGAACATGGTAAAAAAAATTTTTTTGCAGCCATTTCAAGCAGCTGGTGGGCTTTTTATAAAATAACACCATTACCTGGTACCATTATATGTTCTGAGAGGTGAATGTAAAAATGTAAAAAGTATAGGCTTTTTTTTTTTTAAATAACAATAAACTTTGAAAGAAAAAACCAGCATGTGGTCTGTGTTATATCCATTGACTTGATAAATGATTGAAATTGGGGAGAGGGGAGGGGTGAACTAGGCATTTGCTTGTTCTAAAGAGTAAGATAAGGAATGATGTCAACACTAACTCTCAGTGGTATAAAGAGCAGTCTAGGGGTGTTGACCCTTAAATGAAGTGTTATCTCTCCTTGTTGGAGAGGATAAAAATACCTGATTAAAAATTCAGTAAATAAAATTAACCTCAGATAGGTAACCTTGCATTCCCAATTACTATGTGCGAATGTGAAATTTGGACAGTGAAGAAGCCTGACAGGAAAAAAAAAACTGGATCATTTGAAATAATGTGTTGGAGGAGGGCTCTCTGATAGCTGGACCGCCAGAAAGATGAGTGAGTGCGTCCTAGGGCCAATTAAGCCCGAAACATCGCTGCAGGCAAAAATGATAAAATTGAAGCTGTCCTGCTTCAGGCACATCGTGAGAAGACAGAGTTCTTTGGAAGAGACAGTAATGCTGGTGAAAGTAGAAGGCAGCAGGAGAAGAGGAAAACGCAATGTGAGATGGACTGACTCCATAAAAGAAGCCCGGGTATGAGTCTGCAGGAGCTGAGCAGGGCTGTTGAGGATAGAACGTTGTGGCCATCACTCATTCATAGGGTCATCAGGAGTCTGGCCGACTCAGCGGCACGGAACACAGGAGGAACCTTGAGGTAAACTTGTGTGAAAGAGGAGGGTGTTGTTTTGATGGAACTCAAGAGCAGTATCTCCTCGTCTTACCAAAAACCATAGCATCTTATTTCTTACCTGTGGGGTAAGCTGATGAGGCTGCTTGCTGCCCCAGGTGACTGACCTGTTGTGCTTGTAACCCAGTTGTGGTACACCCATTGGGAAGGGCTGGTTTTACGCTTTGAATAATGGAGCGGGGCGGTCACTATTTAGAATCTTTCATTGTAACATAACGTTCATACAGAAGAGTGCACAGTCCTTAATTGTAGAAGTTGTTGAGTGTTTTCAAAGTGAACGCATCCTCGTAACCAGCATATAGATCAAGAAGTAGCATTATCATTTTCCTTTGGGCTATTTCTCCTTGTCAGGGTAACTGGCAGTCTGACTAGTTTTCTCTGTTCTAATCCCCTTAACCATCAAACTCTTGAGTGCTGGCTCCTTGAGCTGCTGGGTCCTTCCATAGCCCAAGTCGCTGGTTTAGGCTAGGGGATGTAAGAGCTGGCCACCAAGCTTGTGGCTAAATGGGGGAGGAAGAAACAGACTCAGGTCAATCCTCTCACCCTTGTGATGGTGATCAAGGCTAATGGGGCTCACCCTTGGCGTTAATGTGCCTTTTGTTGAGTACTTTGTATTTGTTGGATACTACTAAACCCTTCTTAGGAGGCATCTTCCCGATCTTAACAATAATCTGAAAAAAGTACTAATACTCCCAAACTTAAGGCTGACTTATTAAGATAATCAACCTAAGACTCAATTCTCCTATGAAACCCACAACTCAGTACTGTGCCTAGTCATCGTAAGTGCTCTGTGAATGTTAGTTGTCAAATAGTGTTAGTGCAAAATGATGTGCAAAGAAAGGTTAATAATAATAGTGTCTGCTCCTGGTGTTGTGTCCTTCATTTGCATTATCTCATTTAAACCTTATAACAACCCTGCAGACAGTGCACTGTTATCACCATTTTCAGAGAAGGCAATAGATTCTTAGTAATTTCTCCAAGTTAAACACTAAGCCGAGTCCAGAGCTTTCAGATTCTAAGCCAGATTCCCTAACCACTACCCTCTCTAGTTCCCAAACCCTTTATGTTAAAGCTAGAGGCCTGGTAGCACGAATTTGTGCATGGGTAGGGTCCCTAGGCCTGGCCAGTGATCAGGGCCGATCTTTGGGGCTACCGGCAGGGCAATCGGAGGGGCCCCCGCTGGCACCCGCCTTGGCTGGTCTGGGGCCTGTGGCCTGGGGGCAGTTCCTGCATTGAGTGTCTGCACCCTGGTGGTCAGTGAGCATCATAGTGACTGGTTCCACCGGTCATTCCACCGTTTGGTTGATTTGCATATTAGGCTTTTATTATATAGGATTGCATTCACCAGTTTCATCTTTTTCCTTTATTGCTTCCCTGGCAAATTTTTATCTGCTCTCACCTCCTATATACACACGCTCACAGAGCAAATTTTAGAGATAAAAACACTTATTCGCTAGGACCTTTTTTCCGACTGGATAACTGTGGGTTTCTCTCTTGGCGATAGAGTTGAATGAGCCACAGTTATTGGCCAGGAGGTTGCTTTCCTTTGAAAAGGCATGAGTCCAACAGTTCTAAAGAGGAAGGAACTGTTTAGAATATAAAGAGTAATTGGTTTTGATGAAGCCTACTTTATCTAATAAGCAACAAGAGAGTTTCTGGAGAAAACGTATCTGTAATTTTCCAGATCACTTCTCTCTTATCGTCTATAAAGGAGAGGCAAGAGCCATTGGACTGGTTTCTAAAATGTAGCTGGAGAGTCAGACATCCTATTTCTTGCTGCTCTTTGGACGTTGGTGGACCTTTTCATGTCGTGTCCTACACTGTGACAGGTTACTGAAAAGAACACACCAATAATGTGTCACCTGCTTTAAACTGCCTGCTCAGCTCCAACCAGCAGACTGCATCTGCAATCCTTGGCAGAGGCAGGAATGGAACCAATTTCTGGTCTCTTCCACTAGAATTGAAATTCCACAAGTCCCATCTTTGGTAAAGCTATAAGCACCTTTTCTGTTTTTAAAAATAAGGCACTAGATGGAATGAACTAGAAGCATGGGCACCAGCTCACTCTCTTTGGACACAATAGAATGGTGAGGAAAATATTGGCTAGGAACTTCAGAGTTAGCAAGAATAGGTGTTTTTGTGAATATGATTAAGATAAAAATATATATACAGTATGTTTAGGAGAATTCCTAGGGAGTAAGGTAGATAGGATAGTGCATATATACCTAAGTACTTAATCCCTTTACCCATTTTCTCTAATCTATTTGCTCAATTCCCTGAAAGATACAGATCTAGAAAATAACAAATTTGCCTTATTGATGAGGGAAGACCAATAATCAATCTCAAAGGTCTTCTCCTGTTTCTCAAAAGTGGAGACTCAGCAGGTGTTCTGGTTATCTGTAGGCTGATGCTCAAATCTGTTGTCATGATCTGTCTCTATGCAAATTATGAGCCTGGGCAAGGGGTTAAAGTAAGTGATAGTCCAGATTCAGTAGGAAAGTCGTGCCAATAGGGAACAAGCAGGTACTGAGGACAGCGTTCCCGGGTCGGCAGGCCCCTGTATATAATCAATAAGCACTTCCATTTCGTCATCGATTCTTCTAATAAGTATTGGAGTGTTTACTGAGATGCAGTGTGACCGCAAAGCAAAGGCTTTGGAATTAACATTTGAATCTGGCTTTGCTGCTTAACTAGTTGTGTGACCTTGGGCATCTTAATCTGTCTGAACCTCAGTGTCTTCATCTATTAAATAATGTACCTCAGAGAGTGGTTTTGAGAATTCTGAATTATTAAACGCATATAGCACAATGTGCTAAAGATTTCTACACACATATACTTGCACATACTATATACTTATCCTTATATTAACCCCACGAGGTAGGTGGTATTATCACCCTCATGTTATATTTGAGGAAATGGAGAAATAGAAGTTAAGTAAGTTGTCCAAGGTCACACAACCAGTAAATGGCGATCCAGGATTCTGAGTCCCTGCTGTCGGTCACCATGCTGCATAGGACTGCCCGCGGGAGTGACCAGTCTTTAGGGACTGTCCCTTCCTTTGCATTGCTGCTTCGATCTGTCTGCTTCTTGTCCTTGGATATTAGGCTAGTGCCAAATCTGGAGACCAAGACAATCTCAGGAAGCGAGTTCAGTGCAAACGGATTATGAAGGTAAAGGTCTGGCTTCGGAGATCATGCTTAAGCATCAACTCCTACAAGTGGGATGTGAATGCCCGGGTGCTGGGTTGAGAAAGATTCTGAGGCCCAAGTTCAGATAGAGTGGGAAGGAGTCGCTTAATTACCTCTGCCTGCCATGGGCAAGGGAACCCATTTATTTGCCATCTCTGGTTTAATTTGCCTCCTTATTTTGAAGATACAACAACTGAAGCCCAGAGATTTTAAGTGACTTGTGCAAGTTCATGTTTTTAGCCATAGGCAGTGGATGACCAGAACACGGTTGGGAGAATCGTTTGAGTACCAACTTGTGTTAGACTCTGTGCTGGAAAGTATGATGGACAGTCCGCTTTATTTTTTTAAATACATTTTTATTGATTTCAGAAAGGAAGGGAGAGGGAGAGAGAGAGAGAAACATCAATGTTGAGAGATAATCATTGATTGGCCACCTCATGCACAGCCCCTCTTGGGGATCAAGCCCGCAATCCAGGTGTGTGCCCTTGACTGGGATCGAACCCAGGACCCCTCAGTCTGCAGGCTGACAGCTCCATCCACTGAGCCAAATCTAGATCCACAGATCACTTTAGAACCTGCTTAATTTGTTGTCCCAGTAGGTTTACCTTTGCCTCTGTCTGTGCCTGCCGTACAGTTGATTGGGTCCTGGATTCATAATCCTGACAGCACTTATTAATTTTGGGACATTGACTCAACATCTGTGTGCGTCAGTGGTGGGGCGCACACATCCCAGTGTGCCTGGATCGTTTCTGGTTTTAGCAACTGAAAATCTTGCCTCCCAGACACATCCTAAGCAAAATGGGACAGTTGGCCACCCTACTCAGTTTCTTCCTCTGTAAAATGGACTTAAGAATTGGATAAAGCACTTTTAGACAAAGCGCTTAAGTAGTGTTTGGAGCATAGTAAGTCCTCAATACATGTTAGTTGTTTGTTTTCATTATTGTTGGTGCAAAAGAGTCCCCTCCCCACCATAAAATGGGTTCCTGGGAGCCTCACTCATGTCAAACTAGACTGGAAACCTTGCCAGGATCATCTTAGTCACCTGTAGCCAATTGTTGGGAATGTTTTTCCTTCCACTTGAACTAACGTTGATGAGTTTGAGAATGTTATAGTCATTGCATTCTATTCAGATGACATTCATTGAGCACCTATTGCGTGTTAGTGTTCCAGGCTCTTTTCAGGAATTCAGAGATAAATGAAAGCATGGTTCCTTCCCTCTGGGACAGTGGGAATGGGCAGTAATTCTAGTTCAATGTAATGGGAGCTACACTCGAGGCCTGGAGAAAATTGGACTGGAATGTGGGCGATAGAGAAAATAATACCAACTGACATTTATTGAGCAGATGGTCACACACTACACATACATGATTTCATTTATTATTTGTTATAACCCTGAAGGTTGTGATTACATACCTGCATTTTACAGCCTGGGAAAATGAGGTTTAGAGAGGTTAAGACACTTGCCTTAGGATCGCCCAAGCAGGTCTTGCTGACCCAATGTCTATATTCTTATTAACCATGAATGGTTTACACTTTCTTCTCAAAATAAAACTCAAGCTTGGCCTGAAAACTAGGTGGGCCTTGAGCAGTGTCCCTAACTAGGAATTGGAATTGCACACAGAGGACATGGCTGAGGGAAGCACAGAGGCCGGAGGATGGAGGGCGTGTTTATAAAGTCAAATAAGAGCGTGTATTCAGCAATAAATCTGGATGAATGAGCATTGAACTTTAAAATCAGTTTGTTTCCCAGGCTGGTGTCTTTTGTCCTTGCACACCTTGGGCTCACCCTCCTTACCTTTCTGCCTTTCTCCTTTCTGCTCCCTTCCCCTGGCCCACCCCCATTCCCTCTGCCTTCCCTTTTATATCGCCAGTGTGGTAGCTCCT
>NW_006283826.1:2665424-2684696 GCF_000327345.1 Myotis davidii
TGACGCTTTCATTTCACACTTACATGCTCCTGAAAGTATTCGTAAACTAACTTGTATGTAAAACCAATAAAGGGCAACAGTACACATTCCTGTTAGTAATTTTGTTCGACTCCCTTTCTTCTGCCTTGATAATTTTTCTTTCCGCAAATAGTACTTTGACCTAACTTGAAGTGGAAGCTTTCAGGAATCCATGTATGGTGGGGCTCTGTAAGCACCTTAATAATAAGGAATGAATAAGGCCTGATGTTTACTGAGCATGTACTATGTGCCTGACCAAGTGCTAAGTACTTTTCATACATTATCTTATTTAATACACTCAGCAACCTTGTGTGCGTATGTTTTAATGATTCTGATTTCACAGATGAGGAAAGTGAGGCTCAGAGGAGGAAAGTGTTCATTCCTGCACCACATTCACACATTTCCTTTTCCCGTTGGCTTCTCCCATCCTAACAGACTGCCGAAGTACAAAGTACAAACCCTCTCCATTTTCCACAGATGAAACAGACACTGAGAAGGGAAGGGATTTGCCATTAATCACAGCTGGTGGAGCACAATCTAGTATCCAGGTTTTATAACTATTAATCCCATGATTGAGAATGCCGGTCTTGAGGCTTGAAGGGCATGAATTTGAGACTTGGGTTTGAATTTAAATTCTGCTGCTTCCAAGTTGTGTGACCTTAAGCAAGTCGTGTAACCTCTCTGGGCTCCAGTTTCCTCATCTAGAAAGTGGGGATAATAATAGCCACAAGAGATTTATTGTGAGGTTTAAATCATGCAAGTGAAGCAGCCAGAACAATGACCCTCCTCCTTGAAACAAGCCCCTTCATGCTTGAAACAAGCCTTAGGCCACTTTAGTGCATCAGAAAACCAAGGGCTGCCCAAGTTAGAGGCTAGCGTTATTTTAGGAGTTGTCTGCCCCACTGCTCATGTCCCATCATGCCTTGAGGCTAACCATCCCATGACATCATTCCAAGGCTACCCAAGGGCAAGCCAACAGAAGCCACTAGCTACAAACCTTTAAATTTAAGACAGGCAGATATCCAAGCATCTGTCTTTATTAATACCTCACTAGGGAGGAGTTTGAATTGCTGCCCTCCAGGCTGTGTTGAGAGACCTACTGAACTGAACCAGGGAGTGGATCTGCCCCACTTCTGTTTCCAGGGACTGGTGTACAGTAGTACATTAACTGCTTATGGAATGAATGAATGTTTGGCTATTGTCTTATCATTTCTCATTTTAGCATATCAATCTCTTTCTAAGCTCAAAGTCATACATGTGTAATTTAAAAAGTCAAAGGATTCTGCAAAGTATAGTAGTCCCCTGCTTTCTCATTTCTCCTCCCAGAAGCAACCACTTCACCTCTTTTATATATTTTTTTTTATTGATTTTTTTACAGAGAGGAAGGGAGAGGGATAGAGAGTTAGAAACATCGATGAGAGAGAAACATCAATCAGTTGCCTCCTGCACACCCCCTACTGGGGATGTGCTTGCAACCAAGGTATATGCCCTTGACCGGAATCAAACCTGGGACCCTTCAGTCCGCAGGCCAACGACACTTCACCTCTTTTAGCTGCTTATTTTGGTATTAAACTTCTTTCTGTAGCTAGTTATTACTAATACTAGATAGTCTAGTTCTCGGCAGCTCTATTGAATTACCACTGTGGAAATCATCCCCTACTCCCAATATTTTTATTTTATAATCCTGATTAGGTCAGTATTGAGTGCTTACATTGTTATGACTATGTAAACACCAGTCACAGCTGAGCCATGCTGTAAACTATGATTGCTTTTTCTTTCCTTGACAGCGTTCCCCCAGGAGTTAATAATTATCGTATTTTTTCTTGTTTTTGTTGTTTGTTGGTTTTCTGTGTACTTATTAGGAATTCAACCTCAAACTCTTCATCAGATATCTAAATCCCCCCCAGGACATTCAGATGCACCAGGCATTCCATTGATTTCAGCACTGGGGACCTC
This sequence comes from Myotis davidii, assembly GCF_000327345.1. Classification (NCBI taxonomy): domain Eukaryota; kingdom Metazoa; phylum Chordata; class Mammalia; order Chiroptera; family Vespertilionidae; genus Myotis; species Myotis davidii. The sequence continues at coordinate 2,667,399 of NW_006283826.1, forward strand.
TGATCTGTTCCACTCTGGATTGGTTGCTGTCCTCCGGGTGCAGGTACCCCCGCCCCCCCCCCACCCCCCCCCCCCCCCCCCAGCCTGGCACACAGCTGTTCCTCTGGGGTCTCTGTTCACCACCATAGTGGAGCTCCCCTTTACCCTCCTTGGGTTTGGATCATTTCTTGTTTCTCTTGTCTTCCTGTTTCTCAACTTTACTCCCCCATTCTGGTAAAATATATCTTATGGTAACTTACCAAGCAGGATTGAAAATACTTTTATTCTGTTTACTCACTTCACTGACAGTTTGGCTGGTTTAACTAGATGTTTAATGCCAGAATTTTTTAAAGAGCTATTTTCTTCCTTTTTAAAAAATTTTATTCTTCATCCCCTCTAATCCAGAGACCCTTTGCTTTACCTTCTCTGGGGAAGAAATCCCCAGTCTTTCGCCAGGTTGGGATCTGGCAGTCTTGCTGCATGAAGAGGGGAAGCAGGTCTTCTTAAACTAAATTGCATCCAGTCCCATTGCCTTCACCTTCGTTTCTAGAGGCGCCTTTATTTCTGATTATGGCTGCTAATGCGTGATTCTCGGCTTAAGATTACATTGTGTATTTTTTCTCTACATTGGGTTTTTCCTTACCTATTTTCTCCATTGTGGTAGGCTTAAACCTAAAAACACACACACACAAAACAAATACTTTTATAGTTGTTTCAGTGGGATTTCATGGAAAAGAGAAAAACAGATGTGTATTTTACCAACCCTCTTTACTTTAAAACCCTGTGCTTTGCCTGCCCCTACCTCTCCCTGGGACTTTTTGTGACTCCATTCAGCCTCTTGCTCAATGAGATAATGAAGGGGACATTATCTATCTCAGTCACTGTGGTTCTAAGGTCACAGTCTATGAGTAAGGTCACTAGAACATTAGTAGGTCTTTTCCAAATAATTAGTGCATTCCCCAGCTGGCGTGGCTCAGTGGTTGAGTGTCAACCTATGAACCAGGAGGTCACAGTTCAATTCCCGGTCAAGGCACATGCCCGGGTTGCAGGCTCCATCCCCAGTGTGGGGCATGCAGGAGGCAGCAATCGGTGATTCTCTCTCATCATTTATGTTTCTCTCTCTCTCCCTCTCCCTCTCTGAAATCAATAAAAACATTTACAAAAAAATAATTAGTGCATCCTTACTTACTGCAAAGCTGCTGGTTTGTGCCTAAAGACCTGTCAGTGGCCTTTAATTGCAGGCTTTGCCTTCAGAGCTGAGTGTCAAGATTTAGGAGAAGGAATTTACACACACCCACCTTGAAGGTCTGAATGTTGTGTCTATAAAATAATGCCTGTGGGTTTATATACTTGCTATATGTGCACATACCCACATCCAAAAAATGAGCCTTCTTGCCAAACAAAACCCACCTTTGGACCGTGGATGAATTGAGAAGCATGAAAAATTTTAGCCTAAAGTATGTTTCAATATTTATGATGCCTTCTAAGCAAAGCTGTTGGGAAGACTAAGCCACCTGGAACACAGCCGTGACAGTACAATGAGGCATCTTGGGAAGTCAGAGTCTCATGCAGGGCTGAGAAGAATATTTAGAGGTATTAGCAGCCCAGCCCCCTGCTGCTCACTGTAATAAAAACTATTTTGGATATGTCATGTCCATTAAGAGCAGACTACTATTTAGAAAGTATAGTACTATCTTGCCAGCTTGAAGAAAATTATATTTTGGGTTATACAACTTTTTTGGGGGGATAAATAATTCCCCTTATTTACTACCTGTCCGTCCTCAATATGGCTTTAGCAATGGTGATTGTGTGGCACACTCGTCGCTGCTTTCCCCACTTGTAGGCATTACTAATCAATCGTGGCTCTCATTCTCTAGGCCCAGATGTGAGGTCTCAGAATCCTTGTCCACACACTTCTCCTTGCAGCCACTGGCAATTGATTGGGGGTGGGGTGGGGTGGGGTGGCAGACACACCACATGAAACAGAGGCCATCACTGCTTGGGTGTTTTATCACTCTTCTCAGTTGAACATGTTCAATTCACATTACTTTGCCCAAAACTGATCAAGGCATGACCCATCCAGAACAGACTAGGGTAGAATTTTGGCTTTTGTGGCCTAAAATCACTTTAGTGATTTTGTTTTTATCTCACCTGCCATGATGGTCCTGATTTTGGCATTAAATTCCAAGGGCTTTAGAGCTTGTGCAGTTGGTTCCTTGAACATAGTAGCACACTTTGTCCTATTGCATGTCACCGCCCCTCCCCTCTCCCCCTTTTTTTAAACCACTGGTCGGCAAACCACGACTCAGGCCAAATCCAGCTTGCTGCCTCTTTGTATAAATAAAGTGTTATTAGAACCCAGCCACACCCCTAAGTTTATGTATTATCCATGACTGCTTTCACACTAAAAAGGCAGACTTGAGTAGTTGCAACACTTTCAGCCCAAAAGCCAAAATTTATTCACCCTTTACAGGAAAAAAATTTCCTGACCCACTTCTAAATGATCATTCGAGCGTCTTTTGACTTTCAACTATTTTCCAAAATTTCCTCCATGGTATATTCAAGCTTCACTAACTCACTTAATTCTGTTATACTCACAAGGCCCTCCTGAACAATGTTAAGTGCGCCTTTGCCATCAGATATGCTGATAACACTCCCTACTATTTGTTGAGCACTTACTATAGTCCAGGCAGTACTAAGCACAGTACATAAATTAAGTGAACCAAACTAAGCAAATGGCCTGGCTTAGTGCTTGACCCAGGGAAGGTACTCTATTATTTTTAATTTTTACAGTAGCCCTATGAAGGAGTAGGAATTATTAAAGAGTTTCAGTAACGTTCTCAGGGTAGCCAAGCTGCTAAGTGGCAGAACTAGATTCTAACTCAATTTGGACTGATTCTAAAACTTGTGACCTTTCCATTAAACCTTATCTATTCCTACTGCATTTCCCTGACTATTCAACCTAATAATTTGTATGTGATTAGAATAATGGTACTATATATATATTATACATAATATATGTTTTAATTGTGTATATGTGTATGGTATACTGTATTGCCTTGGATCCTTCTAACTTGTAGGGTAGATATTGTTCTTATTTTACAGATGAAGAAACTGAAGCTGAGAAAATGTCATACTGATAGATAGTAAGCTGTTTGCTGGCACATTCTGAGTTGGTATGATTCAGACGACTTTATTTTGCACTGCTATGATACACAGCCATGATATGTGGCCAGGTTGACATTCATTCAGCAGTTTCTACAATACACATTTATAGAATACCCACCCTATACCAGGTACTGTGCTCAGTCCATGACATACTTTTTCTATAGTGAATTCCTTTTCTAAGTGCTAACAAACCGTTGATTGTCTAATGTTTGTTTTTAATTTAGTATGCTGGGTAACGTGATTGGGGTTGCATTCTTTTCCAAAAAATTGAAGGTTAAGTTGTTGTTTTCTACCTCAATTTCCTCATCTGTGAAGTAGGAAAGAAAAATACCTATGTCTACGTCTTTCAGTCTTCTAAGTTTATGAGATTTCAAACCAGAGAGTTTGTGTTGAACAGAAACTGCAAAGTGGAAGTCTGTGGGTAGGATTCAATCCATATACGTTCTCTTTGGCTTACGCAGTGAATTGTAAGAAATTGAATTTTTAAAATAGATATCATTCCTTTCTATAAAGGGGAACAGTATCCTTTAGGAAATAATTTTAATTATTTCCTTTATGTACTTTTGGGGCTTATTTACTGCTTATTTTAAAGGACTGACCCATGCAGGGGGTGTTTCTTCTTCCTGAAAGCTACAAAACACTTGCTCTTTGCTTTCTGAGCTGCTGTTTCAGTAGTGCCTGGCACCTGGTGAGTGGTCAGTGAAGCTCCTGGAATGAATGCTTGCCCTCCTGTGGCGACATTTACTATTGCTCATCTCAGCCACAAAAAGCATGGTGCTAATGGGTAAAGGGTAGAGCTGTTGATCCCTTTCTGGAAGGTGTGCTTTGTTTGAGATAGACTGCCTTACCTCCTCCTGCCAGCTTTGTTCACAGGGGAAATGAATGAAATAAGAAAATCAAATGTAGCATCCTCCCCCACTCCCACACCCAGTGCAATTCAAAATGTACTTCCACAGCCCTGGCCTGGTGGCTCACTTGGTTGGAGCATCGTCTCATACACCAAGAAGTTGTAGGTTTGATACCCAGTCAGGGCACACACCTAGGTTGTGGGTTAGATCCCTGGTCAAGGCATACATACAGGAGGCAACCAATTGATGTTTCTCACATCAATGCTTCTCTCTCCCCCAGTTCCTCTCCCTCTAAAATTAATTTTAAAAAAGCATATCCTCAGGGAGGATTTAAAAAAAGTACTCCCACAAAATACGCAGCACATGTCATCAGCGTCAAAGTCATTCCGTGAGTCTAGCTCCTCACTCGAACTTCACATTTCACAACCCCCCTTCTTTGGCAGCAGTCTGAGCCCATAGATTTCATGGGACCGAGCAGAAATCTCCTTCCCTAACCACACCACTCCATGTTAATATCATTTCTCCTTGAAGCTCTTAGCACTTACTCTGTACCACTGACTTGGCAGGTAATCATGCATACCTTTTGTTTTGTTATTTAAATCTGGTATTTGACCTTTCATGTGTTGGTTTCTTTGTTTCTCCGTGGATCATGTACAAGTTGAGCATATAAGAAAAGGAAAGGTCGTTATCAGCATGGTTCCCTCTGCATAGCAAGTCTGTTTTTTAGTTTACCCCCCAAACCTGCTTTGAGACAAGGTTTGGGTCCAGTTAGCTTATTTAGGAGGTGAACCCATGTAACTTGGTGAGGGAATAGGCAAGTGAGACTGGCAAGGGAAGAAAGGCGAAAAGGGTGTGATGGAGAATGGGTTACCACTATGGGCAACTGGGCACAGTCCTGCTGCATACCTTTTAAGATAGTATGGTCCAGTAGAAACATAATACAAGCCACAAGTGTAATTTTAAATTTTCTAGTAGCCACATTTTAAAAAAGTGAAGAGAAACAGATGAAACAAGTAGTATATTTCATTTAACTCAATATATCCAAACAATCAGTATATAAGTCAATATAAAAATCATGTGTTAGTTGATTGAACCTCTCTGGATGACTGTCATGGCAGCCTTTTTGCCTTAGTTTTGATTGTGTAGGTTGAGCACTGCATACTCTAGAGGGCATCACTTACCCAGGCTTCCGTAGCCTGTAATCCGCATGGTGTCCCTAAAGTTGTGCAATGCCCAACCTGCACAACTCCTCATGCGAGGGCTGTCGGCACATCACTTGGGCAGAGAATAAAGGATTGTTAGAGCAGACATATGCACTTGGGCTTAGCTACAATATTCTGTCCTTTAAGGGTCACTAAACATTTTGAGCACCCGACACCCTTTCATAGCAAGGCAGCATCACGAGTAATCAGCAAAAGCCAGCACCTCCCAGGCCCTGCAATCACTCTGAAGGAGTCGTCTTCACACCCACTGCTGGTTTTAGCTCGCAGTCTGCGGAGTACCAATGAGTTTTGGCTAAGCACCCTTGCAGACGTGGCTTGGAAGTGGCTCTCCCAGGCTGGAGCTGGGAGCTGGGAAAGAACCATGCTTTGTCTAGACCCCTCTTTCTCCACTGGTTTTCCTCACCTCGGTCACCCACAAGGTGTCTGGCTGCAAGAGTCAGTGAACTCTGGATGCCTAAGTCCCATCATTCAGTCACAGAGGGGCCTGACTTAATTTCATTACTTTTTCATTTGTTCCTCTGTGGTGAGTAACCAACCAAGCAAGTAGAATCACATTGGTCTGATTGGTAGCATCTACAAAAAATATTCAAAGCAGTTTGCAGGAAGGAAGTCATGGAATGAATTGAATACAGAATTGGAAAGCAACTCAGAAATCAAGCGCTCCAACCATTTCCTGTTATTACAGATGATGAACCAGAGATTCTGAGGGGTTGAGGAGCTCATTCAGGTTCGCACAGTGGGTTAGTGGCAGAGGATTAGCTTCCTTTGTAGAAGAGACTGTGTTATTTACCTCCCCAATGCATTGTGTCTAACACATGGTTTGCATTCAACAAATGTTTGTGGAATGAATCGATGCAATTTTTAAAATACTCAGTTTACCTAGAGATCAGAAATACATACTTTTTTTTTTCTATGTAGGGTGCATTTGTTAATTTTGCAAATCCAGCATCCATGACCCTTCCTGCTTATATTGCATCCTCACCTCATGATGGGGGGAGTCATGTGATCCACGTATGGCCAATCAGAGCATTCCATTACCCAGCCACGTGATTTGTGCAACAGTCATGGTGTGATCCAAGCCAGGCCAATTAGGTTTGGGACTTTCTTTTGGTCATGCTCTCACCAACAGGGGAGAGCCAGCCTTGGGATAAAGCCAATACAGAGAGCTGAGAGCTGGAGGGAGCAAGTCCACGTTTTGGTGATGGCATTTGACCACAGTATCCCTCTATATCTGAAGCCAGTGTCTATCCCTGGACTTTCCAATTGTGTGAATTGATAATCTCTTCTTTTGAAAAAACCAGTTAGGTCTTTATCATTTGCATTTGAAGTTAAATGACATTAGCTTTGAAGCACCAATGAAACACCTACAGATTAGTTAGTACCTTCAGCATCTATTGTTTGGAAGTTCACCCTCCCATGAACCCAGGGAAGGTTGTCCCTTTCCAGCCCCCTTTCTAACCTTAGGGGGTAAACTTTGATTAGCCTAAATTTTTTTTCAATCCTCACCCAAGGATAGGTTTTTAATATTTTGTTTTTGTTTTTGTTTTATCCTCACCTGAGGACCTGTTTTATTGATTTGAGAGAGAGAAACATCATTGTGAGAGAGAAACTAGAGAGAGGGGATGTGGAGAAATTGGAACTCTGTGCTTTGCTGCTGGGAATGTAAAATTGTACAGCCTCTGTGGAAAGCAGTTTGATGTTTCTTTAAAAAGTAAAACATAGAATTCCCATATGATCCAGTAACTCCATTCCTAGGTCTATACACCAAAGAATTGAAAGCAGGAACTCAAATAGATTTTGTATATTAGTGTTCATCGCAGCATTACTTACAGTAACCAAAAGGTGGAAGCAACCAATGTGGCCATTCACAGGTGAATGGACAAATAAAGTGTGGTCTCTACATACAATGGAATATTATTCGGCTATAAAAAGGAATGAAATTCTGATACATGCTACAATATAGATGAACCTTGAAAACATGCTAAATGAAATAAGTGAGACACAAATGGACAAGTATTATATGATTCCATTTATAAGAAATAACTAGAATAGGGAAAGTCATAGAGACAGAAAGTAGAGTAGAGGTTACCAGGGGCCAGGAGAAGGGAGAAGGGGAATTTCAGTTGGTTGGGCATTGTCCCATGCACTGAAAGATTGCCAGTTTGATTCCCAGTCAGGGCACATATCCGAGTTTCTGTCTTGATTCCCAGTAGGGGGCAAATTCCCAGTAGGGGGCATGCAGGAGGCAGATGATGTATGTCTCTCTCTTCTCTCTCTCTCTCTCTCTCTCTCTCTCTCTCTCTCTCTCAAAATAAATACATAAAGAAAAAATAAAAACTCTGAGTGAAAGTCACAAATGTTTGCCAAGTCTGGTAGCGTTTGTTTACAACGCATTACCCAGATGGTGTGGCATAAGATAGGACATCTGAGGGGAAGGAGCAGGTGGGATTCAGGCACTCTGTGTTCAGTCATTAAGGTTAGAATCTGAGAGCTCTGAGACATCCATGGAGCACTTGCCATGTACCAGGCGCTGTGTACAGTCTTTACAGAGATCATCTCAGTTCATCCTCACAACCACCCTACACAGTAGGTGCTTGTTTTACCCAATTATCTGTGTGAATAAACTGAGGCTCAGAGAAAGGGGGAGAGCCAGTATTCAACCAAATCCAGATACCAGATTCCACATGGGCCCCATGCCTGTAACCACTGGACTCTTTTTGGCTGAGGTTTGGAGCCAAAATGCTTAACGTGGGATGGAAGATCCCATTTTGAATATTGACTTGAACAGTAATAAACAAAGGAGAAAATGGAAGTGGTCCATGGCTTTCAAGCAACGCTGGTCTCTCTGGCTACACAGATAAAACAAAAACAACAAAAAAGCCATCACTTTCTGCAGAGATGTGTTTTCCTCTGAACGATGTCAATTAGATCAGAGGGGCACTTCTCCCAGGAGGAAGGCTGACGCACACGGCTTTTCAGCGGGCCAGGGCGTCCTGAGATGCGAATTTATAGCTTCATGCTGGGCCTAGACAGCTATATTCAAATTTTCTTGTCTATCTTCCTGCCTTAGGGGGAGGTGGATTATGGCACTTGATGATTTAATCTGTGGAATCTCTAGACAAAAACATGTCTCCACTTTGCTGCCAGGAAAATGTTAATTTATTCTGCTTCTGGATCTAGAGAGAATAAATGATTGATGGTGGTGGTGGTGGTGTGTGTGTGTGCCAGCGCATGCATATGAGTGTTGGTTCTCAAAGATCTGTGTGAAGAGAAGCAAATGGGCCTTAAATTTAGGAAGGTTAAGTGGAAGGTTCTTGAGTCTTTTTTAAGGGATGGCAATCCCCACCTTACCGACATTGTATGCAGAGTTTTGTGTCTCTGGTGTGGTTATTTATTTATTTTTTTTGGGGGGGGGAGTGGGGGACACGATATAATGCTCATCAGAATCTCAAAGGGGTTTTAGAGAGTGTCAGTCTATAATTTTGTGACGCCTGTTACCTGGCACGTCTCCCTCTGAAGAGCCACAATCATCTTAGTGATGAGAGGTCCTTGATGCTGTAGAAGCACCTTTATTTAAGTAAAGGGGCTGAGCACAGAGAGCAGCCATGGGGATTGTCAATAATTTTGAGCTTGTTTGGTTTGAAGCTTGAAAACATCCAGCCAGATTGAAATAAACTTGGGCAAAATGAGTCGGAGCATGCCCATCTGCTCCTCAACCGTCTCCCTCTCCTTCCAGCCCCTTCCCCTCCTTCTGTTCTGCTGTTCCAGCCCCTGCCCACCTTATGTGCCACAGGCCTGGAACTGGCGCGGCGTCGGCAAAGACCAGATCCTTTCACTTTATTTAACATGCCCCTGGCACATAGTAGGAACCAATAAATGGTAGTTTAAAAGCAGCGTTCCCACCCGGCTCTCTTTGAAATGGGAATTTGTTCCAGACATAGAATAAGAGATTCCCATTCTTCCCTTATAACCTACATAGAACCCATAGACAAGCTCCGAGATTACACACTCATGGCAATTGGGAAGCCATCTGCATGTGAGATGGCTTAAAAACAAACTAGTATCATTTTCTGAATGTGCCATACTCTGCACATGATCCTTCATTTCCATTACCTCCACCAGTCATCCCAGCCGTTAGAGAGGTTGGTATTTCCTGTTAGAGACAAGGAAACTGAAGTTTGCAGAGATGAAGCAGCTTGCCCGAGGTCAGATAGACAGCAGGCGTTGAGAGGATTGGGAAGCCCGCTGTTTCCACGGTGCTGTCTCACGTGAACCTTGCATTTTCTCATTTGATGGGGAAAGACTTCCTGTGTGAGAAGGATCGTGACCTGAAGGTTAACAAATGGTGTGGTATATTCAGTGGGTGTGTCTGTCTGTACTGCATTTGGGATTGAGCAGCCCTCAAATTTTACTGCGTCTACAGATCATGTAGGAATCGTGTTAAAATGCAGATTCTGACCCAGCAGGTGGGTAGAACCTGGAGTGGGGCCTGAAATCCACATTCGCTCCTTGGTGCTGCTGCTGTTCTCTGGACATTGTGAGTGGCCAGGAGATGCAGTGTTAAGTTTATAAAGGACTTGCCCATATATCATTTGCTCTTCACCCAAGTCCTGTGAGTTATCTATTATTACTTCTGCCTTAGAAATAAGAAAATTGAGAGTCTTAGTAGAATTAGCCACTATTTCCACGTGTCAGGCATTTCTAGGGATGGAATAGTAAACAAGACAGATATGATTCTTATTTAAAGGAATTAATCCAGGAAGGCTCTGGGTAATTAAATTTGAAAAGTTCTGAGTGCCTCCATGAATGTTTATAAAACGAAAGACCTGGACTCTGCGTGTTGCCAGTTATCTTAGGAGGAAGAGAAACAGGCTTGGGCAGAGGAAGATGATGTATTCAGTCTTGGACATTGTGGTGACGTCCTGGTGTAGCTGTCTAGGTGCCAGGTCTGGACCTGGAGTTTAGGAGAGAGATCCAGGTTGAGTAGAGTTGAGAGCTTTCAGTGCAAAGGTGGTAACTGAAGTTATATAAGATTAGACTCAGGGTACAGACAAGCATGAAGCTTCCTGGCAGAGTTTACAGGGTGAAGAGCCTAGAATAGGCTTCTAGAGTAGGAACGTGCTTGCCCAGCAATATGAGTTGGCAGAGGAAGAGGAGCCCATGAGCAAGACCAAGAAGCGTCTACCAGGGAGGTGGGTGGATAGCACAGAAGCCAAGGGGGGAGAGAGCATCAAGGAGGGAGTGGCTTTCCACCAGTGGTGGGATAAGCCAGTATCACCTGCCTCGATGCCAGGCACCGGGAGGACACGACACATCTTCTGTGACATTCTGGCCAAAGGTGCATACCCAGACTCCAAGTCATGAGAAAACATCGGGCAAACCCAAACTGAGGGACAGTCTACAAAACAATGGTCTTTACTTTTAAAAAATATTTTCCTCTCAAAAGAGTAAGAAAGACTACTAAGGAACTGTTTGGGATCAAAGGACATGAAAGAGACTCAACTCATTGCAATGTGTGGTTCTACATTTGCTGCTTCTGCCATGGGCGGAAGTAGCAAGAAGAGGGTGATCTTTGGACTAAACAGTGGCTTCTCATCAGACACTGAAGTTGCCTCTGCCTTGATCTGGGACTTCCCAGCCTGCAGAACTGCGAGGAACAAATTCCTGTTCATCAGCCACCTAGCCCGTGGCATTCTGTTACAGCAGCCCGAACAGACTAAGGCAGTAGTGTTGCACCAATGTTATTTTGCCAGAATCTGATAATTGTGCTATGATGATATTATAGAAAGATCTTGTTTTCAGGAAACAAAGTATTTGTCAAGCGTTCTAATGTCTGCAGCTTACTCTTCCAGGAAACTAAGGGTAAATATATAAGACAAAAAAAAAATACCCCAACAACACCCCCAGACTAATTGATAAATCTGGGTGAAGGATACAGGGGTACTCATTGTACTATTCTTACAACTTTAAAAATTGCAAAGTAAAATGTTAAAAAAGAAAAAAAGGAAAGAAAAGAGCAGTATGCACATTATCAAATTCTGTGAAGAGTTCAGGGGGAAAAAAAGAGCAAAAGTATCCATTGTATTTAGCAACACAGATTTAGCCTTGAATTCATGGGCTTCAATTCCAGAAAGAAACCTATAATGAATATATAATTACACGTTGGAATAGGGAGTGGAAAAAAAGAACAGGGTGCTCTCTGTAATTACTCCTTTGTTCATACCAGTTCTAGTGGGGGTGGAGGAGACCAAAGCCAGACTGTAATAAAGTGAGCAGGGGGGGCGGACATGGAATCCAAGAGGGTAGACACCTCTTCAGGAAGTTTGGGTAGCCCAGCCAGTGTGGCTCGGTTGGTTGTCATCCCATGAACCAGAGGGTCAATGGTTCAATTCCTGGTCAGGGCATGGTTGTGGGTTCAATCCCCAGTAGGGGGCATGCAGGAGGTACCCGGTCGATATTTCTCTCTCATCAATGTTTGTCCCTTCCTCTCTCTGAAATCAATAAAACAAAATAAAATGAAAAGAAAGAAAAGAAAAGAAAAAAGCAGCAGCAGCAGCAGCAGCAGCTTGGGTGAAGAACAGGGAGTTTTCAAGAACAGCCACTAGAGGGCGAGGTGAGGTCAAGGTGGAAACATGGGAGTCAGAGTAGGTTTGGAAGAGGTTATATTTGCACAGGGTATGGACAGATGGGCGTGGGATATGCATAATCTGCATGCACCGGGCAGCAAGGATGGACACAGAAATGTGGTGTCTAGAGCGTGGGCGATGGAAGAGGCAGCTGAAAAGGCAGGTGATGTTTAGATTTAGAAGAACTTTGTTTTCTAGGTTGAGCACCTTGACCTTTGACTAAAGAGGTTAAACCTCGTGTCTGGTGTCTCAGCCAGCAGATGGCTTCCAGAGCTCCTCTAAATATAGGAAATGTGTTTTATGAAGTGCCCCCAGGTACTCACGCCAGAAGCTAATGTACCATTCTTGTTACACACAGCCCCATCCGTAAGCCCCCACACCCAAGCATCAGCAATGCCTGACAGTTCTGCTTCTTAAATATGTGTCTGTTTACAATTCTCCACCTCTATTGCTGCCATCCTGGTCCAAACCCCATCATCACTGTCCTAGCTGGTTCCCCTCCTATAACCCCCTCTCCACTCACTAGACAACGTGACATGTACCCTCGTAAATTGAACCACGTCAAACTACCTCCTCCATTTTATTCAGAATTATTCAACGACTTTTGTAATTCAGGAGGAAATGCCAAGGTCTTGAACATGGCCTGTCAGGTCCTATATGTTCTGATTTCTCTCTTTTTACTCAGCCATACCTAGTCCCATTCTTCTGTGGTTTACTCGTCTCCAAATAGTTATTGGGTTTTCAGTTCTTTGATGGGCTAATACTCTTTTCTGGCTCTGGGTTTTTGCCCTTTCTTGCTCTTCCTTCTGCATGGACCTCTCTTCCCCACCCCAGTTCTTTACCTGGTTAACCTTTATATGCGTTTGCTAGGGCTGCTATGACGAAGTGCCACAGATTGGGTGGCTTACACAGTACAAATTAATTTTCTTACAGTTCTGGAAGCTAGAAGTCCAAGATCCAGGTGTTGGCAGATTGGTTTCTTCTTAGTCCTCCTTCCTTGGCTTCCGGATGCCCGCCTTCTCCCTGTGCCCTCACATGGTCTTCTGTGTGTGTGTGTGTGTGTCTAAATTTCCTCTTATAATGACACCAGTTATATTGGGTAGGACCCACCCAGATGACTTCATTTTGACCTAACTACTTCTTTAAAGACCCTATCTCCAAATACAGTCACATTCTGAGATCCTGGGGGTTAGGGCTTTAACATATGAATTTCGGTAAGACATAATTCAGCTCATAACTCTTCTTTCAATGTGTAGGTTGCAGCCTAAATGTCATTTCCCCAGGAAAGCATTCTCTTACTCTACTCAATCCAATCCAAATTAGATATACTGTTATTCTTGCATATAGCATCCTAGCTCCCCAACCCCCAAACATATTCCATTTTGTAATTGCTTATGCATTTGTGGGTCTCCACCTAAAATTTAAATGCCATAAATTCAAGATCCTGGCCCACAGTAAGCAGCCAATGCAAATTTGTTGAGTGAATGAGTCAAAAGTCCAGAGACTACACAGAATCTAGCAAGTTTGCATCTAGTTAAACTGAGACCAGAACCACTGAAAGGAGAGGTGATTCTTACCTATGTTTAAAGATCTGCAGAAAAAGTGATTTCACACGAACCCTTAGCACCCCCTCTGCAGCCTTTTGGCATGAAATGAGCAAACTGTGACTGGAAATCGATTCAAGCTCAGAAGTAGGCAGCTGGGGAGAACACATTTATAAAATTATTGCTGGTGTGTGCTGTGACATAGCCCAGTGTGGCACCATGGGCCAGTGTATGGCCAAAACTAATGACACTGGGGGTTTTTTGCTTAAAAGATAAGAAAATTCAGCCTTAAGCAGGGACTCAGAACAAATTTCATTCTTGTCCAATTGTTTTAGATGCTTTGGTTTAGACTTGTTTTGAACTGGTTTTCTAGGTGGATCCATTTTCAAAATTAAATTTTGGGCTTGGGGAAGGTTCAGCGCTAATGCGCCGGTGGACAGTTTTACTCTGGCTTCTGGCTCATGGCCAGTCTCTCTGGGCCATCACTGTGAGGCTCAGCCGTTCTCAGGCAAGATCATAAATTCCAAGAATCTTCTTGCCAGAAGGTTCTGGAGAGTTATTTTGTCTGGTTCCCTGCCCTCAAAAGGGTCTTTGGATTTGTCCAGGGCAGACCACTCATTTATTTTTATTTATTTAGCAAATATTTATTGAGTGTTTACTCTCTGCCAAGCACCATGAGGTAACAAAGAGTAAGATACCACTCTCCAAGTTGCTCCTTGAGGGCCCAAGGCCAAATCTTGGTCCTGTTTTTCTCTTATACTGTGCTCGACCCAATTGTTGTGGCAAGAACAACTGGTGGTGACATTTGTCATTTTTTTTGGTGCCCAGTGTCGGAATCTCTATGCTTTCTTTGGGAAGTTTCCCATTATATGAGAGCCCCTCCTTCCCCGACTCCAGGAACTCCACAGATGAGGTAATTGCCTCCTCAGTATCCTTTGCAGCTCAGGTGTGAGCACGTGACCTAGACTTGGCCAGTCAGATGCACATGTAGGACTGAAATGATATTCTGGAGGTAGCAGGAACCCCAATAGGTTTCTAGAGGCCACCGATGGTGCCCGTGGCAGTGCTCCGTGCCAGGGCCAGCAGGGGCTGAGGTCTGGGCGGTGGCACCCTCTATTCCAGTGGTTCTCAACCTTCCTGGTGCCGCGACCCTTTAATACAGCTCCTCATGTTGGGGTGACCCCCAACCATAAAATTATTTTCGTTGCTACTTCATAACTGTAATTTTGCTACTGTTATGAATCGTAATGTAAATATCTGCTATGCAGGATGTATTTTCATTGTTACAAATTGAACATAATTAAAGCATAGTGATTAATCACAAAAACAGTATGTAATTATATATGTGTTTTCCGATGGTCTTAGGCGACCCATGTGAAAAGGTCGTTCGACCCCCAAAGGGGTTACGACCCACAGGTTGAGAACCGCTGCTTTATTCAGTGGCTGCCACAGCCCTGTCCTCTCTGAACTGCTTTCTTGCTTTTCCATAACTCAGTTTAATTTTTATTCTTCTCCCTACCCATCTTTTTTTAAGGTAATATCTGAAAGTATTTTTTAATATTATAAAAGCTCAGAAGGATGAAACATAGAGGAAAGAGCCACAGATAATCCCACGATTCTAATTCAACAACGATTACTTGTACCTCCTTCATCTTTTTCATTTGTGAGTTTTTACAGATTTATGAATATACTTAATGCAAGCCATTCCTCATGCTGTGTAAAGCATTTTAAATTAATATTATAGGACCAACATTTTTTTCCTTGTGATTTTATGAATTTTATTTTTAAAGTTTATATATTATTAAAAAACTAAGACCCATAGAAGAGTTGAAACAGTAGTACAGTGAACACCCATATACGCCCCTCTAGATCAGTTATTAACATTTTGATGAGTTTGCTTCCTCTGTCTTATGTACCCATATGTTTTCCTCACTGAGTTATTTGAAAGTAAGTTACAGAAATTATGGTATTTTACCTCTTAATAGTTGAGACTGCATTTTTCTGAATAAAAAGACTTTCGCTACATAATTGCTATACCACTACCATAGTTAAGAATAACAATGATTTCAAAATTTTATCTAAAATCTACTCCATAGTGAAAATTCCCAAATTGTCCCAAGATAGTTGGGTTCTGAGAGCCAGACTCATTTAAGTTCTAGGAGGCTTAAATAATGTCAGTGTTGGGGTGGAAGGGTGGGCCAGGCATGCAGTCCTCTGTGGGGAGGAAGTCTGTAGACTGCTCCAGGTGCCTGGCCGTTTCCCTTTTCCGGGTTCTTGTCACCTGCTTGGATGAAGCACTGATCATAGACCCTTGGCACTCAGATTTCCAATGAGGCTTCTGTTGATAGCGCCCCCTTGTGGGTGGGTGCAGGTACTCCCCAGTGCCCAACCCCTTCCCTGTTTTCCCTCCTCTTTTATCTGGCTTTGAAGGCAGAAAACCCTGGTCTAGCGCTTTGTGTTTATTTTCCTCTGGTTCAAGTTCTTTCAAGGTCCAGACTTTTGAAACTTAAAAAAGCCTTTTTCTGCTTTCATGGTGTAACCATGGCCTGACCCCTTAAATAGAGAATGGCCATGGGAGAACAGGACATACTGGTGGTGGGAGAAAAGAATACCAGTTAATCTTTCATACTGTTATCCTGGCTTATTTGTTCTGTGCAGACATGAGCACCTATATTTAGTTGGTAGGCCCCAGGATGGCCATACTGATTATTAAAACATTAAGATCCTTCTGAACTAGACTGCTAATCCCATCATCTGAAAATATAACTTTCTCATGGATGTATTTTTAGGTATTCAAATATTTATACTTAGAATTATATTTAGAATATAATTAATACAGTGGCCAATTAATATTGTACAGCGATAAAAAGCCACTGTCCTCCGACTCCTGTCCCCGGTCAGTGCCAGCCTCTTCCCCAGCACCTCCAGCAGCTAATGGGTAGATGCCTAGCAGAGCAGGTGGCTCCAGGACTCTGTGAATCCATTCTGGTGGGTCAGTGCCAAGTCTTCCAGCCTGTTAAGTGTTCTGAATATCCCCATGGAGCAGATGTAAATTGGATCCTACCACCCTCCTGCTAAAAACCCTTCATTGGCTCCCAGTTTCACTCAGAATTAAATTCCAACTGTTTTAGCGGTACTAAGGTTTGGCTCAGCATATGACTAGAGGTAGGGACAAGGGAGAGAGAGGAAGGAAAAATGAAGGTAAGACCAAGATGGGGATTTGGTGGTAGGTGCCTATTGGAAAGAGATTAGCAAATGGGACACGTTTAAGAAGTATTTTTTAAAGTAAAAGCAATATTACATGATTTTTGAACATGGTAGATGGAATAAAATTCTCTAACCACTATCACCAGAAGTAACCCACTTTTATCTATAGTATAAATATATCCTATCTAATAAAAGAGAAACATGGTAATTAGCGTACGACTGCTACCCTTCCCATTGGCTAATCAGGGAGATATGCAAATTAACTGCCAGCCAAGATGGTGGCCGGCAGCCAGGCAGTTGAAAGCGAACATGAGGCTTGCTTGATTCAGTGACAGAGGACTCCAATGCTCCCCGCCTGCCTTGCCAGCCTCTGAGCTTGCAGTTTTAAACATTGTAACAAATATAGAAGGTAAACAAAACCCCAGAAACCTGCTTTCAGTGAGCCCGGGATCTCAGAGCTGGAGTCAGTGTTCTGAGGACATCACTGGAGCCCCCGGATCTCACCAGGCCTGAAGCCAGCGGCCTTCACCCCTCCAGCAGCAGGAGCCGACAGTGGCTCCCTGTTGTTTGGCGTAAGCTAATTTGTTCATTGTTATCGTACTCGAAGGAGTCCTGGCAAGTCAGGGCATCAGTGACTCACAAATAGGAAAATCTATCAATGTGGTTACGCTGTATTTCCAGTCTGACAACTGGGGTGGGGAGC
>NW_006283826.1:2685091-2693287 GCF_000327345.1 Myotis davidii
GTGTGACAGTGGCGGCGCCCCAACCCCCTGATCGGCCCTGCTCTGTGGGTGATAGAGGGAGGCGCCCCAACTCCCCCTCCACGGGCCCTGCTCTGTGTGTGATGGGCTAGAGCCATAACCTGCCCATCGGCCCTGCTCTGTGCGTGACAGGGGGAGCTCCCCAACCCCCTGATGGGCCCTGCTCTGTGCGTGACAGGGAGTGGTGTCGCAACCTCGCCATAGACCCTGCCTTGAGTGTGACAGGGGGCGGTGCCCCAACCCCCCAATCGGCCCTACCCTGAGCGTGACTGAGGCTGGCATCGCAACCTCCCAATCTGCCCTGCTCTGTGCATGACGGGGCGGCGCCCCAACTCTCCAATCCGCCCTGCCCTGAGCCCGACCAGGGGCTGCACCTAGGGATTGGGCCTGCCCTCTGCCACCCGGGAGCAGGCTTAAGCCAGCAGGGCGTTATCTCCCAAGGGGTCCCAGACTGCGAGAGGGCACAGGCCGGGCTGAGGGACCCCCCCTTTCCCCCTGAGTGCACAAATTTTTGTGCACTGGGCCTCTAGTGTTTTTATAAAAACATTTGTATATTAATCATGGATTATGTTGTTCTGCAACTTTTCTCTGCAACATATGATGTACATTTTCCTGAACCAATTCATTTATATTTACAACATCATTCTTAATGGTACATTGTATTATACTGTATGGAGGTATTAAAATTCATTTAGCTAGCTAACTATTGATGGGAATTTGGGTTGTTTCTGTATGTGGTTTTTGTTGTTTTGTTTTGTTTTTTTGTCATCATTGTCATTATTACCAACAAATAAATTTTTGTATATCTTTGGATTTTTGTGCCAATGAATTTATAGGGTAAAAATTTCAGAGTGGAATTGCTAGGTCAAAGGTTAAGCACATGTAAAATTTTAATAAATTCTAAATTGCCAGATAGCTAGGTTTTTTAGGAGAGGTTAATGACTTCTACTTTGGTCAAGTTAAGATCAAGGTGACAAAGGCCCAAGGTCATTATGAGTGCTCTTCAAATCAATTAGTAGCACAGGTTAGGAATGGGAAGAAAAGTGGCAACTAGAGATGTGCTCAAAAGCAGAGCTGTGAGAATTCTAAGCCTTCATAATGATCTAACATAATCAACTATGCTTCCAATTGAAATAGAGATATAAAGTCACATTAATTATAAAAGGTTCTCAATGTACTGTGAACGTGTATATACAACACATAAAAACAAAATTCCGTCTTAAATTTACCATAAAATTAATACATTAGCTGTGATAAATATTAATTAAACATCCAAATAATAATCTATCTTGCCTCTTTGAATGTAGAAATGCTTTTTGAGGATGGTTTGGGTTCCTCAGCTCTTAAAAGCATTTACCAAGTGTCAGTGCCCTTTAGCTAAAGACCACCAGAACACACTTGCAGTGAGACAAATTGGTATTATTATTCATGGCAGCAAGAGGGGGAAATGTAGTAGGGAATCGTGGGGGCATTTTAGTAAGAGAGTGTTGGAAGGGACTTAGTTGATAAAGGATTTGGGCTTAGGTTTGGTGACTTGGGGGAGGGTTTAAGGAACTGGGGCTTTTGCTCTAGATTGGATACTGGCCGGAAGTGGGAGTAAGTCTATGATTGGACATCTTATCTAAAAGAATAGACTAGAGTGAGTCTCAAGTTGTAATTGGTAAAGATGCAGCAGCCCTTTATATTAGACAGGATAGAAGAATTTGGGTCATTGTGTGTTTTTGACAGTGTTCATAATTTGTGTTCAGACGTGGTTGTTTTTGTTTTGACCCATTGTGGTCTCAGAGTGGCCGTGTCTGATGATGCAATGTTGTTGTTGGTGTGTATGTGTGTGTGTACGTGTGTGTTTCCAGCAGGAGTACATCAAGCCCCAGCTGTGCGTACCAGCAGGTTAGCTCCTAGCAAGATCAAGGCCAAGCTGATAGTAAGTACCAGGCCAGCTCATGGATGTCAGAGCGGCTTTTTTCTCTTTCTCAGGGGATGTTTCCACTGTCTTTGCCTGGCTAATGCTTATGGATCCTTCAGATCTCACCTTAAACCCCATTTCCTAAGCTAGTATTGCTGATCCTCTCCCCCCAAATAAATGGATAGGTCTTTTTGTTATACAGTCCTTAATAACTTCTGCTTCTCCTTTGCAGTGCTCATCACAATTGTGATTGCTTAATTGTGCCATGAGTTACCCAATGCCTATCTCCCTGGTTCACCTGTAACCTCCATGGGGGCAGGTCTATGTCTGTCTTGTTCACATAGTGTCCTCAGTGACTCACGCAGCAATGAACACTCAGTAAGTGCTCAAAATTAGTATTTTGTGAGTGAATACCGAATGAACATGAGATAATGAGATTCTTGTGCATGTGGGTGCCTCATTCCCGTCTGTATTTCAGGCTCTATGATTGTGCTTGGCACGTAGTATGTCCCTCAGTGAATATTTGTGTAACGGTTAATTTTATGTTTCAACTTGACTGGGCAATGGGATGCACAGATAGCTGGTTAGGTACTATTTCTGGGTGGGTGCAGGTGGGGTTTTTATCTGAAAGAGGTTAGCATTTGAATGGGTGAACTGAATAAAGCAGTTGGCCCTCACCAATGTGGATGGGCATTGTCCAATCTGTTAAGGGTCTACATAGAATAAAAGTGGAGAAAGGTTGAATGAACAATCTGACCATTTGAGCTGAGGCATTGATCTCATTCTTAGTTTTGAGGCTTTGGACTTAGAATTGAATCTATACCATCAGCTCTCTGGTTCTGGGGCCTTTGACTACTCCATTGGCTTTCCTGCATCTCTAGCTTCTAAAGGACAGATGATGGAACCTCTCAGCCTCCATAGCCATGTGAGCCAATACCTATAATAAATCTCTCTTTCTTTCTCTCTCTCTCTCTCTCTCTCTCTCTCTCTCTCTCTCTCTCTCTCTCCTATCTATGTTCTATTTTTCTATTTGGAGAACCTTGACTAATACATGAATCAGTGACCTAATTCTTTTTCATCCATTTTTTCCTGTTCATGAAATCATTTCAGTAGCTTCAGAGTTATCCTGAATAATTATGTTCAATGCAAATGTAATTGGTGGCTCAAGTGTGTAGCATGGTTAGCTGAAAACCATTTTGAAAGTATTTGACCTGAATTTTCTCCTCTTTGCCTCACACACTTTTTTTTTAAAAAATCTATCCAAAGCTCTGCACAGTCTCAGATCAAATAAAGGCCCTCAAGAAACCAGTGCCGGCTATCAGAGCTCTGCACACTTCATTGGAAAGCCATAAACACAATTACTAGATCATTAAGGACTGTAAAACAGAGGCTTTGAAGCAACACGCACAGAGTTGCCTAGTTGGGCATGACCACTGTCTTGCACGTACCAGTGCCTCCCTGTTGGAAGCTACCTAGGAAAAGACAAAGGATTGTGAACTGAAATGTCTTAGGGGCAGGTATAAGGAAATCCGATAAAAGACACCTGCATTCCGCTAACAGGTCTGATGCCTCTTAAGCAATGCATGGACTGGACTTTTGGAGCCTCAGTTTCCCCACTGTCAAATAGGGCATTGAGGATTGATCCTATTAATGCTTAGTTCTTTACTCCTTGTATTAGTTTTCTATGGCTGCTTTAGGAGTGTCACAAACTGGGTAGCTTAAATAACAACAATTTATTGTATTACAGTTCTGGAGGCTCAAAGTTCTAGATCAAGTTGGTTGCAAAGTGGGTCCCTCTGAGGCCTGTGAGGAAGAAATCGTTCTATGCGCCCCTCTCCTTGGCTTGTAGATGGCAGTCTTCTCTCTCTGTCTTCACATCATCTTCCCTCTGTGCATATCTGTGTCCAAATTTCTCCTTCTTGTAAGGACACTATTCATATTGGATTAGGGTTCACCCTAATGACCTCATTTTAGCTTTGTTACCTCTATAAAGGCCTATCTTCAGATAATGTCACATTCTGAGATACTGAAGGTTAAAACTTGAATATATGGATTTGGGGGAGACACAGTTCAACTCATAACACGCCTCCTGTACTCACAGCATTTGCAGTTTCTCTCATAAAAGAGATGGGGTGTTTTTACCCATCCTTTGAATTTGTGCTGGCCTTGTGACTTGCTTTGGTCAATGTGATATTCGGTGTTGCAAGCAGAGATGTGCAAAAGTGTGCATTTCTACTTTCACTCTAGTTTGGCAATTTCCAGGGGAAAATTTCCAGGCTGGCCTGGAAGGTGACAAGCCTGTATTGTGGAGTCAAGTCACCCCAGGAGTCCTGGCTGAGGCCATCCTAGATCAGCCAGCAGCCAGCTAAACCCCAGGCATGTGACTGAGTCTAGCCAAGATCAGTAGAACTACCTAGATAGCCCACAGTTAACCACAGACATGTGAACAAGGTGGTAAAATCAGACAAGCCTAGTCCAGGTCAGCTGAATCCCACATAAATGTTTATTGCTATATGCCCTGGAGGTTTTGTGATTGTTTGTTACACGGCATTATTGGGTGGAATATGTGACTGATACAGGTTAGTAATATCTACTCACTGGATTGCAGGGATCTATGAGTGAGTACGTAAGTGTTAAATGAATTGTAACCTTTGTATTGCAATGTTTTACAAACTCTTGAGTACTACATAGAAATAAAGAGTCACCAATATACAATAACATGCTATGTAATAATAATGGTAAGAAGGTTAGAAGGAACAAAACCAACAAATTAGGCACTGGCTCTGTTGTATAAATATGAGCCTACACTCATACACACAAACCATTCATAATATTGTACGATGTCTGTGAGAAAAATAAGGCCCAGAGGATCAAATTGACTCACTGTGGGTCTCATAGCTAGTAAGTGGCAGAGCACCAGAATTTGAGATATTTGTGATTCTGTTTCTATCTGCTCTTCTTTCTCCTCCTACCCATTCTTTTTTTTTTTTTTCAAATCTTTGACTTTATATATTTATTTATTTAATTTGATTTTCAGAGAAAAAGGAAAGGAGAGAGAGAGAAACATTGATGTGAGAGGGAGACATTAATTGGCTACCTCCTGCATACACACGCTGTCCCCAATCAGGGATGGAGCTTGCAACATGGACATATGCCCTGACTGGGAATCGAACTGGCAACCTTTCGATGTGCATGGGCCACCGGCCAGGGCATCCCATTCTTTTTCTCATCAGTGCCTACTCTTTCATTTTGCTCTGTAAATGTTAACAAGAATGGGTAAAAAAACAAACCTTGCTTGTCTGGGCAAGTCTATGTAAGATTGATGCTGATGGCTGTAGTCCATTTAGAATGTTAACTGCTGTGAGCACACCTTAGTTTTGTTTTGTGTTTTTGAAAGACCATACAGTATAGTGGTTGAGAGCATGCTGATAAGCATAAATACTTCATTGCAGTTTTTGACATGCCCAAATTGGAAGCTGAAAATTATGTTCCCGAAGTTCACAGTTACTACCAACTCCTGTCCACCATTCATCCCTTCCTGTGGTCACTTTTTGTCATCCACTGTGGGTTAGGCTCTGTGTGATTGCACTGAACTTACGGGCAGAGCCATGAGACTTGCGCTGGCCCATGAAATGTCAACAAAACTGGGAATGTGTTCATTCTGAACCTGACCATCAAAAGATATATATTCTCATTAGTCATTTTGTGCTTCTGCCATTTGCTGTGAGAAAAACATGCCTCAGGTGGCTGTTGGTCTGAGGAGAATGGGGAGACTCGTAAAACAGAGCTGAGCCCAACCTGAAGCCTGGAGCCAAGCTAAGAGAGTCCCAGATGAGCTCAGCAGAACTGCAGCCATCTGTGGACTCACGAGTTAAAAAATGAGTATTTTTGTTCTTGTAGGTCATTGAGGCTTTTGAGATTGTTTGTTACTCACAAGTAACTGACTGATACAAGGAGGCACTGGGTTTGATAAGATTGATAACCACTGGATTCTCCTATTCCTCCTGTAAACAAAACAGTTATCTCAGGTCTTGGCACACATAGAGTGGTTGCTTTTTAAGTAGGAGTCCTATTAGCATTAAAGAATGGCTAAATGATATTCCTATAGCGTGTTAAAGGGGATTATAGGTAGACACTTTCTATTCCTGAGGTTTAGGAGCTCTGCAATTACTGTTAAACTTTCTGGCCACCAGGGTAAGTGCTAACACTCCAGAAGGGTGTGAATTTACAGAGTGAACAGGTCAGAGATAATTGATGAGTTTTCTTTTTTAGAAGGGGATCTGGTACCATGGAAACGACAAGCATGATCAGCTTTGTGACTGTGGATTATAATTACCATGTTAATAACTGGAGCGTTATGTGAAAGATTGATGGTTCTTGCTCAATGTAATGTGTCCTTTAAATGCTAAATAATAAGTTAAATGCAAGGACTACGTAAGTTCGATGGCTTATTTATGGGGTAATTATGGGATGTTTTCAGCCCATAAACTAGGGAATCTGTAGAAACCCAATGCTATGGAGAAGAAACAGCCCTGACTTAGAAATCAGGAGACCTGGATTCTCTGCTACTTGCCAGCAAGTGACCTTGAATAGGTTATGTCATTGCTCTGCATCCCAGTTTCTTCATTTGGAAGATTGGGGAGGGGCATAAAAATACCCATCTCATAGCGTGGTTGAGAGGAGACAGGGTTAATGACATAATTATATCAAGTGCTGAGCACAGTGCCGGACACATAATAAGTGGTTACAAATGTTAACTATCATTATGTCATCATTCTTCAAATAAGAAATTTGGTCCTTCTATTAAGAGATTTCCTACTTTATGATTTTAGTTAATAAGTAATTGGTACAATTTGCAATAGACTCTCAATGAATTCTTATTTTAAAACACACTTTAATTGTCCTCCATTGCTTAAAAAATAATCAGAAACTTGGGTAAATACAGGCAAGAATAAGGGAGAAAGTGAAAACCACCCATCTAACCCACCATCGAAATATAACCACTGTTAACATTTTAATGTAGACTCCCAATCTTTTTTTTTTTTTTTACCCACGTATAGCATTTCTTTTTTTAAAATCTGAAATTGGATCATGCTGCACATGCTGATTTGCCACCTGCCTTTGAGATGTTTCCAATGTCATTAAAGATTCTTTTAGAACACCCTTTTTAATGGCTGTAGAGTAGGGTGTTCTGAGGAACATTGTCTAAGTGGAAGTTATTCACAGAAGCCTGCTTAGCCCATTCACGTAAATTATACTTTCAGACTTCCTGAAATCTTCATTTCAAATTGGTCTTAAATAGGCCTGGGCTTGGCTTTAAGATTCCTCTCCACCTCCTCCTGCCTCTCCCAGCTGCCCCCAGGTTCTCCTTCAAGTAGTTAATGATTGTACGAGGCACTTATTCAGTAGGGGAGCTCTCAGCTTAAAGGGGCTCCATGGTGAGCCATTTTGTAAAAGGGAAGCATGTCATTCAGATACCCTCTAATTTCTCTGCTTGCTGAGGTGGTGGTGGTGTTTTTTTAATTGGGTTCTCTCTTAAAGTAAGGCCCATCTACAGGTACAATCTCACCCCTAGCCTTCTTAAACTCCCTTACTTGATGCCAAGTAATGCTTTTACTGTGAATAGCAAGAAGAAATACTTCTTTTCATCCCTGTAAGACGTGGATGTTGGACAAGATGCTTCTTTGGACTTCCTAATGTTCCTGGGTGTCATGGACTAAATTGTGTCCCCTCCCACCCCCAAATTTATATGTTGAAATTGTAACCCCTAGTATCTTATAATGTGACTGTATTAGGAGACAGGGTCTTTAAGAAGATAATTGCAGTCAAATGAAGTCATTAGGATGGGTTCTAATCCAATATGACTGGAGTCTTTATAAGAAGAGATTAGGACACAGGTACAAAGGGAAGACCTAAGTTTGGACTTCTAGCCTCCAGAATTATGAGAAAACTCATTTCTGTTGTTTAAGCCTCCTGCTCTGTGGTACTTTGTTACAGCAATTTTAGCAAACACGCTGGGTAATTTAAACAATTACAGATTAGGGGAAGTTCCCATAGGGATGTATTGACTCCCCTTAGTCCAGCCTGTGGAATTCTTGAGTATTATTTAAAAAGAGATCATCTACACTAATAAAAGAGAAACATGATAATTGGCATATGACTGCTACCCTTCCCATTGGCTAATCAGCGAGATATGCAAATTAACAGACAGCCAAGATAGAGGCCGGCAGCCAGGCAGCTTAAACTGAACATGAGGCTTGCTTGCTTCAGTG
>NW_006283826.1:2694301-2711796 GCF_000327345.1 Myotis davidii
AGGCTGCACCGGGATTGGGCCTGCCCTCTGCCACCCGGGAGCAGGCCTAAGCCAGCAGGTCGTTATCTCCCGAGGGGTCCCAGACTGCGAGAGGGCACAGGCCAGGCTGAGGGACCCCCCCTTCTCCCTGAGTGCACAAATTTTTGTGCACCAGGCCTCTAGTTAGTTCATAAAAGGGTAATATTTATCACAAAAGAATGTATTGCTCATGGGTGAATTTCATGGGGGAAGGTGCTGCTTTGGGGTTAGGCTTTCTCTTAAATTATATTAATATATTTCATACTCTAATCCTGAACATGGCAGTGAGTGTGTGTGTGTGTGTGTGTGTGTGTGTGTTTTCAAGACACAGAGAAAGGTGGGATGGAGGGGGCTGAAGAAAAAGAACAGGATCAGACTGCCTCCTGTCCATGTGTTGCCTTTAATAAAGAAGAGTGACCCAATGGGGAATTTTTATGACTGGCTGTCTGTTTGAACTTGACTGGTCAGGAATCATCTGTCAGAGCCATTCTGAGTTGCCTTTAACACTCTCCCTGGAATAGCAGTGGCTCCAGCAGGAGCTTTTGCAGGTCAGACCAACTCTGTTTTCCTGACAATAAGATCCTCCTATCTGGACCCGGTACTGCTTAACCAAGTTAGGTATAAAATAATTTAAAGCCTCAGCACTCTGGATTTGGAAACCAGCTAAAGGAATGACAGTTAAGGGCTGATTTATGTCTTATTTGTCTTGGAAAGGTGAAGGGAAGAATAATTGAGCACATGAGTTTTGGCAAAATTGGTATGAAGGCATATTGGAGAGGGCTGTTATATTTCTTGAATCTTATATATACTCTGCCCTCATCATCTGGACAATATTTTGACATCCATCCTGGTTACTGTTAGTAAAAATTGTTTATTCTATGTGTAAAATGCCTCATGCAAGGGCATTAGGGGCCTCTGAAGATCTGTTTATTCACTCATCCATTACCAGCCCATCATGTGTCTCCCCATCTATCAATTTAACCACCCATGCGTTCATCCATGTTTCCAATGTCCACCATCTACCCATTCACCTTCTTAACATCTCTCTGATGTAGTGACTTCTGTCCAACCCAGTTCCCGCCCCCGCCCCCCTCATTTCTGTGTGTCCTTGCCTCTTCCTTGTCTCCACTGGTGTCCTTGCCTCTAACCCTTCCCATTTTGCATCTTTTGTCCACAAGGCAGTTTGAATGATCTTTCTACGCTTCAGTTTCCTCTTTTGCAAAATCAGGGTACTATGTATTTCTCTGGACTGCTGTGAATGGGACCATCCTTTATTTTTGTGGAGCTCCTCCTTCATGTGTCAGCACCTGTTTCTGTGGACTTACTGTACTGTGGCCACTGGAAACTTTCAAATTCCCAATGGGGGCCATGGTACTGACAGCACTATTCAAGATAGGCTTCTCTGAGTGTGTGGCCTGTACCTTCCTCATCTCCGTGTCAGGCTACGGCACTTAGGATGCTTGTGCTGC
Organism: Myotis davidii; assembly: GCF_000327345.1. Lineage (NCBI taxonomy): Eukaryota > Metazoa > Chordata > Mammalia > Chiroptera > Vespertilionidae > Myotis > Myotis davidii. Next base: position 2,695,789 of record NW_006283826.1, read on the forward strand.
GTATGTTCATATGAAGTGCTTGGCTTCCCTGTGATCTTGCTGGGAAGAAATGGGTTTAACTCAGAGTCGTCATTCGATTGAGCTTGCCTTGGTGGTGTTTCCAGTGGAGGGGCCCCTTTTCCAAAGCCTGTCTGAGGAGGGTGGATTGGAAACAGGGAAGGCAAAAAGCTTAGCTCACTGTCCTCCGCCCCATAAGAGCTGCCCGGAAACCCAAGTGGCCCCCGAGGGACACCTCCAGGACAGATCTGCCTCCAGGAGGCACATGGTTCTGGCTTCAGAAGACAGCATCTATTCCAGAGGAAACCAGAGAGGGTGGATTTTGTCCCTGGGAGGAGTGTTGCCCCAGGCGCTCCCAGAAAAAAACCCACAGAAGCAGCAGATGGGGAATGAATATTGGCCAGGAGATGATGGCTCTCATTCCATTAAAATATGAAATAGGGAAGTAATGGGAACAGGGCGGTTCGCAGTGAGCATCTGATAAATACCAGGCTGAATGAGCAGGAAGATCAAAGCAACACGATTATCACCCGTGAGAAAGACATGGCCTTGGGTTTTCCCCACTTAAAGTGTTTTCCCTTCTTAGTCCGTTTTAAGAGTTGGCACTGACCTGTGTTTGATAAGTCCAGTAGCCGTTTCTAGTTGCTATTAAAAGAAACCTTAAATGACTATGAAAAGTCAGGCACCATTTTCCTTCCTGGGTTTCTCAGTTTTTAAGTCTGGAATGTTCTGTCGACCTCCTGTCAAGGGGTCTGGAATCTCTGGGTGACAGGGATTGACAGAGAGCAGGAGCAAGTCAGCCCCTTGGGCAGGTACTTACCCTGCCCTTGCGGCAATTAGGGGAGGGCCTGGAAAGGCTGTCCAGTGACTCGGGGGTGGGGGTTGGGGGGTGGAAGGTGGGGATGGGGCTCATCTTCCTCAGGAGCAGTTTGGTTCCAAGGACCAGAAACCCACTTAGCCTTGTTGAGGGAAAAGGACTTGTTGGACAGACCGTGGTGAAAGCTCATAGGACCCCCGGCCTCGGGACAGGATTGCTGTAAAATTAATGGCTATGTTTTCTGGAGATGCTTCTCTCATCTACCCCATGATTCTCTCTGCTGAGAGCTTCCTCTCTTGATTTCAGTGTGGCTCTGGTCTGCGAAAGAGCTCACATCAGGTCTGACTCTGAGGTTTCTGTGGGCTTAGAACTCACAACTCTGTGATGACCATTTCTGTCTCTGTGGTAGGAATTGAATGGGGAAAATCTTGATTTGTGTGTGTGTGTGTGTGTGTGTGTGTGGTAGGGCGTGTTGGATGTTTCATACCTCTCACCAGCTTTAGTTTTTGTAGTAAGTCCTTTATGTGGAAATACACTCTCACCGGGAAAGCTACTGAGAACTATGCTCTACAGCTTACACAGAGTAACCTCCAGAAATAGACTTACCTTGGTAGCAGTTACTATTTATTACTCCTCCATGTCAATGTTACTCCTCCTTCCTAATTTTGTTTCCATATTCTCCTATCCTCAGATTAGAGATCAGCAAACTTTTTCAGAAAAAAGCTAGAGAGTAAATATTTTTAGCCTTAGGGGGCATATGGTCTCTGTCACAACTAGCCTTGTGACAACGCCCAGTTTTAGCAGGAAAGGAGCCGTAGGCAGTACGTAAATGAGTGAGTGTGGCTGCATTCCACTTTATTTATAAAATCAGGCAGTCAGCTAAATGTGGCTCATAGGTTGTAGTTTGCCAACTCTGATCTAGATTCATCAAAGGCAGGGGCCCATGTCTCAGCACTGTTGACATTTTGGACCAGTTAATTCTCTGTTGTAGGTAGTTGTTCTGTGCATTACAGTATGTTTAGCAGCGTCCTTGGCCTCTACCCACTAGATGCCAGTAGCATCCCCTCCCCAGTGTGATAACTGAAAATGTTCCCAGACGTTGCCAAATGGCCCCGGGGGGATGGGGGACATTTCCCTAGTGGCTGTTATTGGTCATGTGACTTGAGCTGGTCCAAATAGACTAATAGGAAGGTCTTATAGTCCACGATTTGAAAGAGGTCTGTCTCCCTCCTCTTAGACTTAAGTAAGACGACATTAGCATCAAGTGCCACCCACAGCCATCTTAAAACCATAATGTTAGATAGGACAAGGGTCTCAAGTCTGGGCTGTTCTTACTAAATGTTATTCTTACTAAACATTAAAATGTCGCACAGTGTTTTGCAGATGCAGCTGTAAACAGGATGAGCTTGACAGGAACTCAACCAGAGTAATGTAGCCAATTGTGAAGAAGAAATCAGGGTGTAATTGACTCCATAGTGTATATAAGCAATGGTGAAGCCCCCCTTCAGGGAGGCAGACCTTTGGATGTGAATCCTGTCTGCTTTAGTTGCCACAAGTGAATAAAACTACCTCGCAACAATCACTTCTAGTGTTTTGGATAGAACACACCAAGCAGGAAACCCCTTGAGTTAGCAAGCACTGACAGGAATCAGACTTGGGAGGGAGTCTGTGCCATGGATGGCAGAGCAAAGGGACAGCACGGATCTGAAACCTCGTTGAGTAGCTAAATCGACCAGACCTGAAACCCTCTACATGTGGCCTTCTTGTTGGATGAGGTGACACATTTCCTCACTGTTTTAGGTGGAGTATCTTAGCGGCATTCAGGGGGGTAATTTATCAATGTGCACAGGGTTTCAGCATTTTAGCTTCCAGTACAGTATGCCTGTTTGTAATGGCTGGACCTGTCATGAGGCAAACAGGGCAGCAGGAGCCGCGTTAGGGGACAGATTCTCTTAGCAAGGGTTTGGGGAGGGAGGCACTGACTGGAGTCTCAATACCTTCATGTTTTCTTTGGCTCCACAAAGGCCTTTGTGACGGTCTCTTATTCCCTGGTCCCCTGCGAATGTAGTGGTGCATTGCGTTTGTCTGACTGGATTGGGGTTGGAGTCCTCTGTGAACTCACACAGTGACATGGGTTCTTTAGAGGAGTTTAAATTGCCTGATTGGTTACAGAGAATTTTTTAATGGTGTCTTCCTGGGAAGGAGATTTGATCAGAAAACAGTGGCTGTGTTTGGCCTGATACAGGGGCATCAGGTCCTGAATTGCAAGTGGAGTGGCTACAGTGATAACAGGAGACCAATTTTTACTCAATTCAAATCACAGTTTTTCTTAAGATCATGCCCTTGTTGTTTCCAAGCCTCCCCTGTCTTCCCAACCCTCTTTCTTACCCTCCCCCTCCAGTTCTTGGCTGATGGTGAGGTGGAAAAAAAATGCACGTAGAACAATAATCAATAAAAAACAAACTTCTAGGATGGTTTTCACAGCAAGTTGCTGAGTGGTGTTGGCAAGGCTGCTGGACTTAGGGCGGCAGGACTAGCTTGTGAAGGCTCTTAGGAGCCTTGGTGAATGATTACGGCCTCCATCCTTTGGGGAACTGAAGGGAGGCACAGTCAGACCCGCAACTTAGAAAGATCTCTGTGGTCATTGGGGCGGGGGGTGGGGGGAGAGCATGAACTGTTGTGGCCAAAGAGCAATACAGAGAGAGAGAGAGAATTTGGGAGCAGTCTCAGTTCAGGCAGGAGATGAGGTGGCTTAGAGCAGGTGGGCGGGGATGCAGAGCAAGCTGGAGAGGTTTAGGAGGCAGAGCAGCACAGATTTAGTGTGAGTGCATCTGGGGAAGGCGGCAGCCCTTTTCCATAATACCTTCCTTCTGCGAAATTAGACGCAGGTGTCTCTGAGTCTTGGCAAGTGGGGCTGTAATTTTCCCATGTCCCCCACCCGCCACCCTTTACCTGATAAAGCTCTGTCATCTGCTGCGGTCTCGCTGCCCACTCGTCACATTGCTTTGCAGGCTTCTGGGGCCAGCATCAAACAAATGGCCCCCATTTCCGACCTCGCCAGTGCTCCTTCTGCCTTGCCCACCCTGCTGTGCCTAGCGAGGGTTGGCTCCAATGCCAGCGTCTGAACGAACATTACTGTCAAGGAACGTGGAAGCAGCCGGGCCAGGGAGCAAGGGGCGGGGTTGAACATTCCATTTGCCATCTGCAGCTCAAGTGAGAGCTGTGCTGATGAGAGCCAGGACCATCTCTGTGAGCCGGAGAAATGCATTTTGGTTGAGCTGGCACCAGGCGTCATCTGTAGCTCCTGGGGCCTGTGGGGTCACTGTCTTCTCTGAGAGTGGGTTGGGGGGCCACATCTTGAGATGAAAGGTTAGTGATGAGCACAGAGGCCTGTTTTGTCCCCAAACCAAAGTCCTCTGCCAAACCCCGTTGTACACAACATGTTGCCGCGCTGCACGCAAGCTAAAGAGTGATGCCAGCCCTTGGCCCAACATAGCGTAGTTGTTCAAAATCACTCTATTAACTGTTCTAACCAAAGCACTTCATCTAAAGCCTAGATCTTTTTATTTTTTTATTTTTTTTATTATTGCTTAAAGTATTACAAAGGGTATTACATATGTGTCCATTTTTTACCCCCGCCCTAGACAGTCCCCTAGCCTCCCCTATTCCCCAGAGTCTTATGTCCATTGGTTATGCTTATATGCATGCATACAAGTCCTTTGGTTGATCTCTTACCCCCCTACCTCCCGCCCCCGAACCCTCCCCGGCCTTCCCGATGCATGTATTTTTCCTTCATTGACTGTCTTATTTCACTTAGCATAATGCTCTCCAGTTCCATCCATGCCGTTGCAAATGGTAAGAGTTCCTTCCTTTTTAGAGCAGCATAGTATTCCATCATGTAGATGTACCACAGTTTTCTAATCCATTCCTCTACTGATGGGCACTTAGGTAAAGCCTAGATCTTAAGATTTCTAAAAGTTAAAGGGATTGTAAGGGTCATTCATTTGACAAATATTTATGTTTGGGAAATTCCTCTTTTCTTCTGAGTACTTCCCCCTCCCCTGCAAACACCCCCCGCCCCCCCGCCCCAAATCTCAATTCAGTACTCTAATCACAAGGGCACCAAGAGAGCTGTTGTTATTACAGCCTTTGGCCTTAGATGATTGGTCCAGATATACATTCCAGACCCAGGCTGCGTCCATTAGAATGCTTTCCTGGGACTCTGGCCTGAGACTAGAGAAAGAAAAGCGAGTCTCTAGTGCCTGAAATTGTAACATAGAGAAGATGGTGGGTGGCTGTTTTTCTTCCATGAAGACCAGGGAAAGACAGAAAACTTGTCAGCAGGGAGAGGGAGACAGAGACAGACAGAGATTATTTCTGGTCCAGCTATTTCCTACTCTTTCAGTTTCATTAGCACCCTCCCCCCATTCTTATAATAAACATGCCCTTTTTGCTTATGTTTGGTCAAGGTGAGTGTCTTTTATGAGGGTGGAGGGGGCAGAAATCTCTGCCCTAGACTGGCAACCCTTTGAAGGATTAAAGAAAACGTTTATCTCAACTCTTTTGGTGTTTACAGAGTCGCCCTAAATAGAAACCCATTGGCACACTCATTACTTGCTATAACTTCCTCACCTCTATACTGGTGTTTGCTCCACTCCTTAAATATACTACTTTTACTCCATTTCTTGTCTGATACAGTGGAATTGTCAGAATGCCAGCACCCAGCCAGAGGCCCCGGCATGCATGGATTCCTTTACTCTTCGAGACCACGTCGACACCAGCCTGAATGTATCAGCCAACCAAACAAACTCATAAATGCCAATTAGTTATATTGATGAGCAATGTTTATAGGTTCCTGCAGATCAATTCATAAATATTATAAATTGCAACAATTTCTGAATAATGGCTGTGACTAATGGCTCTGGTTGTAGTGGATTTTATCACTTTGTTGAGCACCTAATTGTCCTCAGCCTTACAGAGTGTTTCTGTGACCTGCAAAACACGACAGTGACTCAGAGCCCAGCAACTTCAAGGTCAAAAAGCTTGCATTCTAGCTTCTATCCTGGGGTGCCAGGGAAAATGTATTTCACTTTTGGAACTAACTGGTGGTCTAGTATTTTTTGATGGTGGAGAGCTGTCCTTTTTCACTGACTTAGGAAATATCATGTATTGTCACTTCTACCAGAGATTCACTCATTCATTCACTCAGTAAGTATTTATGGAGCACTTTCTATGTGTCTGACACTATATGAGTCCTGGGAATATAGTGGTGTATTAGTCAGGATAGGCTAGGTTATGCTGCAGTAACAAGTTAACTTTGAAATCCCAGATGCTTAGCAACATTTTTTTTCTTTTCTTATTTATACTACACATCCAGTGTGGGTCAACAGAGGCTGTTCCTCCGTACAGTTACTCAGGGATCCAGGCTAATGGAACATTGCCAATCACTGCAGGAGGGGAATTGATAACTGGAGAATTACTGTACCAGCTTTTCTCTGCTTCAGTCTCAAAGTGACCTATATCACTTCTGTACCTCTTCCCCTGAGCCAGAATTAGCCACATGGCCCCAGTTAGCTGCAGAGGAGGCTGAGAAATGTGGAGGGAGCGCATGGAATGTTTGGTATGCTTACCTGCCCTTAGAGAACTTGTATTGTAGCTTGCATTATAGGAGAAGGCAGGGATCAAACAAATTATTGCATAAGCAGTTGTTTAACAACAATTGGGATAAAGGCTGCTAAAGAGCATCTGGGAAGATTGTAAAACAAGAGACTTTCTAGGTGGTCTGGGGTGGCTTCCCTAGGTAAGGGTCATTTCAGCTGAGCCCTGAGGGATGAATCGGAGGTGGGAGGATGGGGAGTGAGGCACCCAGCTCTCTCAGAGATAGATCACCTCAGGGTCTGCTCTCCAAGCACTTACAGTGTAGCATGAGAGGTAAGAAGTGTAGAGAAATAACGATACTCGTTAGCCAACAGTGACAGCCTAATGGTTGAGCACATGCTGTGTTAAGTGCTTTCTGTGCATTATCTCCCTTAATTTACCCTCACAACAGGTTTAGAAACATACTGCACATCAAGTGTCTGGGCGAGACTCGAACTCTGAAGTTGATGCTCTTTACCACTGTGTGCTCCTCCCTCTGGGTGATGGCTCAGTGACTGACCAGTTCAGCTCAGAGCTCGGTGACTGCCAGGGCATAGGAAGAAGAGCTCCCTCTTCCAGGCTGACCTTCCTCTGCCTTTCTGATAAGTCACTGAGTCTCCCAGAACCTCCGTTCATCATTAAATTGAGAGCATTTGGCTGGATCAAAGCTTTTCAGGAATGTTTTAATGTGGTGGGATATTTTTTTAAATGCAATCAGAGAGCCCTGGCTGATGTGGCTCAATTGGCTGGAGCATCATTTCCCACACCTGAAGGTCCTGGGTTTGATTTTCAATGAGGGCACATACCTAGGTTGTGGGTTCGATACCTGGTCAGGGCTCGTACAATCAATTGATGTCTCTCTCACATCGATGTTTCTCTCTCTCCTTCCTCTCTCTCTAAAATCAATTAAGAAATTGGATTATATAATCTTCCCAGAGGTTAGGGCATTTATAAGTTTTACATTGCTCTATGCGACTACCCCTCCCCCCCCGCCCCCAAGGGCTAACCACCCTTAATAATTTCAACATGCTTTTTAATGGCTACAGCAGTCTTTCTTTTTAAGGGCAATTCTGATGTTGGGAGCCTTTTTTATGTTGTGTTGAAAACTGCCTCTTATCCCTTTTATTCTTGGCACCAGGCTTTCTTTATGGACCTAGTAAAAGCAAAACAAAACCAAATAAAAATAAAATAAACGAACAGTAAAGCAAAACAAAACCACAGACAAGCCCATTAGTGTCTTTTTGACTAGCATCCTTGTCTCCCTGTCCACAATGGACTGATCTTTGGCTGCCTTTGGAGGCGGGGTAAGGTTACAAGCAGGGCTGTGCAGCCAGACCTCCTGGGTTCCTTGAACAAGTTTCCTAATTCTCTGTCTCAGTGTTCTCATCTGCGAAATGGGGGAACTAGCGGAACCTGCACCACGGGGTTGCTGTGGAGATGAAGTGAGGAGTATGTGTGAAGCCTGGACCAGGCCTGGCATGTGCTGTCAAGTGGTTCCCACAGGGTCTGGATTCTCCACAGAGAAGAGGAAGGCGGCAAGATTGTCAGGCTCCGAGACTCTCACCCGGAAAACGCTCCTGGATGCAGGCTCCCTGTTTTCTGTTTGTGTCTTTGACTCAGAACTCATTTCAGTGATTAGTGTTGCATGTCTGCCCGTGGCTGCAGGGCTGGAAACTGAAATCACGAGAAAGGTAGGAAGAGCCCAGGGGATAGAGACAGGCAGGGAGAGGGAAGGCATGCTGTCAGGGTGTGGACCGTGGTGAGAGGTGACAGCTGCTGGCCCCACTGCTTACTAACGTGGTGAACGTGGGCCAGCTGTTTAAGCTTCAAGGCCCTCATCTGCAGAATGGGTTGAACCCGTTCACGAACCCATTTTGCAAATAAGGAAATTATTCTATTCTTATTCACTGCTACCTACCTTCACTCCTTTAATTCCCAAACAACCCCATGAAGCAGACATGAATGTCCTATTTTACAGATGAGGACAATGAGGCACTGAGAGGTGAGTGGTTTTCTCAAATCCACACCCTTAGGAAGGCTGGACTCTTAACCATCTTGTTATGCTGATTAAATGAATAACAATAAGCCTACCCCTAACTGAGCTTCTTGTCCTGTGACACCTTCTCTCCTTCAATCCTCATAGCAGCCTTGTTCAAAGACTGGCTCCTGAAAGTCACCCAGCAGGAGTGCCAGGCTGGGATCCTCATCCCTGCCTATACCTGAGGTTCCTGCAGGCACTCCTACAGTAATGCCAGGCCCACACCAGGGCTTCCGATTTCATTAGTCTGGGGGTGGGGATGAGGGCCCCGCATGGGGAGTTTTAAAAAGCACCCCGGGTGATTTTCACCTGTAGGCAGGATTGAGAATGGCTGTGTAGGGGGATTTTACCCGCTCCAGGCGTGGCTCTCAGCTTCAGCTGCACATTAGAATCATCTGGGAGCATCTAGATTCTGAGGTCATGGGTTGGGTCATCAGCTTTCCTCAGTGAGCTGACTGATGCTTATTGGATTCTACTAGATGCCAGACTGTGCATTTGCCAGACACAGCACCGACTCACTGAACCCTGGAGTGACCAGCCCGTCCTGGCGTGGGGCGGGGGCGGGGGCGAGGGGTTTCCCATCCTGAGAACCCCCTCAGGTCTGACGCGGACAAACCAGGATGGCTGGCCAGCCTGCCGGGTCTGCCTCAAACCTGTTTCTTATTGACCTCACTCAATTATTTCACAACAAATCTCCGAGGAAAGTTCTGGCAAACCCATGCTGCAGATGAAGACACTGAGGCACACTATTCAGTTCTCCCACCCATGTCCTTCCCACTACTCTCGCGATTCCAGGTTCTAGGCCCAGCAGCCACAGGCAGAGTATTGGTTACACAATAAACAGTGATTACAAAATACTTTCTGAACTGTTATTTCATGTCCTCTCGGGGGCAACCAGTAAGGCCAGGAGGGGTTTTTCGGTCTCCATTTCACAGAACAGGGGGTGAGGTTCAGGAAGGGCAATGATCTTTCCATGGTCAGCGGCCACCGTTGTGGATGGGAAACCTGATCTGATGGCTAGGCGATTGCATAGCGTCTGTCATGTTGTGTGGAGGATGAAAAATGTCCCCTCACAGTTCATTGGCTCTGATACTGTTTGCATTCATCATCAGACCGTGGACTTCCCAGCCTCCCCTCCTGCAGGGGCTGAGTCTCACTGCGGACTCCTTTCCCTGCGGGCTCTATGGGCTAGAAAAGGCCAAGATGATTACTGGCAGTCGGGTGCTGTTCATTTAGAACATCTGCCTTCAGTTCCCCAAGGCCTGCTCCATCGGAGGACACACACTTGTGCCAGGCATGGTGAGGCTCTGGGGAGAGATCTGGACAGGGCTCATCAGGCACCTGAAATGTCACCTGAGGTGCTGAATGACGGGCAGAGAGGCAGGCTTGTACGGGGATTATTTTAACATAATCTAGTGTTCCTGGGAGAAGTGGGGAGAGAAATGGGAGACAGGGGTTGCCTGGTTTTTCAGTTCAAGGCAGCTAGAATATTTTTTTTTCCTCCAGAAAAGTGACCAGCTGAGTGCTCCAGGGGAGAGGGATGGGGACCTCCCTGCCCTGGAGTAGTTCTGCAGGCTGTTTTGCAGGAAGATTTGCATATTTGAAACATTCTCATGTCCTGTGAGCTGATTTTAAGAGGTCAAAGACATGCTTAAATATGTTATGTAGTTATATTAATAGAACTAGAAAAACTATACTATAACTATACATTAAAGTGGAAATTCACCAGGGCAGGGACTTTTGTCTATTTTGTTCATGGCTGTAGGCTCAGAACCTAGGACAGCTCCTGGCATATTGTAGGTGCTCAAATAATGACTGAATCTCCCAGAATATGTGTGGTTTTACCAGAAAATGGAATTTGGACATAGGCATATAAGATAGATAGGGTTTAATTTTGAGGAAATAAGTAAGGGAGGGGCTGATCCAGGTGAACACACCCTAAGTGAAAGCTAAGAGGTAGGATAAACAAGGCCTACAATCACATAAGCTAACAGCTGTTGCAGGCTTACTGTACACCAGGCACTCTGGGAGGCGCTTTCATGTATTAACTAATTCAGTCCTCATAACAGCCCTCATAATATCACTTCAAAGATGGGAAACCTGAGGTCCAGAACAGCGAGCATCTTGCCAAGGATAAGCTATATCAGTGGCTTGGCTGTGTCCCAGAGTCCTGTGAGGTGCTGGGGTCTCAGGCCAGTTTGGAGGTCTGCGGCAGGTAGGGTGTGTGTCCCAGTCTGCACAGGGCCTGCCGCTGCCGCCTCAGCTCAGGTGGCAATGGCCTGGCCTCCTACCTGCTCTCTGGCCCGCGGGAGCACACCAGGCCTGCTTCCTTTTTAACCCAGTGGCTGCTTTCACAGGCTTCCATTTTTAGCTCTCCAGACTGGAACGCAGTGTTCAATGCACTGTAAACCTCAATGTCAGTTTGATTATAAGAGAGGCGTGTGTGGGCTCCTGCTCTCTCGTTTCCCTGTCTAATAATAACCCTCTGGATTTTTTTTCACCCTTTTTCTTCTGCAGCCCTCAAAGCATTTCATATGCAATGTCCCATTTAAGCCCATGAAGGCAGGTGATGGCGTTTATGTGAAAGGATTTCAGCAGCTACTCAGTTCTCTTCAAACTGAAAGAGTTAGCATCAGCATCTTAAATGTGGGGGATTGAGTCATGAGAGAGTAAAGAGAACTGCTAAAGGGGCTAGTGTTTAATGAATGCCTACTATGTGAATCTTATTTTATTAACCTGGTAGGTGCATTTGTGAATTTTCCTTTTTCATGGATGAGAAAAAATGGCTCAGAGAGGCCAAGTGACTTGTTCAAGGCCACATAGCTAATAATTGATAGACTATATATTTACCCCAGACTTACCCTTGGTTTCTCCATTGTAGCGTTAAATGGGATATTGGGGAGATAAAGGCACATCAGATCTTAGTGCTCTTGGTTCCCAGACTAAGCCAGCCCCCTGTCCTCTTCCTTCGAGCTTCATGTGAAGAAACTATAGAAGGATTACTTCTGATCATCATGACCATCTCCTACCTTCTAAAAGAATCTTGAAAGTAGGAAACGGCTTGTCTGCTTTTTCTTCCATCCCCATTACTCATTCACTCATTCATTCATTCATTCATACTCATACATGTATTCATGCATTCAGCAAGCATTTCACTGCTCCTTTTTCTGTGAACATGGATGGATAAAGACACAGTTCCACTGAGTCTCTTTTCATCAGGGCCTTGATTTCGACTAAAGCCCTTGTGTGATCTGTAACAAGTGACTGCACCTCCCTGAGCCTCAGCGTCCTCATCTGAAGAATAGGAGTAATAATGATTCCTATTTTATAGGGGTGCTGTGGGGAGCAAAAAATATTTGAGAGTCAAGGAATGGGTCAACCTCCAGGACAGAGATGTGGGTCCTGTGAGGAGTATATGGAGAGATGTTTTTTGGGGCAGAAGGCTATGCCCAGTTCAGTGTTGCTGGCACAGTTCTATGATGATGGTGACCTCCACTCTTAGGTCAAAACTTACTATAGCATGTCCCACACATTGGCTGTTTGGGGGAGGTTGGAAAGTTGAATTGATGAATGTTAAAAAGTGTTGATGGAGCATTTCCTTGGTAGAGAGACTGTGGGGAGCTGGATCCAAGGCCCAGCTCTCCCACATGACAGCTGTGTAACGTGGGGACAGTTGATTCACCTCTCCGGACCTCAGTTTTTGCTTCTTCAAACGGGAAATGGTAATGTCTGTAGTGTTCTTGTGATAATCAGAAGTGATATTTAGAAAGTATTTAGTACAGTGCTTGGCACCTAGTGGTGCCAGCAAATGGACATTATTACTAATGCAGAAAGGTGCTGATTGAGATTCTGCAGTATCAAAAACTCACCTTAAAACCCAGGGGTTAGGTCTTCAGGTAGAGCTGGGTCCAGGTGCTCTTATGATGCCATGATCTGGTCCCTCTTCAAACTCCTAGCTCTGCTTTCATTCGTGTTGGCACTGCTCTCAGGAAGGCCCTCTCCTTCTGGTGGCAAGAGGCCCCCAGTGCTCAAGACTCATATACTGCCCACAAACCCAGTGGGACAAGGCTTTTTTCCTATAGTTACAGCAAAACCTATGACCCTGAGTCCCATTGGACCAGATTGGGCCTTGTCCCCATCACTGATTATCCATGTTTGGGGCATGTCCCTCCCTCATGCTAGGGGGAGCATCAGCTTTAAACACACCATGGGGACTCTGAGTGGGAGAGGGCCATTTCTTCAAAGAAAAATCTAGGTTCTTTTACTGGAAAAGGGAAATGGATGCCGAACAGCTGTGTTTAGGCTGGTTTTCCCAGGAGCAGTCCAGAAATGAGAATCTGTATGTAAGTAACTTATTAGAAAATGCTTATGGGAGAAACTTGTAAGGGAGTGGGTGAAGCAGGTAAGGAAAGGGGAGGAAGCCAAATCAGAGTGTGATTCAGGTGAAGTCCCAGCCGTAGCCTGCTCCTGTGGGGAGCTCTGCAGTGTAAATCATACCTCAGAGTGTGTCTTACCTTTAGGCACAGGGACTGGGCATTTGTACCCATGAACCAGTCATTGGCAGGGCTTCCCTGGGCGTATGAATTCCCAAGGACTTCTGGGACTCCAAACGGAGGACACAGCAACAGGAGTTCAAGGACAGTGCTCTGAAGAAGGTCATAGGTGTGAGGCTTTGACCGCAAAGCACACAGAAGCTCAGGGGTGTAAAAAGGGATACAAAGGGACCTGATGCCCACTATTTTGGGGGGAAATCACAGCTTCTTGGAACAGAAGAAATGAAGGAGGAATAAAGGAGTAAGGAAAAGGGAAAGAACAGGCACCAGTGAGAAGATGGGGTGGTGAGATGGTCAGGGTTGAGGAGGAGAAACCAAGAAGCAGCCCCCACTCAACCCCTGTTTTTCTGCCATACTCACTACCACTGACAGTGGCCATTGTCACAGTGTCCCTTACAGTCCTCAGCAACATGCTGAGACCACTCTGCAGAAACAAGTGAAGAGGTGATTCAGCCAAGGGCACAGGCAGCAGAGAAGCCAGAAGGGTCGCCCCAGTCCTCCACTAGATGGATGAGGCTGGCATGAGGTCACGGGGCCAAGGGAGCGCTGGGTACCTGCTCATGCCAAGCCGGGCTCTCCAGCAGCTGCAGGTCTAGAGGTTCAGAAGTCCCTTGAGCTCATTTAGTCTCTAACTGCCTCCTCCCTCCCCACCTCTCACCCTCCAATGGCCTCTCTATCCATCAGGAGCACCTACCCCTTCACCACACCGGCTTTCATCTGTCACCGTTTTCCCAAGCCATCTGGCGTCGGGGCTTTCTGCAGAGGGAGCTGAGAGGCAGTGAGGGAGAAGTAAGTGAATGTGCCAGGCCAAGTCAGCAGCGTTGTCCTCAGGGTCATGGCCACTGCTCTAATTACTTTGAGGGTGATGAGGTAGTTCAGGCCAGGGATGCTAAAATAAGAGTCATTTATTGGGCACTTGCTATGTGCCAGGTTCTGTGCTAAGTGCCCCATGAGCATTATCTCATGTCATCACATCCAATGTTCACAGGAACTGGCATACTAGGACTTTAGTGGTTACAAGTAATAGGAACCCCAGTCAGACCGGCTGGAGGAGAGAAAGACTTTTTTAGCTCATGAAATGACAAAGTCGAGGGGAATTAGGCACAGCCGGTCCAGGCGTTTAGCTAATGTCACCGGTCTCTCTTCATGTTTCTGCTGTGCTTTCTTTCCTGTTGGCTTCACTCTCAGGCAGTCAGGCAGCTCCTCTGTTCCCCACCCTTCAGTGATGACAATTTGGCCTCCAGCAGTCAACTGGGTGCCAGTAACCAGCTCACTAACCTTCTCAGTGGTTCATACTACATACAATGGTGTTTCATTGGACCAGCTTGGCTCTTATGTTAATTTCTGTACCAATCACTGTGCCAAGGGTGGTGGAATACTCTGATTGGCCAGGCGTTGGTCATGTGCCCACATTTGGAGCTGGGGGTGTGTGATTAGCTTCATCTGGAACACCTGGGCTGAGAATTGGTGCGTGGTAGTTCTTCAAAGCAAAAATCTACATATTCTAGCTAGGAGAGGGGACTGAGTCCTGGCAAGGAGAGATAAAAGATGAGAGGTCCACGTGCCGTTTGTATTATGCTCACAGCTTCAGACAGATAAAATAATGATCTCAAGACCATACATCTAGCAAGTGGCAAGGTGGTGATTAGAAACCAGTATGGTTCTAGGGCAGGGGTGGGCAAACTTTTTGACTCGAGGGCCACAATGGGTTCTTAAACTGGACCGGAGGGCCGGAACAAAAGCATGGATGGAGTGTTTGTGTGAACTAATATAAATTCAAAGTAAACATCATTACATAAAAGGATACGGTCTTTTTTTTTTTTAGTTTTATTCATTTCAAACGGGCTGGATCCGGCCTGCAGGCCGTAGTTTGCCCACGGCTGTTCTAGGGTCTGAGCCCTTGACCACCACTCCAGGGCTGCTTTGATGAGAGAAGAGGTGGCACCATTTCTGGAGTCTCTGAAGGGCTGTGGCATTGTCTCCATCAATAAATATTGATTCATTTATTGGGAATGAGACATGGATTAGGTCAGGAAGCATGAATTCTACCTCTGGGCTGCCAGTTGTTGAATATATGACCTTGGCCTAGAAATATAACTCTGAATCCAGTTTCCTCGTCTATGTACAGTAGAATGGCGTGCTCTCTGCCTACTTCATGGGGTAGATAATTGGACATGAAGATGCTTCTGCATCTGCTGTTCCTTCCACGCATGGTGACTGTTCCTTCAGGCCGAGTGAGGTGGCCCCTCCTCTGTGCACTGCAGTGATATCTGTATGAGCCCATTTTCTCCTGAGGGCTTGGACAGACTTTATTCATTCATTACTTTAATAAGGATATTTGAATACCAATTATGTGCTAGACATTGTGTTATATACTGTTTCTTTATCTGATGTCTGGCCCATAGTAAGTACTGGGTAAACTCTGGTTAAACGGAACCTTCCTATCATTCTCCTAGTGTAGCAGTGAATGACGCTCTTGACGACTTCCTGCCTTCTGCTTGTTGCTACTGCTAACTAATCACTAGGGATGTGTCCGGACCTCCACAATGCAACCGAAAAAAATCACAAGATGGATTTTGGAGAAAATGTGTTAAAAATCTCAGGACTGAGAGGGGAAAAAATCAAAGTTATCAATAAAAGATGCTTGGGCAAGAAGGTGACCTCACTAATAGGCATTCCGTGGAACTTGCTGTCTTGGGCAGCTTGGGAGACAGAGATTTTGGGGAGCCCCACTGGAACCCCATGATCCTGGCTGGATATATCCCAGCTAGTTGGATTGAGCCCTAATCAAGGCACTGGCAGCATATGCCCAGTTGGGTTTCAGAATTGCTATGGATCATTGAGTGCCTGCCACTTCCCTGCTTTTTTTTTTTTAAATTAAATCTTTATTGTTCAGATTATTACAGTTGTTCCTCCTTTTTCCCCCCATAGCTCTCCTCCACCCAGTTCCCACCCCACCCTGTGCC
>NW_006283826.1:2713518-2720205 GCF_000327345.1 Myotis davidii
TCCTGGGGCCCCAGAGACTCACCCAGAACTGGAGTTCAGAGCAGTTGGGGGCTTGTGACTCTCGATTCAAAAAGACAGCTGCGTCCTCAGTTGCCAGCCCTTGCCACGTGTGCCTCTGCACTTTACTTCTGCACCTCCTCTGAGTCTCAGTGTGCTTTTATCTTTCCTTCTAGTTATAGAATTTCCACCCAGCCAGCCTTCCTGTAGTTCTGGATGATGTCCATTTTGTCTTTTAGTTGTATTTTTGAAGGAAGGCAGCGATTTCTGGTGTTTACCTATGCCGCCATCTTGGTTTTCTGACTTCCCTGCTTTTTAATGGGATGTCCATAGCAGCATGCCTGTCTCACCATTGTAGGTTTGGTAAGTATTTTTTTTTTTTTTGGTGGACCATAAGGCATAGTTTTACTTATTTTAAAAAAATTCTAAGAATTTGCCCATTTTTTCCCCATAAAGATGAAAAGAAAATATAGTCAGGGCCATGCCAGGCCAAGCATGAAACTTAGAGACCAGGGACACTATCTAGCACTACTCAAACATCCAAACAGACTGCCCACTCATAATTAAGCTCCACTCAAGAACAAAAACATCATGCTGGTGCTTTCGTAGTCTTATCAGAAAGTATCAAACGAAGGTTCTCTACCAACAACGAGGACTCATGGTCCTTGCTCGTGTAGTCCTGATGTGACCTGCTGACTGCAGTGTTGGGAAGGGGCAGTTGTCTGCTCGCTCAGACCATGAGGAAAACAGCCAAGTTCACCCATCTGCAGTGGGTGTCTATTACGTCACAACTGCTCTCTGGTCACATGAGATGCCATTGATTCCAGGACCCACTCCCATTTCATCAGTGTGACAACACGCATCTTGGAATGATGATCTCACCCAGAAAATGGGGATAATAGTGTCTATCTGGTGTGTGTGTGTGTGTGTGTGTGTGTGTGTGACACAGAGAGACAGAGAGAGACAGAGAGAGACAGAGACAGTCCACAGCACAGCTCAAGGCCTGTGCAGACTCTCAGTAAGTGGCGGCCGAGGAATATTACTACAGTGACTCTGCATTTGGAAGTGGACACATGGTAGTGAGGTAAGTACCAAAACCTCAGGAAAAGGAAGTGCGCACCAGAGCAGAGAGGGCAGGCCCAAGGAAATGGCAGTACATGCAGTGCCAGGGCCTCATTAAAAGCAATGCCTCAGAAATGCTTTGGTTACTAGAGTGAAAAACTCAAATTAAACTTTGGGTCTGGGAGTGGGGCTCTCTAGCTAGGGAACTCTGTCAGCTTCCCTGGGGAGGGCTGTGGTACTTCCTCTAGCCCCGGGAAAGCCAGGCGCTGCCCCTGAGCCTGCTGTGTTCTCCGGAGCTGCTCTCTCCAGGACAAGGTGTGATAACAGCTGTGCCTTGCTCTATCTCTGGGTGAAGCCTTGCTCTCCCAGACAGGGGCCTTGTTTATGCTGCGTTTCCCTCCTCCTCAGAGAAAGCCAGGAAGGGATGGAGAATGAGGAAGTTGTAGGAAAGCAGCAAAGAAGGACTATGATTAAAAAATATACATTTTTAAGTTTGTAGCTGCAGAATTCTTTGATCAAATGAAATGTTGCCATGAACTCTAACATGAAAAGCAGCTCTTTAAAGGAGCTGCTTGCTTGGTGTCAACACTGGGTAGCATTTTTGCAATATCTAGTAAAGCTAAGTAAACATGGTGACATTCTATGACCCAGCAATCCCACTGGTTGGTATAGCCCTGGAGGACCGCTTCGCAGACCTCAGTGGGCAGATGAACCTGGGGGGCTTATGAAAATGCCGATTTGGGCTTAGTGGCTCCTGCATGGAGCCTGAGAGTGTGCATTTCCGCCAGCGCCCAGGTCTGCTGCTGCTCAGACACGGGCCCACGGGAACTGCTTCCTAAAGTTCCTTTTGGCTCTGACTGCCAGGAAGAAATACATTCTAGATTGAAACCCACTATACACTTATCTATAATTGAAGCCAAAGTTTTATGAAGCAATACTTGCCCTTGCTCTGTGATGCACTCTAATAGTTTCTCTTCTCTTTTGGGAGGAAAAAAGGAAAAAGGAGTGTTGATCACAAAGCCACTGAAATGATTTCATTATTCACCAGTGGGTCTCAAGCCATGCCTTGAAAAACAGAACCCTAGAGAAATTCTTATACCCACGGACCAGGAAACAGGAAGGCTCACTGATGCATTGTTTGTAATAACAAAAAAATTGGGAAAAGCCAAATAAAGCTAAAGAAACAACAACCCGAAAGGTCTATCCACAGGAGGGTGTATCCGCACATTTGTGATGAGCTGTGCACACGGTGGAACAGCGGAAATAAATGAATTTGAACTGTATGAGTCAGCACGTATCTGAAACACAACATTAAGTAAAAACATCAGCTGAAGAATACATGTTATAGGACACCATTCGTATACAGTTTAGAAACAGGCAAATACGTCTATTTGTTATTTAGGAGTTCATATGTAGTAAAGGTATAAAAACTCACAAGGGAGAATGGTTGCCTCTTTGGGGAGAGGGTGGCCTCATTAATATGTATATGTAAAGCTTCATTTTCTAAGATGGGTGGGTGATGAGTCCATGGTGCTCATTATATTAGTCTCTATCCCTTTTTTTTTATAGGTTTGAGCTACTTTGTAATAATTAAAACTTTTTAAAGAAAGAAAAAGAAAGGAGGAGGTTCTTGGGTTGAAATTTGTAGGGGTTGTGCTAATCTCCTAGCGGCTGCCATAACAAATTACTAAAAACTTGGTGGCTTACGACCACGGACGTTTATTCTCGCACAGTTCTGCAGCCCCTAAGTCTGAAATGGAAGTGCTCTCCCTGGAGGCTCTGAGGCAGAATCTGCTCCAGGCCCCTCTCTTAGTGTCTGCTGCCCACCATTGGCATTCCTTCGGTGTGGGGCTTCATTCTGCCACTATCTGCCTGTCTTCACCTGACCTTTTCTCTGTGTCTCAAATCTCCTCTCCTTTCTCTTGTAAGGATACCAGTCATTGGATGTAGGCCCACCCCAAATCCAGGATGATTGCATCTGGAGATCCTTAATTCCTTCTGCATAGACCCTGTTTCCAAGTAAGTCCACATTCACAAGAATGGGGTTAAGATTTGGACATCTCTTTTTTGTGGGGAACAAAATTTAACCTACTATAGGGTATAAAATCTTTTCCATGAAACCCTGTCCATGAAACCCTTTCCCCTCAATATTATCTACACTAATAAAAGGGTAATGTGCTAATTAGACCAGGAAACCTTCCAGGAGACCTTCTGGACGTCCTTCCCGACAAAGCCATGGTGCGGGGGCCAAGGCAGAGGCAGTTAGGGGCCATCAGGCCAGGAGGGGAGGGCAGTTGGGGGTGATCAGACCATCAGGGTAGGAGCAGTTGAGGGCGATCAGGCTGTCTGACTGCCAGTTTAGTGGGATCGGGCCTAAACTGGCAGTCAGATATCCCCCAAGGGGTCCCAGATTGGAGAGGGTGCAGGCCAGGCTGAACACCCCTTTCCCCCCGTGCATGAATTTTGTGCACTGGGCCACTAATTATGATTATATTGCTTATTTCTCAACCTCAGCACTATTCACATTGGGGTTAGATAATTTGCTATGAGGGGCTTTTTTATGCCGTGAAGGATGTTTAATCTACCCACTAGATGCCAGTAGCACCTCCCATTAGTTGTAGCAGCCAGAAATGTCTCCAGACATAGCCAAATGTCTCCTGAGGATAGGGTTGCAAGATAAAACAGTGCCCCAGTTAAATATGAATTTCAGATAAATCTTTAGTATAAGTATATTTTAAATATTTCATGAGATATGCTTATATTAAAAATTATTTATTGTTTATACTAGGCATCCTGTTTCCCCTCCACACCCCCAACACCAAATCTGGCAACCCTCCCTAGGGGGAAAAATTACCCCTGGTTTAGAACACCTAGTTGAGAACTGGCACTACAAATTTATATTCATCAAGTGCTTACTCTGTGCCCAGCACCGTGCCAAGCCCTGTTCATGATTTATTGCATACACTCCTTGAAACAACCTTGAGAAATAGGTGCTATAATTAACCTCCAGCAAACATGTACAGGGGTTGAGTTTCAAACCCAGATCCATGTTTTCATAGGTGCTGTGAGTTGTTGGGTACTGGGTGGGAGATTGGTGTGGCTACTTGGCAGATTGTGTATTACCTCATGCACTTAGGGGAAAATGGTGCTGATGTCTAGACCAGTGGTCGGCAAACTGCGGCTCGCGAGCCAAATGCGACTCTTTGGCCCCTTGAGTGTGGCTCTTCCACAAAATACCGACTTCTGCGCACGGGCCACGAAGTTTCAGTTGCACTGTACATGTGCGCCCACACGTGGTATTTTGTGGAAGAGCCACACTCAAGGGGCCACAGAAGTGCATGTGGCTTGTCAGCTGCAGTTTGCCGACCACTGGTCTAGACCATCATGGTGAGAAGTACTGGGTTAGAGGAAATGAGAACAGCAGAAGGGGCATTGCTAGGGGAGAAGGTGTGAGACTCTAGGACAGTGGTTCTCAACCTTGGCTGCACATTAGAATCACCTGGGAATCTTTTTAAAATCCTGATTTCTAGGCCTCCTCCTCCAGAAATTCTGTTTCTTTGTTATGGGGTGGGGCCACAACATTAGTAACTTAGAATTTCCAGAGGATGAGGCTCAGAAGTCAGGATTTTAAAAAGATTCCCAGGTGATTCTAATGTGCAGCCAAGGTTGGGAACCACTGCTCTAGGAGGAGCTATTTGTTGAAGATGGGATTTTTATGGATGATCCTGGGATGTGGGATCATCTGGCAGGAAGAGAAGCAGCCGAGTTGTGAGCTGTGGTGGGGAGATCACAGTATTCAGCAGACCTGGGTTTGCATGTCGGTTTTCCGAGCTGGCATGGCCTTGGGTAGATGCTGTAGTGACAGTATATGACATTTATTGTGCACTCGGTGTGTGCCAGGTACTGCTTGCTCTGAGTGCCAGCCCCACATGATCTGATTTATTCCTCAAACGACCCTCTTAGGGTGGCTCATCTTACAGATGAGAATGTTGAGGGTTAAGAAACTTGCCCCATATCATGAGCCTGGTGAGGGGCAGAGCTGGGAGTCCCACGACCTTTTGCTGTACAGAATGATGCACCAACCACCTGGCCAGGGCCACAGTCCACGTTTTGAAATCACTGTTCTCTAGTGTGTCACATCAATACCTCTTTAAGTCTTAGTTTCCTCCTTTCTCCAATGAAAATAGATAAAACTCATCTACTCCCAGACTCTTAAGGTGTCTTAGGATTAAATGGGTCAATGTGTCTAAATCATCAGCATAATCGGCCCTGACTCAGAGGAACTTGAAGTTGTTATTATTAAGGGAGGGGCGTGAGGCCAGAAGCAGGGTTCCCTCCCGCCCTCCTCACAGGCAATGTGAGTTCAGCATATTGTGTCTCACTCATCTAGGTTCATTTCACTTTAAAATCGACGTGCAGTGAGCACTTACAGTGTGCCAGGCACCATCTCCGTTTCCAAGGCCAGGATTTCCCCACCAAGCCTAGAGCCCAGAGCCCATAGTTGGCCCTCCAGAAGTGACTGATGAATGAGTGACTACAGGAACAAATAAATGCAGAGAGCAAGTGAGTCCTGCCTCCCCAACAAAGGCATCAATTCATCTGCGAGAATTGCCAAGGCTGGTCCTGGGATAATGGATTAGCATTGTCTTCCAATAAGGGTGGTTTCATCCATCTGAAGGATGGAGATAATATATTCCTTGCAAAGCTGTTGGGTGGCTTAATTAACTAATATTTATAAACTGCCTCCTAAGCCACCGATCAAAAGCAAGGTAAAAAAAAAACACCTCATGCTACTGGTATTAATTTACTGCTTCCCTGCACTGGGCCTTTTAAATGTGTTTCTTGGAACAGGAAGAGGTAGTGCCTAGGTTTAAGATAATTAAATTTTAGATAAAGATCATCTACTCCTTGATTAGAGCTGAAACAAGCCCTTTTCCTCTTTGCCGAATCTCCACTTTTCTCATACTCAGGTGAGCTGCCTTGTTTTGGGAACATCTGCTGTTGAGACAGTAACTTTCTCTCTTTGTATCTATCATTTAAGGCAGGTATTTCCACTAAAGTCTTCCTGGGGCCTTATCGGCGCTTATAAAAAGGCGAGAAGGGCCACAAGATCATTTGCATAACCAGCTATTGATTGGCATTTGACTTGTATAAGCTGTCATGGTCTGTACAGTTATATCTTATTTGATTTCCAAAAGCTTTGCCATTTCTGTTTATATAATTATACAAGGGACTCATGCTCCCAGAGTCATTTGAGGGGTAGAAGAAGGAACATTTGTTGAACACCTACAAATGTGATTTCATTTAATTTATTGTTTCTCAGGTTTGGCTGAATGTGGGAATCACCGGGAGCTGAAAAATACTGATTCCTGCTCCCCACCCTCAGAGGTTATGATGGGGGACAGCCTTGAGGCAGGAGCTTTCAAACCTCCCCAGGTGCCCTGGCTGGTATGGCTCAGTTACTTGGAGCATCCTCCCATAAACCATGGAGTCACTGGTTCGATTCCTGCTCAGGGCATGTACCTGGGTTGTCTGTTTGATTCCTGGTCAGGGCACATGCCTGGGTTGTGGGTTTGATCCCCAATGAGGGCTCATGCAGGAGGTGGTCAATGTTTCTCTTTCTCTTTC
>NW_006283826.1:2720220-2732868 GCF_000327345.1 Myotis davidii
TCCCTTTCCCCCCCTTCCTTTCTCTAAAATCATTTTTTAAAAGCCACAAACACACTTCCCCAGGTGATTCTAAGATTCTGCAAAGATTGAGAATTACTTATTAATCCTCATAAAAATATCCACAAACAACTCTTCCCCCTCCCTCCCCTTAAAGATGTGGAAACAGAGCCTTGGGTTATTAGGGGAAGGAAATTCATAAAAATATTATTAATGTTAATAGCACATTGATGTGTGAGAATGCATTTAATTCTTACAATGACCCTTTGAGGCAGGGATTAATACGTGCCCCTCCCCCTTGTATAGGTGAACAAATTGAGGCTTAAAAAGTGGGATAATTTGCCCAAGACCCCAAAACTAGCAAGAGATCATCCACAGGGGAGAGATGACTGTGCTTGGATGAGGATCAGACTGTTTTGGGATTTGAATTTTGGTTCTAACGTCTGGTTTACACGTTCTCCAACTTGTAAGTCCTTTGAGGATCCTAGCTTTACCTTCTCTGGCGTTCCTCTGGGTTTAGGGTAGTGCGGGGATCTTAAAAGGCATCTGGAAGTACTGAGGGTTGGCATGGGACAGTCAGGGCCAGGGAGGGGACTTTCCAAGCAGTAAAAACCAAGGCTTCTGACCGGTGATTGGTTTTCCTCTCTTCCTCCCTTCCTCCAATATTTATTGAGCTTGGTGCCAAAGACACAAGACAGACAAGGGCTGTTATGTAGCATCCATCATTTGTCAGCCAATATTGGAGCTTTGAATTAACTGCAGAAGTTGGGCTGTGCTTTTTCTCCCCCTGTAAAAGGAACTGAAGCTGATGTGAGGAAATAGCTTCAGCACACCACAGGGAAGAACGGTGACTGGTTATTATTTATTTGGAGGGTTTTATTTTCATCTCATCTGGGAAGTGGTAAGAGAACAGGAATTTTATCACACACATCCAGCCAAATGTGCGCCTGAGTCGTTTGGTATCATGCTATTCAAATATAAATTCTCTCATTCATTCAATCCTTTCTGAGCTCCTGCCACATGCCTGGCACTATTCCAGATGATGGGGACGCATTAAAAAATGAGCCCTAGCCAGTTTGGCTCAGTGGATATAGAGCATTGGCCCATGGGCTGAAGGATCGCAGGTTCGATTCTGGTCAAGGGCACATACATCTCTTGCAGGCTCGATCCCATGCCCTTGTCGGGGTGCATGCAAGAGGCAATCAATTGATGTGTCTCTCTCCCATTGATGTTTCTCTCTGTCGCTCCCCCTCCCTTCCACTCTCTTAAAAAAAAATCAATAAAAAAATATCCTTGGGTAAGGTTTAACAACAACAACGAAAATGAGGCCAAGTCCTCTGTCCATGATGACCTGAGTGATGAGACGCAAGTCATGTGTAGATCTGGAGGAACAGTATTCCTAAGCATAGGGAATAGCAAGTGTAAAGCCCTGAGATGGAAATGATCTTGTTGGGTTTAAGGAAAAGCAAGAAGGATTGTATTGATCTTTAAAAAAAAACACATACATGTATCTATCTATCTATCTATCTATCTATCTATATCTATCTATCTATCTATCTATCTATCTATCTATCTATCTATCTATCTATATTGATTTCAGAGAGGAAGGGAGAGGAAGAGATAGAAACATCAGTGATGAGAATCATTGACCGGCTGCCTCCTGCAGCCCCCACTGGGGATGGAGCCCACAGCGGCCCCCTATTGAGGCATATGTAGGAGGCAACCAATTGATGTGTCTCTCTAACATCAGTGTTTCTATTGTGTTGGTCTTATAGTCACCCTAGGCAGCCTCATTTGGAGGTTCCCTTGCTTATTAAACCTGCCACCTCCCAATCAGGACTGGTCTGCCTCTTTCTTTGGTCTCTCCTTGCCCTCTGCATATGGGAACCAACTTGTGAAACCACACTAACACCATGGTTACCACTCATCTATTTATCCTATAGTTTTGGGTGTTTTTTTGTTTTGTTTTGTTTTTTAGAATATCATATAAACAGAATCATGTAGTATGTAACTTTTGAGACAGGCTTATTTCACTCAGCATAATGCCTTTTAGATTCATCCAAGTGGTTGCATGTAACAATAGTTCATCCCTTTATATGGCTGCGTAGTAGTCAATTTCATAGATCTGCCACAGAGTGTTTATCCATCTGCTTTTTTTAAAGTAAACTTTTAAAATTTGTTAATTATTTTATTTTTATTTATTTTGTATTGGTTTTGTGTATACAGCCTAGTGGTTAGATGATCATATACTTTACACTAGAGGCCTGGTGCATGAAATTCATGCATGGGTAGGATCCCTAGGCCTGGCCAGCGATCAGGGCTGATCTGTGGGGTGACCAGCAGGGCGATCAGGGGGGCCCCGCTGGCATCCACCTTGACTGGCCTGGGGCCTGCGGGCTGGGGGCAGCTCCTGCGTTAAGTGTCTGCCCCCTAGTGGTCAGTGTGCATCATAGTGACCGGTCGTTCCACTGGTCATTCTACTGTTTGGTCGATTTGCATATTAGACTTATATAGGATAATGTTCCCCTTGATAGTTTTAGTACCCCAACTGGCACCATTCATAGTTATCACAATACTATTGACTATATTTCCTATGATGACTATTTTGTAACTACCAGTTTGTGCTTTTTAGTCCCTTCACCCCTTTTACCCAGTGCCCCATAATCCCCTCTCCCCTCTGACAACCACTAGTTCTCTCTCTCTGAGTCTGTTTTAATTTTGTTTATTTTGTTCTTTAGATTCCACACATAAGTGAAATCATATGTTATTTATCTTTGACTAACTGATTTCACTGAGCGTAATACCCTCTAGGTCCATCTATGCTGTTGCAAATGGTAAGAGTTCATTCTTTTTGTTAAAGTAAACTTTTATTTGAAGGGTAACATACAAAGAGGAAGTGCACTCATATACAGACTGATGAATTCATGAGCACAGCCATGCAAATCACCGCCCAGATTAAGAACTAGAACCTTGCCAGGACTAGATGTCCTTTGTGCTTTCTTCCAGGTAACCTGACTTCTATTTCCATAAGCTAATTCATCCTGTTTTTGAACTTTATAGAAATGAACTCATCTAAAATTTATTCTTTTTACCTAGCTTCTTTTGTCCAATGTTATATTTGTAAATTTTATTTATCTCTTAAAATATATTTTTATTGATTTCAGAGGGGAAGGGAGAAAGAGATGGAAACATTTAATGATGAGAATCATTGATCAGCTGCCTCCTACATGACCCCGACTGGGGATCAAGCCCATAACCTGGGCAGGCGCTCTGAATGGGAATTGAACTGTGACCTTCTGGCCTCCTGGGACCATGCTCAAACACCGACACACTGACTGGGCATAAATTGTGTTTATGTAGCGGTAGTTTTTATTCTTTTGTATTGCTGTAGTATTCCATACTAAAATATATCACAAGGTATTTATCCATGCTACTGATGATGGACATTTGGATTGTTTCCAGTTTGGGGCTATTTGGAGGAATGGAGTTGTTGGATGATAGAGTATGTGTGTGTTTGTGTTAGTAGTTGATGCCAAACACTTTTTCACAGTGTTTGTATCCATTTTCATTGCACTAGCAGAATATGGGAGTTCCAGTTGGTCTAAGTCCGTGGTGGGCAAACTGCGGCTCACCAGCCATATGTAGCCTTGGGTTATTAGGGGAAGGAAATTCATAAAAATATTATTAATGTTAATAGCACATTGATGTGTGAGAATGCATTTAATTCTTACAATGACCCTTTGAGGCAGGGATTAATACGCACCCCCCCTTGTATAGGTGAAAAATTGAGGCTTAAAAAGTGGGATAATTTGCCCAAGGCCCCAAAACTAGCAAGAGATCATCCACAGGGGAGAGACGACTGTGCCTTAACAAGACTTGGTATTGGCCTTTTAAAAGAATTAATCCTTTGTGGTCGTATTAAACTTGGACATGGGTGTCGTACTGACAAACGTTATCACTTTCTACGTCAGAGTCAGTATTCAAGGTGCCAAAATAAAACTCTTCATCGTTACTTTCAGATTCGCACTACACTTCTTTCGGTAACTTTCTTTTTGCCATTTTGGAGTATTATTTTGAAATATCTTAACAAGCGAGAATGCCTAATTACAGTTAAACGTAATTTGTAAAGCTTTATTTGAAATTCTGCGAAGTATCTCCGAAGTTTGTTGATTTCTTCAATCTCAAAAAGTGACTGACTCACCACGGTGTTTTGCATGGCGAGTGTGGAACGACCACGTTTGTTTATATTGAGTTTTGATATCTCCGATTTGTCGGGGCAATGTTTTGGTTCATGACAAGGTCGCTTAAGAGCTTTCAGAGAAATTATGAACTGATACATGAATGAATAGAGTTAAGATTCGTACAGTTCCTTGCTGTGGTGGCTGAGAGCAGACATACGACCGGAATGGTAAAAAAGCTTTGGTGGCTGAGAGTAGACAAACAACCGCAAAGGGTTAAGCTATTGCCCTGGCCAGGTGGCTCAGTTGGTTGGAGTCATTCCATTCACTAAAAGGTTGGGGATTTGATATCCAGTCAGGGCACAGGTTGCAGGTTTGATGCACCATCGGGCCATGTACGGGAGGCAGTCGATCAATGTTTCTTTGTCACATCTCTTTCCCCCTTACTCTCTCTCTCTGGAAATCAATAAAAAAGTATCCTCAGGTGAGGATTTTAAAAAAAAGAATTAAGTGGTCCCTGAGGGGGCGGGCCAGCGGCCTCCACGTGCCTGCGCAGGTGGCAGCCCTGACGGCCCTGCTCCGGAGGTGGGTGCGAGCAGCCCCTCGGCTTTGGCTTCGTCTCTCAGGCCCGCTCCTCGGCTATGGTGCAAAACAGAAGAACAGTGGCCAGAAAGAGGACGCGGGTCAGACTGACCAGAGACAGACACCCACTTTGCAGAGAAGCCGCTCCTGGAGAAGGTCAAGTTAGAAGAGAAAACATAGGCGAGCTCTGCAGACACTGGGCACCGGGCGCAGCGCCCAGGCATGGGCGGCGGAGGCACACTTACACGGCCCCAGGGCTCTGCAAGGACTTGGGAGAGGCGCAGACCTGGAGGGGCAGCCCAGTGTGTTCCCCAGGACAGCCCTCACCTGTGGAACCTCTACGTGGGACTGGTAAGGACGGAGGCCTGGGTCCAGGCGTTCGCGAAGCAGGGCCTGCTCAGGCTGGACGCTGTGGGCGCCACGTTCAATCCCATTCAACCCCAACGAGCAGGAGGCCGTGTTCCGCCCGCCCGGGCACGTGGAGCTGGTGAACAAAGTAGACTCCCAGCTGCAAGGCGCCCCCCCCCCAGTTTGGGGCAATCACTGGCGGTAACTAAAAGGCTGGTGCATCCGTGAATACTCCTAACCTTTCCCAGACCTTGTTGGAAAGCGTTAGCAGCCAGCGGCTGAACAGGAAGTGGCCCAGTGCACAGCTGGTACTGGACTCTAATTGGGCGACAGTTTGTTGATTTTCTGTGCACGTTTAATAGTTCACATGCTTACAGAGCAGGCCGATGGGACACCACTGGGCCCTAGGGTGCCACGAGGAATGCTGCGATGACATCCAAGGATTTTAAATGAATAGAAGGTCTCTGGGAATTGTGCTGTTTGGCTAGCAGGCCACACCATCTGCACTGAGCGCCTTCTGCGTCGCAGTGTAGCGTGCAAGCTCGGGACTCCTCAGCCCTCTGCCCTACATCCGGGGAACGGAAGGCAGGAGTTTAAACTTTGTTCTTGCTCAGAAAAATTGTATGTCCTTGGTGGAGGACATAGGTGAGTTCGCCCATAATTACTATCTAGCTGCTAAAAATGATCTGCTTGTGGCTTTTCTTTGGAGCTGTGAAATGAGCATATGTACCTCAATAATTCTCACCACCTTATTCTGCCCGTAACCGAATTTGACGAAATCAGTTACTCTTGTTTTGTTCAAATATTTGTAGAAATTTTTATATCTTATATTCAGCTAGGTACTAATGACCTGAAGGTATGTCCCTAATAAGATGGTCATTCTCAAAAATTTCAGGACCTCATGCTTGGAAAACCCTACTGTTTATTTTCCTGAAGAAAAAAAATTAAGCTATTTTGGCATGTGTACAGGAGTGTGTAGGCCACGGCTGACCTGTGGGAGTGGCCCACCAATGGGTGAAGAAGGAAGTTAGAGCGCACAGGCTGAATGGCTGGACTTGTGATATGTTGGGTAAATGTGAAAATAGTTATCCTTAACTCATTTCCCACCTTCAATATTTCACCATTCATTACATATGACATTGGCTCTAATTTTATTTTAGCCGCCCTTTATCAAAATGTTTTAGTTTGTTAAAATTAAACTATAAATGGATATTTGACTTTTTAAAATGATTTTCTCCATCTATTCAGATGATTCTATGCTTTTTTTTAAACTTCTTTTTGGTCCTTTATTCCACTAATGTGGAGAATTATAGTGTTTTCTTTTCAGATGTGAAACCAAATTTGTACTCTTGGAATAAACTAAATTTGTCCATGATAGAATATCCTTTTTATGTATTACTGCATTTGATTTGATAATATTTTTCTTAGGAGTTTCGCATCTGGGTCTATGAGCGAGACCGGGCGGTCATTTTCTTCTAAGTTTTCGGTATGTGGATTTTCGTATCAAGGTTATGCTGACCTGAAAAAATGAATTGAGAAGTGTTTCATCTTTTCATATTTCCTAGTAGAGGTTGTGGAAGCTCAGTATTATTCCTTTTTTAAGTGCTTGGAAGAATACACCGGTGAAGATAATCCGGGCCTGGAGATTTCTTTGTGGGAATATTAATTACAGATTCTATTTCTTTAATAGATATGGATGTATTCAGATGTCTTATTTGTTCCAGTTTTGGTAAGGTGTATTTTTCTAGTTTGTATATTTCATCTAAATTGTCAAATTCTATTGGCATAAAGTTGTTATAAAATTCTGTTAGCATCTTTAGAATGCCCGCAAGATCTTGCTTGGCACTTACCAATTTTATTAGCCTTTTCAAAGAACCAATTTAGGGCTTTCTTGATTTTCTTTATTGCAAGTTTTCTTTCTATTTCATTGATTTTTGTTTTTATCTTTATTATTTTCTCCCTTATACATTTTGAGTTTAATTTGTTGTTCTTTTTCTAACTTTTTGAAATGGATATTTCTGTTATTGAGTTCCATCATCTCTTTTTTGATTCATCCATTTTAAGCTGTAAGTTTGTCTAATCAGAGCTTTACCTATTTACCAGACTTTTTGATATGTCTTATTTTACAATCATTCAGTTCAAAATATTCCCAATTTCCCTTGTGATTTCTCCTTTATTTCCAAGTAAGTTTTAAAAAAATATTTAGTTATCTTATTATTGGTTTCTAGCATAATTGCACTGTAGTTGGACTATGCATACTAAAGTGATATTAGTTCTTGAATTTGTTTAAATTTGTTTTGACTGCCCTAACCAGTTTGGCTCAGTGGATAGAGCGTCAGCCTGCGGACTCAAGGGTCCCAGGTTTGATTCTGGTCAAGGGCATGTACTTTGGTTTCGGGCACATCCCCAGTGGGGAGTGTGCAGGAGGCAGCTGGTTGATGTGTCTCCCTCATCGATGTTTCTAACTCTCTATCCCTCTCCCTTCCTCCCTGTAAAAAATCAATAAAATATATATTAAAAATGAATAAATAAATTTATTTTGACTTTGTGTTTCATTGGTTTAGGTCAGTGGTCGGCAAACTCATTAGTCAACAGAGCCAAACATCAACAGTACAACGATTGAAATTTCTTTTGAGAGCCAAATTTTTTAAACTTAAACTATATAGGTAGGTATATTGTTATTAACTTAATTAGGGTACTCCTAAGGCTTAGGAAGAGCCACACTCAAGGGGCCAAAGAGCCGCATGTGGCTCGCGAGCCGCAGTTTGCCGACCACGGGTTTAGGTAAATGTTCCATGGGCACTTGAAAGCATGTGTATTGTGATGTCCGTGGATGCACTGGGCAGTTTCTGTGGACTCATCTCCTGTTTCACTAATCCCTTGTATTTTTTTAGCTGTGTCCAATCTATGGTTTAATGTTCTCATGTCAAAAAAGTCAGATTCATTGTGTTGTGTAGGTCTTTATGCACTTACTACTTTTGTGTCTGCTTGTTTTTTTAGCTACTGAAAGAGGTTGTTAAAATATTATTTTGGATTTGTCTACTTTTTTTAGTTTCTTGATTTGTACATTTTGAAAGTATGCTATTATGTATATATGAACGTAAAATTGTTATTTCCTGATGGATTAACCTTTGTATTGAAATTTTCCTTTTTATATCTAGTTTTGCATCTTGCCTTCAAGTTTACTTGGCTTGAAATTAGTGTAACTATACTGCTTTCCTTTTGGTTAGTGGTGGTGTTTTTTATGTATGTATGTATTTATTTATTTATTTTCCTGTTTCAAGTCCTGTTATTTTTTTTCTTCTTCATCCTTTTACTTCTGCTTTTTTAGGTCTTCATATTATGGGTATATCTCATAAGCAGCATGTAATTGTTTTATTCTACTGTAGTCTGATAAGCTAGGCCTATTAATTGGCATGTTTAATCTATTTACATGTAATGTAATAACTGATATGTTTGGTTTTATATCTATAGTATTACAATTTTTTCTATATGCCCCACATTTTTCCTTCTTTCTTGCCTTAATTTGAGCCAATCAATTTTAAAATTAAACTACTTTTTCTTTTTTAACCTTTCAGTTCCACCTTCTTTTAGTAATTGCCCAATATGAAAACATAGCATCTTTGTTTACTTGAGTCTGATATATATCAATATTCTGACCACTTTCCAGACAATCCAGAGCCTATTACACCGCAATTTATCTTTCTTCTGCCTTTTGTGTTTTTATCATTCATTTAAATGTGCATATACTTAAATCCCATAAGAAATTATTGCTATTGTTTTCAATATTCATTTAGATTTACTGACAGGCCTTTTCTGTTGTTCTTCAATCTTTCCTCCATTTTATCTGTACTCATTTTCTTTTTGCCTAAAGAACCTCCATTAGTATTTGTTTAGTTGGAACTGCTAGTAACAAATTCAGTTTCAATTTGTTTGAAAATACCTATTATATTTCATCTTTGAAGGATATACAAGGGTGGGCAAAAGTAGGTTTACAGTTGCGTGTACTTGAGAGTTTATTCTTGTATTATTAATTTTTGTTATTTATTTGTATTACAACTGTAAACCTACTCTCGCCCACCCCTGTATATACGATAAAGAAGGAAACGATTCAAAAAACACTTCAAAGTTAAGAAACAACTCCGTACAGATCGAACTTGAATAGCATTTCTTTCATTTTTTTTGTGTGCTTCCATCAGGTCTATTGAGATATCAACTCTCATATAGTTGATTCTAGGAAGTCAGTGGTGGTTTTTTTTTCTTTTTCTCTGTGTGCTTTTAAAAGTTTTTTATTTCTTTTTTAAAATTACAAATATTACTGCAAACTTTTATTGCGCATGGTAAAAATGGAAGACATAATCCCTTAGAAGCTTTTCTATTTCATTTGTTTTCAGGTTTCATTAGCTATGATGTACCTAGCTGTGGTTTTCTTTGTATTTATCCGACTTGAGGTTCTCAAAACTTCTTCAACCTCTGTCTTGATGTTTTTACTCAGTTTCAAACATTTCTTGGTTGTGATTTCTCCAAATATTGCTTTTTCTATGCGCTCTGTAATCTTTAATTCTGGGGCTCCAATTATACATATATTAGAACAGGGGTCCTCAAACTTTTTAAACAGGGGGCCAGTTCACTCTCCCTCAGACTGTTGGAGGGTTGGACTATAATTAAAAAAAAAAAACTATGAACAAATTCTTATGCACACTGCACATATCTTGTTTTGAAGTAAAAAAACAAAACAGGAACAAATACAATATTTGTATTTGCATGTGGCCCGTGGGCCGTAGTTTGAGGACCCCTGTATTAGAACTTTTTCACTGTACGGTATCTCTTAGGCTTCTTATTTTCTATTCTGATTTTCCACGTCATTTATCTCTAGTTTCAGTCTGGATATTTCCTACTGACTTATCTCTTGTTTCACCAATACTTTTTTTTAAAAAAAGTCGTGTCTGATCTACTGGTAAACATTCTACATTTCAGTTTTTTGTTTGTTTGTTTGTTTTCAGGTTCTAATATTTCTGTTTGGTTTTGTTTTTTGTAGATTTAAGTTCTCTGTTGAAAAAATTTATTTTCTTAATTATATTAAACAGGTTTTTTTTTAAGCTAATTTTTTTCTTTGGGTAGGCTTTTAGTATGCCTGGTAAATTTTGATGGAATGTCAGACATTATATAAAAATTACAGTGTTCTAAATGATATAGCTTCTTTGGGGGGAGAGGGGCAGTCTCCTTGTCCTCTGGCTGACAGTAATGTGTCGAGGCAAATCACCTCTGTCCACTCAGGGACCAAGTTGACCACGGTTGGATTACGATTTTTGTAATGCTCTGTCTGCCTCTATTTCACCCCTACTCCTTGGAATCAGATTAGAACCAGAGCTGTTTGCCAAGCATCTCCTAGGAATTGGTGGCTCTGAACTCCATCCAGTTTTGTGCCCTAATATTAGGAGAACACCAAAAACTACTCAATTTTCAACAGCGTTTTTGGCTTCAATTCTAAGCCACTTGCCTTATACAGCATAAATAAGGGGGAAAATGGTGCAGTGTTTTAGGATCACTTCTCATTACCTCCTGTTTTGGGGGGAGATATTTTGGACCCTCAACTCGTAGCCCTTTTGACCTCATAAGATGCTAATTTTGGTCTTCCACCTTTATGAGTTTTCCTACCACTCTGATGGCCTCCCAGCCTTTTCGCAGCTGCTCTCTGCTCTGCTTCTGTGCTTCTCGCCCCGCTTGATGGTTAGCAGTCTGTGCCCTGAGGGAAAAAGCAATGTGCACAATGGTAGGCTCTCCTCACTGAACTCTTCTTTCCAGAATTTTTTGTATCTCAGGTCCTGGCTGCTCCCTAATGCTTTTAAATAGAATCCAAACATCATTACTGGAAAGTCACCACGCAGGCCTGCTAATTGTATTTCCAGCTTCTTCATAATATTAGTAATGTCATGAGTGCAGCATACACTTTGAGTTTTTGTGTGTTTTAATCCAGCATTTCCAGTTCTGCTTGGTGGCAACATTGGTCTGCCTCAGTTACTACACCACAGATGCCCTTGGAAGTTTCATAATTTATTTTTTCTTCCAAATGCTTTCTCTTTACACTTTGTGTTTTATTTGGGTCCCTTGTGGTTTCTATTTTCTGCAGTTGTCTACCAGGGCTGCTGGTCCTGCAGTGTGGCTGTATGTTCAGTGAATTTGATGTTTCCTGTATTTGTGCAGTGCTATGGCCCTGTAGCTCACCCTCTAAGGCCCAGCATGATCTGGCCTCTTGCACTAAACTTGGCACTTTACGTATCTCACCATTGGGAAATATGCTTACAACCCAGAATGGGCATGAAGGCCTTTCTTAACACCTCAGCCAGGACCTCTTAGCACACTCTCATTAATTCTTCCTAGTACTTCCCACAAGTGTACTCTTCCATTGATTTGTAGAATTGGGTGAGTAATTTATCTGTTCACCTCCAGAGTGTGGACTGGACTGTGAAGACAGTGGCCTGGTCGGTCTTATTTACCACTATGTCACCGTGTCCATCACAGTGCTCAATATCCATTTTCTGCATTAACTTAAGCCTAATAATGATGGGAGACGAAGAGAGGGGCTTGAGTTCTAAAATGCATTAAGATTTTACTGTTTATCATTTTATTTAGTTTTCACATTACCTCTTTGAGGCAGATGGTGTTGCCATTTCGCAGAGAGCAAGCAATAGCTCAGAGAAATTATGTTACTTTCCCAGAGCCACACAGTTTCTAAGTGCTCATTCAATTCAATCCCAGGCCTAAGTGGTGCAAAAGTAACCCCAGTTCTATGAATTGATAATTACTTCTTACACTGCTATATTTTTGGATCTTTCTCCTTTCCTTATTAACTTTTAGGTCTTTATCTAATACTTATAGAATGCTAGGTTACATCAAGAACTTGTCCTGAAGGAAAACATAGAGAAGCTTACAGTCTCTTTCTGATGAAAAACAAAATGACATGCCTTTTCTCTATGGGTGGAAGGATTATGTGGATCAACTTAGATTGGTGTGTAAACTTTTTTGCCTTAAATGGCCCAATTGAGGGGAAACATTGATTTGTTTTGTGAACATTTTTTAACTTTAATTAAAAAGATGTGGTTAAAGTCATAGCAACAGCTGTTATTTTTGAGCACCTACTATGTACCATGTACTAAACTAGGCACTTTACATACTTTCTCTTCAGTCATCAAAACACCCCTGGAAAGTAGGTATTATTATTTCCATTGTACAGATTTGGAAATTGAGACTCAGAGAAGTGACAAAGCTTGCCTTAGGAAGTTTCAGATCCCAAATTTGAACTTTATGGACTTCTATAAACACTGCTTATTTCTGCATGCACTGCCCAAGGCATCAAGCCTGGAACCCAGAAGAAGCTTAATAAATGTTATTTGCTTTTTTTTTTTTCAGATTAGTGATATGTTGAGCTTCCCAGGAAGGAGTCACAAAATAATGCAATGAGGCTTCTTTGTGTCTTGCCAGGTAATGCGAACAGTATCTCCAAATTGACCCCTTGGTAAATCCCGAAGTTTCCCAGTTACGA
>NW_006283826.1:2733659-2735902 GCF_000327345.1 Myotis davidii
AGTAACCTCTCTCCAGAGGGGAGGATGGGCAGGTTACCAGCAGCTTGACAGAAATCCAAGTTCAAGGCTCTTCTCCAGTGGTGCAGTAATGCAAGGAGAGCAAGGCCAGGCCCTTCCCACTCTATGCTGTTATCCACTGTAGTGAACAGACAGCCTTCCCTTTTCCCTTCCAGACCCCTTCTGAAAGGGCTGTTAATAGATCCCAAGAAAAGCAGTTCTAGATTGCAACAGAGAATTATAATGCAGGAAAGAGGCAGTTATAGGTCTGCTAATGGTGACATTTTCCTCTCTGAGTTACTGAATCTCATTAAAATTAATACTCGGCCACTGTATGATTATCAGTGTAATTCTTTAACAGTGAGTGTATTGGGAACTTGCAAATATAATGCTGTGGCAAATTCATTATTTTGAGGATGTCTGTGTTGAATCATAAAATGCAAAAGATTTCTTAGTAAGCCCATTCAAGTCCACCGATATTTTTGAGTGCCCATTTCATGCTTGGCACTGGGGATACATTGCATCTGAACAAGACACCATTGCTGCCTCTGAGACACCCATGGTTCAGTGAAGAACTCCCTGCCTTACTTAACTACTCTGAAGAGTCAAACTTTCTTATATTAGGCTCAGCTAGGGAATACACATCTGTTCTTAAACCCACCCTGATTCCTGTAATATATGCTCATGATTACCCACCTAATTTGTTTGGTAAATATTCCTTTCACTTGCCAGTCCTGTTCCTCAGTCCTCTCCATTTCTTTCTACTTCTCTGGGACCTACAAGCTCCTTACTAATTAAGTAGAGGCTACACTAGTCAAGACTTCTTTGGTTGCAAGTGACAGCTACCAATTCAAACTGGCTCAAGCCACAAAAGGGATGTTTAGTGGAGTATATGAGTGAACTGTCAATGTGAGCTGTAGGCTCAGCTGGATCGAGGGACTCAGCTGGTGACACCAGGACTCAGTCTTTCCCTTTCCACTGGCTTTTCCACATGTTGATCCCAGAAGCTCCATCCTACATTATCTTTGAAACGCACAATCATAGATGAAAACATTCTATGTACTTAAGTTTAAAAAAAAGTGTAGGATTGAATTAATCACTTTGGGGGAAGATGAATGTTTTAGCTAAATCTGGGTCATAAGTTATTATGGACTGAATTATGTCTCCCTCAAACTCATATGTTGAAGACCTAATAACCCTAGCACCTCAGGATGTGACTGTATTTGGAGATAGAGTCTTTAAAGGGCAATTAAGGTTAAATGGGGCTATATAGGTGGGCACTAGTCCAGTGTGACTGGCATCCTCATGAAAAGAGGAAACTAGAACACAGACACACACACAGACTAGCTATGTGACATGGGAGGAAAGGTCAGGAGAGTGTTCAAACTCAATGATAAGCAATATCAAAGGTCAGGGGGTTTAAACTACATAACCAGCTATATGATAGGGGCCGAGGTCCTTGTTTTCCCCCTTGCTCTCCACCCTGGTGACCTTCTGTACCTGGCCCATCGTCCTTGCCCTGCTCATGTCTGTCTAGCTGCCTACCACACAACTATGAGTAGAGAAGAAGTGGTTACTCAAAGGAAACCCAAAGGGTGTGCCCACAAGGAATAATGGCCTGGTTGGGGAAAAAGACATATCATCTACCACTGGGTCAGATTCATAATAGTTAGTGGACATTCATTATGTATTAGGTCTTGAGAGCATCTTGTATTTACTACAACAATCCTATGAAGTAGCTACTACTATTTTACAGACTAGGGGCCCACTGCACGGATTTGTGCACCTTGAAAGGAACTGTGGCCGCGAGGCTGCAGTAGGCATAGTGGCAGGTCTTGGCTCATCCTATGCGCCCCACCGGGCCCCTCCTGCTGCGACCCCTGGGTCCCTGTCTACTGGCAGACCTGCTCCCACTGCCGCCACCACTCCCATGCACTGACTGTGCCAGCCCCACTCATACCTGCTGCTGGCACCATGGAGCAATTGGGGCCAGCGCCAGCAGAGGGTGCAAGCAGGTCGGTCAGCAGGTGCAAGCGGCTGCTGCTGCTCCGATCACCCCTCAGGAGCAGGGGGAGGTGGAGAAGCCCTCAGGGGATATTGGGGACAGCAGCCACTCACACCTACTGACAGCGCTAAGTGATTGGGACTGGTGCTGGGCATTGGCAGGATGCACGTGCCGAGCAGTACCGAGGTGCGCCGGAGCAAAGAATTTTCAGTAAACACCAGAGGCTCGCCCCAAAGACAGT
>NW_006283826.1:2735923-2736830 GCF_000327345.1 Myotis davidii
GCGGGAGCAAAGAATTTTCAGTAACCATCAGATGCTGGCCCCAATGATAGCGACCAGCACCGTGCCTTGGTCTGGCGCCCCAGCTCACCTGCTTCACCATTCTGCTGCAGCCAATGCCCACCATGTTCTGCACATGCCCCCTGGTGGACAGCTCACATCATAGCGACCGGTTATTTGGTTGGTTGGTTGTCCTGGTGTCCCACCATTCAGTCTATTTGCATAGTAGCCTTTTATTATATAGGATGAGAAAACTGAGGCACACCCAGATTGACTTATCCAAGGTCAGACAGTGACCTTGTAAGTAGCAGAGCCAAGGTTGACACCCACACCTGTCTGGCTGCAAAACACCAGCTTTTCCATGGGCTCTTTTCACAGCTAATGACTGCTAGTTTTAGATGCTCTTGCTTTTCTATTCCCAAGATTGCAAATATCTGAAACATGTTAATATGCTAATTAAGGAAAATTCACAGTGTGCAGAATTCACAAGTTCCTTTTCAGAACTGTTTCTGTTCTAGGCAAGCTTTTGACCAATTCGAGTTAATTAGTATCGCAGAACATGAACAAATTGCTGTCACTCCTCAAAATTGGGGGTGGGGGGGCCCCCCAGTGACCTGTAACCAGTATAGCCTGACTCCTAAGTTCGAAGATTGAACTCCAAAGTCTTAGCAAGAAGACAGGATGGAGAAATTCATCAATTCATCTGCTTCTGCCCCTCTAAACATGTATCTATGTTTTCTGTCCCATGATTAGCATGGCAAGCTTCACATTTATCTGAATCACGGCGGTGACATCTATAGCTGAACAGGGAACTTGCTCTGAATGTTTATAAACAGGATTTCTGGTTTGAACCGTACAAGCTGATATTTGAATGTTTTCACCTGGGAAATACATTCAGAAGCTATCAGGG
>NW_006283826.1:2736846-2737114 GCF_000327345.1 Myotis davidii
ACAGGAGCAGGGGTAGGTGGAGAAGCCCTCAGGCCCAGCAGCCACCACTAGCACCCACAGATGCACCGAGTGATCTGGACCAGTGCCAGGCACCAGCAGCGTGTGCTAGCAGCGGCTCTGGCGCTGGCAGCAGGTGTAAGCGGGGCTGGCGCCAGCAGCAGGTGTGAGCGCCGGGTGGGACCATGGTGCGCAGGAGCAAAGAATTTTCAGTAACCACCAGATGCTGGCCCCAATGACAGCGACCAGCGCCACGCCTTGGTCTGGCGCC
>NW_006283826.1:2737939-2751599 GCF_000327345.1 Myotis davidii
TTGTGATTAAATATTTATCATCCGAGTCCTTGAGGTGATGAAGTTGTATGGAGAAGCCAAAGTTATCATCAAATTTTTTCAATAATTATACAACTTCAATTATTAAAAATGTTAACTATTAAACAATCCTCCCTGTTTAATACTAGCATGAATCCTTTTTATTTTTTTACCATGTCAACTTCCTTGTGACTCCATCTCTCTGAAAAGAGCCCCTGAATTTTGAATGGACCAGTGGGTCCTGTAAAGAGAATCCATTTCTCACCCACTGTCTGACCCTGGTGCCTATACATCATAATCTGACTGCAAATGTTTGATTGAAAATCTTTCCTGAGATCAAATCCCATGAAGTTGATAAAAGTGATGTTGAAACATGCTTGAAGAACAGGAAAATCACAGATGACCCATGAGAACCTGATGGTCTTAGAACAGTCAGTAGCAATATTCACCTGAACCCAAGCTTCAGGCAGAGTGGTTGTCACAGTGACTGTTGTGATGGGCTGATGCCTCTATTAGACCAGTTACATCACATTGGGGAATGTTATCCCCTAAAGAGTTAACAGTTAAAATAAAATGGCAAAAATATGACATGGTGAGCACTTCAAAAAAAAAACATTAAAATATCGAAAGATTTAAGAGGGCCTTAGGAAAAATTAGTGGAGCCTTGGAACATAGTTTTAATGACCTTTTTGTTATCAGGTCATGAAAGCCAAACCTGAAGTGAAAGGTTTTGTCAGAAAAATTACACCAAAAAGTTTACTATTTAATTCATTTTACTACTTAATTCATTTTTGTTGTAAGAGTTAATACATGGTTGAAATGGTAACCTAAACTTTATGTTGATAAGCTTTAGTTTCATTTTCTAAGATGAAGTTCCAGTTCAAACTGCTTTTCTCCCCATTGATTTGCTATGAAAATTGGGCTCACTATTAAGTGACTGACTTTAAATGTCTTCCACCAGTATTGATTTACCAGTCAGGGATGGAAATACAACCAGGGAGGGAAGTTCCTCCCTCCTTTTCTTTTTTAAAATATGTTTTTATTGATGAGAGGAGAGAGAGAGAGAGAGAGAGGAAGCAAGGAAGAAAGAAAGAAAGATTGATTGATTGATTGGCTGCCATCTGCACAAGTCTGCTACCTGGGCATGTGCCCTGACCAGGAATCGAACTGGTGACCTCTTGGTGCATGGGACGACTCTCGACCGACTAAGCCACACCGGCGGCCAGGGCCTTCCCTCCTTTTCTTCAGGAGCTGCAAAGTCTTCCCCATCGACTTGTTGCCATGACCACTCCATTTCCCCGCTTCTCTCCCAGTGTCTCTGTTCTCTGCTTATTCATGGTGTACCTCCCAAGACACCCATGTTTTATACCAAGTGTCTCTCCTTCCCAGCCATAGTTATTGGACCAGGGGTGGCCCATGATCCAAGGACAGCTTTGCCATAGGTTGGCCAAGGGCCTGGACCTTATAAAAAGGACATGAGCTGCACCAATCAGATTTACTCTCAGGAATCTCTGAGAAATGTGATGAGGCTTAGTAGTTGGATATCATGCTGATATGACAGTAGATGGACACAGCATAGAGATCACTATGGGCCAAATGCAAGCTTCAGGAGCAAGAGTGATTAATTCAGGACCAAGATGGTAACTCATGCTCCAGAGTCCTCACCCTGTGTACTTCTACCATGTCACATATCGTGGGCAGCTATTCACCCTTCTCCTGGTGACAGTGCCCCAATTTTTCTCAGTCCATATAATTCGGTGGAATTGATCCTATCCTTAGATGTAGGGTCATCATTTATCTCAGGCCCTGGTCAATCAGCTCATTACTGTGCCCTTGGCCATAAGGGTTGATTAAGGGAGGGCCCATTGTCCAACTGGGGCTGATAAAGGTCAGGAGAAGGACTTTTGTTTAAAGAGTGAAGGAAAGAGAACCCATCTGAAGCTGTTTGCCATCATCCTGTTGAGAAATGAAGCAACCCGGAGGAGATCAGAACCAAGAGGTGGAGAGAAAACAGGTCCTGCTGATGAGGATAGAGTTACTGGATCCTGCCGTGCCTGAAAGTACGACTCCCTTAGACTTCCAGCCAGCAGTTCTCCCTTCTGCCTATGCTGGTGTGAATTCCGTTGTTTGTCTCTTGTTACCAGAAGAGCTATAATTGACACAACCTGCTTATTTGATTATGACAGTAATAATCCCTTTTAACCATTCCAAGATACTTTTCTAGCTGTAATCCCATCTGGTTCTCTCAACAGCCCTGTGATGCAGGCAGGGCACAGATTAGCATCTTGGTGCAGATGGCTGCCAGGTCTAAGGTGCTAGAGCAGTTATGGTGAACCTATGACACGCAGGTCCGAGGTGACACGCGAACTCATTTTTTGGTTGATTTTTCTTTGTTAGATGGCATTTAAATATATAAAATAAATATCAGAAATATAAGTCTTTGTTTTACTACGGTTGCAAATATCAAAAAATTTCTATATGTGACACGGCACCAGAGTTAAGTTAGGGCTTTTCAAAATGCTGACAGGCCGAGCTCAAAAGGTTCGCCATCACTGTGCTAGAGTGATGTTTTCTTTCTTCCTTCCTTTCTTTCTTCCTTCCTTCCTTCCTTTCTTTCTTTCTTTGCTTATTTTATTATTTTTAATTTGTTTTATTGCTTAATAGAGTGATGTTTTCTTAAGCTCTAGGGAAACATAGGGAGTGAAGATTCCCTTTTGAGAGTTAAACCATGAAGTCAATATATTATAGATCAAAGCATAGCAACGCCAGACACCTTAAAGAGGCAGGATGGCTCCTAGGCCTGCAAGACTTGTCTGTCATGTGACTGGGCATATTGACATATTTAAAGACACTGTCTCCACCATGATCTGCCACAGAAACCCAGAGGACAGAGCCTTGCAAATGCCGACCTTGGCAGTGCCGCCACTGCATCTTGTCCCAGTGGAGAGGGAGTCTTCAAATATTTCTTGTTTCAGTGGCAAGGCTAGATTTAGAGGAATGCTTTCTCCTACAAGTTGTATAAAAGCAGATTGATAACTGTGGTCAATGGACGGTGGCTGAAAGAGGCAGGGTCTCTCTTTCTTCCCCTTGAATCCGGCTCAACTGGAAAGATAAGAGTGAAGTAGAAATGATGCTTCGTAATTTCTGAGGCTTGGCTGCAAAAGATCTGCAGCTTCTACGTGGCCACTTAACTTGTGATGGTTGTGATCCCTTCTGAACTACCTTCCATGAGATACTGGTTCCAAGTCTTTTCAGTCTGCTGCCACTAAACATGAAATGAATACATCCATCTTGCCTTGTTCCAATTTTATTCATCAGGAAACCAGATTATTATTTACTTCCCCAGGCTAGTCTTCTTACCAGGAGAGAAAGTACTGGTTGTGTAGATATTCTGAACCAGTCCCTACAATAGTAATTTCTTTTTGCAAATGAATAATTTTCATCTGGTTTATACACTGGTCTCAAAGTGTGGCTAATATGAGTCTAATACTAGAGATGATGCTATTCTCAGTGTGTTGAGAGAGCCAGGTTCCCATGTTTATAGCGGTCTGAGTACAGTCACCCAGCCTTAATGTTGTCACATAAATCGTTTTGGGAGACAGCTAGCTGGTTCTTCTGGTGGAGACACAACTGATGGCTCAGAGGAGACTTTTGGAATTATTATTGAGACTAGAGGCCTGGTGCATGAAAATCGTGCACCAAGGAAGGGGGTTGTCCCTCAGCCTGGCCTGCACCCTCTCGCAGTCCAGGAGCCCTCAGGGGATGTCTGACTTGCCTCTTGCAGTTCGGGACCCCTCGCTCCTTACCGCCCACCTGCTCGCTGCTCCTTACCATTCGGCTTAATGCTCCTTAGTGCTGCTGTAGAGGCGGGAGAGGTTCCTGCCACCACCACAGTGCTCCCCAGCCGTGAGCCCAGCTCTGGCTGAGCAGTGCTCCCTCTGTGGGAGCACACTGACCATCAGGGGGCAGCTCCTGCATTGAGCGTCTGCCCCCTGGTGGTTAGTGCGCATCATAGCGACTAGTTGTTCTGTTCGTTAGCTGTAACAGTCACTTAGGCCTTTACTATATAGACTAGAGGCCCGGTGCACAAAAATTTGTGCACTCGGGGGTAGGGGGTCCCTCAGCCCGGCCTGTGCCCTCTTGCAGTCTGGGACCCTGGCGGGGGGGGGCGGGGGGTGACCACTTGCTGGCTTAGGCCTGCTCCCTGGGCCTAAGTTGGCAATCAGACATCATTCTGGCAGCCCAGCAGCCCTTGGGGGACGCCCACTTGCCAGCAGGGTGCAGACCTAAGCTGCAGTCAGACATCCTTAGCGCTGCTGAGGAGGCAGGAGAGGCTCCCACCACCGCGCTTGTACTGGTAGCCATCAGCCTGGCTTGTGGCTGAGCAGACCTTCCCCTGTGGGACTGCACTGACTACCAGAGGGCAGCTCCTGCATTGAGCGTCTGTCCCCTGGTGGTCAGTGTGTGTCATAGTGACCCGTCATTCCCAGTCTTTCTGCTGTTATGGTCAGTTTGCATATTACCCTTTTACTATATAGGA
Source organism: Myotis davidii (assembly GCF_000327345.1). NCBI lineage: Eukaryota > Metazoa > Chordata > Mammalia > Chiroptera > Vespertilionidae > Myotis > Myotis davidii. Next base: position 2,742,477 of record NW_006283826.1, read on the forward strand.
TAGAGGCCTGGTGCATGGGTGGGGGCCAGCTGGTTTGCCCTGAAGGGTGATCTGGATCAGGGTGGGGGTCCCGCTTGGGTGCCTGGCCAGCCTGGGTGAGGGGATGATGGCTGTTTTCAGGCTGCCTGCACCCCCTTCAGGGTGGGGGTCCCCACTGGGGTGCCTGGCCAGCCTGGATGAGGGGCTGATGGCTGTTTTCAGGCTGCCCGCACCCCCTTTAAGGTGAGGGACCCCACTGGGGTGCCTGGTCAGACTGAATGAGAGGCTGATGGCTGTTTTCAGGCTGCCTGCACCCCCTTCAGGGTGGGGGTCCCCACTGGGGTGCCTGGCCAGCCTGGATGAGGGGCTGAGGGCCGTTTTCAGGCTGGCCAAGCCTGCAACTGAAGCTCCCAGGCTCTCCTTTTTTTCTTTTTTTTTTATTCTGGGAATTATTTACCTTCTGTAATTGAAACTTTGTTGCAGCTCCAGCTCTGAGCCTGGCTGGCTGAAAGCAGGTACCTGGGGTTTGTTTAACTTCTATAATTGCAACATTGTTGTATCCGGAGCTCAGAACCAGGCTGCGCAGGTGGGGAACCTTGGCTTCCTCCATCGCCGGGGCAACCATGCCTCATGTTCGCTTCAGCTGCGTGGCTGCCGGCCACCATCTTAGTTGGCAGTTAATTTGCATATCACCCTGATTAGCCAATGGGAAGCATAGCAGAGGTAAAGTTAATTACCATTTTTGTCTATTAGATAGGATGAGAACAAGTGGGATTGAGGCCATGTTTCTTGCCCCTGCCCTCCTGATACAGAAACCCTGGTGACTCAGGTTTGTGGAGATATTTAACCTCATGTCCCAGATTTAATGATTCCATCCTGATTAAATAATCTGCCACATTAACCTCAAAAAGTCAGCATAATAAAATCAGGCTTGTCTCTCAGCTCTACCCCATATGGACTATGTGATCTTGGGCAAATGTTTCCCTCTCTCTGAGCCTCAGCTCCCTCCTCTGTAAAATGGAGATAATATTCAGATCTCTACCTTGCAAGGCTGCCATGAGAATTGATAGGTGTGACGTGTGCAAAGTGCTTGGCACAATATCTGGCTGGAGCCAGTGCTCACTGAGTGATAGCTGTTTTTATTTCTGCAGACCTTGTGTCCCAACTGGAGGTCAGAAAACCTGGTCACCCATGGCCATGCTGCCTTCATCCACAGAGGCCCTATTCATACATTTAGTAATTATTCAATGAGCGTCAGCGGTGCACAAAACACCACCCTTGCATGGAGAGGGATAAAGAAAAGCAATGTAGGGCATGCTCCCTGGGCTCAGAGAAGCGATAACCTGGTTGGAGAGGCAATATATAAAAACATGAAATGGTTAGGTGACCGTGCACGACATATCAAGATGATGGAGTGGCCGTTTGAGTACAATGAGGGCTGCTGCTCCTCCTGTCCTGCTGTCATGGCAATGGCAGTGGACTTAGAGTCAGACAGATTTCCTTGGGCACTCCCCACCCAGACCGGGTTAGAGACCACCCATTGCCCCTTTGAGATTATTCCCCAAGCTGCAATGTAATTGTCTGTTCACTGGTCAGTCTCCCCAGTTAAGTTGGGAGCAATGGAAGGCACTCATGCATTTATTCAGTCACTGAGAAAATAAAAAAAATTAAATTTATTGGGGTAACATTGGTTAATAACATTACATATGTTTCAGGGGTACAGTTCTATAACATCACCTGTACATTGCATTGTGTGCTCACCACCCAAAGCCCAGTCTCCTTCTGTCACCATATACTTGACCCCTTTTACCCTCTTCATCCTTCCCTGGCCCCCCTTCCCCTCTGGTAGCCACCATTCTGTTGTCTGTGTCTATGAGTTTATTCTGTTTGTTCTTTTGTTGCTTTCTGATTTGTATTCCACATATGACTCATGGATGGATCTTGAGAGTATCATGCCAAGTGAAATAAGTCAGATTGAAAAGGTCTTTGAGCAAATTTTTACTGAGTATCTACCACACACCAAGCACTGTTCTAGGCAATGAGAATAAGGACGTCATTGCCTGTATTCTAGGAAACCTCACAGCCCAGTTGCATGGAAAGACAATAAATGAATACATAGATGCACAGAGTGCTGGGTAGGTGGTAAGTGCTGGGAGGAAATTTAAAGCAGGATAAGGAGTGTTATAGACATGGGGGAGATGTGCCACCCACATCCCCTGTTAGGAAGGACTTGGGGTTCAGCGTGGACAGTGTGGTCAGTGGACAACCCCTACCTCTTGGCTCCTTCAGGGTCTGCCTGAGCTGCAGAGTCACCTTGCCCAAGCTCACACCCTTCCCAGAGTAACGTACATCCACTGACTGTGTGAGAAAGGGATACCAAGGCACGCCCATCCAGCCTGGCTCGGGACATTCTGTGGGCAATTCCTGATTGTAGAGCTCTTTCCTGAGTTGGACGAGGCTTTGTCAAACTTGAGTTACAGTTTATCTTCCCCCTTTTGCCCCACCCTGCTTCCTCTTACACCCCACACTTCACCCCTGTATGCTTCAGGAGAACCCAACATGTGACAAGCTGATGGAGCATCGTGGCATGGGACATGCTTGCTAGTTGGATAAGATGGTCAAGGAAGGCCTCTCTGAGAAGGTGACATTTGAGCACAGACCAGGAGGGGAGGGAGTCAGGAATGCAGAGATCTGGAGGAACAGTGTTTCGGGCATAGGAACAGCAGAGTACGGAAGTCCTGAGCTAGGAATACACTGGCACGTGAGCACTATTAGGGCAGCCGGCTGGGCTTGAGCCCAGTAATGGAGGGAGACTGTTGGAATGTGATGGAGAGGCCGCTCACTTATGTAGGGACGTCTCCCAGGTATCTCGAGTGCCAGCACACAGTAAGCGCTTAATAGATGTCAGCTCCTCTCCTCTCTCCCTGTATCACATAGTTACTTAATCTTTCTGTGCCTCAGTTTCCGCACCTGTAATCACTGGCAAAGGTGGGACTCCTGAGCTCTGGTTTAGAACTCTTGAGATCATACCATGTTCTCTTCTTGCAATCCCTCCCTTCTTCCCTCCTTCCAGGAATGTGGAGCACACCTGGTCCCACCCCCAGCTCCTCAGCAGATGGTTCCCTAGGAAGGTGGCTGGGTTTGGCAGCATCCTCAAATCCCTGAGCCCCTGAGCTGAGAAGCAGCCACATGGGGGCGGTGGGTGGAGGGGGTAGCAGAGCTGGGAGGGAGAGTTAGATTTCTCTCCTCCGATAATAAATAAACCCGATTAAGGTGTCCCCACGCCCTCGGGGCAGGGTGTTCCTTTGGTGGGCTTATCGCTTTGATAACAGTGGCAATATCTGAAAATTGTCTTGGGCGCCTGAGAAACCCCACTTTATGCCTTGCACGTGCCTGGGATAAATTGCCTTTGCAGGCTTGTTATATATAATTCAGGTCCTTATGGATGCTGGTGGGACGCATAACACTCTCCTGTAATGATTTATTCATTTGGGGGAAGCAGAGTGCACCCAGTGGGTTCTGCCCATCCTGTCTGACAGCTTGAAGGGTTGGCACTGCAGCACATGTGGGATTCGCCTTGAGAGGGAGGCGCCAGCAGGCCTGGCTGGGAAAGGTCCACCTGTCAGATGAGGCTTCCACCGAGGTGGTCACTGGCTGAGCTGGGAGCTATGCAGGCCTGGTTTCAAGTTTCCTCACCTCTCCCTGGGGCATGTGGGGTCCTCACAAATCCATTTTACGGATGGCTGAGATTCAAATAAGTGATGAGACTTGCCCAAGGTCACCTGGCCAAGCAGTGAAGGGATTTTCATGTCAGATGGGTCAGACTTCTCTTTGTTCATTTGCACCTGAGCCAAGTGCTTCACACACACGGACTCACTTCCTCTTGGCACCCACCTGTGAGGTACAGATGATTTACTCCTCCGTTTACAGACAGGGACTACCAGGTTTCCCCCCTGGAAATGGATGCCTTGGAATTGAACATAGGTCAACGGTCATTCATTCCTGTATTCATTTATTCTTTCACCTCTCGTGCCTCAGGTTCCTTACTTGTCAACTGGGGATAATATTAGTACCTATCTTGTGGGGTTGTTGTGAGGGTTAAAGGAGGGATTAAAAAAATGAGTTCACACATGTGAAGTGTTTAGAACAGAGTCTGGCACCCTGAAAAATGAGCAGTACCTTTTAGCTGGAGTAGTAGTTAGTCATTCACTTAGTTATTCTTTCATTCCACAAGCACCTTTAAGTAGTCTAATGCTCTCCTAGGTGCATTGTTCCTGCAAATTCATTGTCATTCTCAGCACTGCTGCCATCTCACAGATGGAGAAACAGCTCAGAGAGGAAATGCATTGACAGTGGTCGCCCAGACAGGAGGTGAGTGAGTTCCATTCCCACAGTGGGTCAACATTTATTCATTCACTTGATATAATTCTATTAAGGATATATTATATGCAGGCTGGGTGCTGCTGCATATATTTTTGGTGACTGAGTGCATGAATGAATACAGGGCAGATGAGATTTGTTCTGTCCTCAAGATACTTATGCTCTATTCTGTGAGATAAAGGCAAGCAGAAAGGAAATGATCTCACTTCATGAATATATATTTTTTTGATTTTTTTTATACTGAGAGGAAGGGAGACACAAGAAAGAGAGCAGAGAGAAACATTGACTTGTTGTCCCACTTATTTATGCTTTAATTGGTTGATTCTTGTATATGTCTTGACTGGGGATCGGACCCACAACCGTGGTATATCGGACAAGGCTCTAACCAGCTGAGCTGCCCGCCCAGGGCCTATTTTATGAATTCTGAGATGCACTTTTCTTTTTTTTTCACACTGAGATTGGGATGAATCTTATAGTCAGTGGTGTAGAGTCACCATTGACCAGCAGCAGTCAGGATGCCATGAGCCATTTTTAGAGATGATCATGGAGCATCTTGTAAGAATTCTTGTATCTCTGACACTCTTAATGGCACAGAGGACACTGTCTCATGGGAAAACATGGATACTGGCAACTGTGTTTTAAACACTGACTTAGAAGACCTAGACTTTGTAGGGAAGACATTTCTGGAATGCCTTAGCCAATATGTTTTTTTTTTTTTTTAATGTGCCAGAGAGATATGTGATAAAAAAAAATGATGTCTAAATGAATCATAAAAGCACTTTTTAAATAAGTAGAAATAAACATTCTAAATGATAAGAAAGCATGGTGACTTCTAGGCATATAGATGAAATGAAAACAGATGTCTGCATACAAACTTGTCCACAAATGTTTATAGCACAGCATTATTCACAATAGGCAAGAGGGGAAGCCACCCAAATGTCATCACTGATGAATGGGTAAACAAAATATGGTCTGTCCAACACAGGGGAATATCTTACCATAAAAAGGAATAAAAAATACTGATCCCTGTTACAATGTGGGTGACCCTTAGAAATATTATGCTGAATGAAAGAAGCCAGTCACAAAAGTTCACACAGTATATGATTCCATTCATGTAAAAAATCCAGAATAGACAAATATATAGAGACAGAAAGTAGATTAGTGGTTGCTTATGACTGGGTAGGGGTGAGAGGTAGGGGATGAGGAGGTGATAGCAAATGGGTATAGGGTTTCTTTTTGAAGCAATCTAAATATTCTTAAATCGACTCTGGTACCAGTTGCACTTATCTTAATATATTAAAACTATTGCATTATACACTTTCTAAGGGTGAACTATATGGTATCTAATCTAATAAAAGAGAAACATGCAAATTGACCATAACTTCACTATGCCCAAGCCACACCCACCAGCCAATCAGAGCAACTATATGCAAATTAACCCAACCAAGATGGAGGCCGGCAGCCACGGAGCTGGAGCAAGCAGGAGGCTTGGTTGCCCCAGTGATGGAGGAAACCAAACTTCCTGCCTGCCCTGGCTGGCTGTGGCCTCTGCTCAAGGCAACAAAGATTCAATTATAGAAGATAAATAAATCCCAGATGCCTGCTTCCAGCCAGCCTCAACTGGGAGCCTGGGTGGCTGGGGGTCCTCAGCTCTTCACCCAGGCTGGGCAGGCACCCCAGCAGGACCGCCACCCTGATCCGGGACACCATTCAGGGCAAACCAGCTGGCCCCCGCCCATGCACCAGGCCTCTAGCCTATATAATAAAAGGGTAATATGCAAATTGACCCTAACAGCAGAACGACTGGGAATGACTGGTCACTATGACACACACTGACCACCAGGGGGCAGACACTCAATGCAGGAGCTAGTAGCGCTAAGGATGTCTGACTGCAGCTTAGGCCTGCTCCCTGCTGGCAAGTGGACATCCCCTGAGGGCTCCTGGCCTGCCAGAGGGATGTCTGACTGCTAGCTTAGGCCCAATCCCCTGGCGAACGGGCATAAACCAGCAGGTGGACATTCCCTGAGGGGTCCCAGACTGCAAGAGGGCACAGGCTGGGCTGAGGGACCCCACCACCCCCACCGCATGCACAAATTTTTGTGTACCGGGCCTCTAGTCTATATAAAGAGCCAGGGTCATAACATCCACAATGACCAGAGGCCCAACTGAATGCCAGGCTGCGCACGCAGCAGGCGAGCGGACTGAACTGATGACCTCTGAGAGAGAGAGAGATAGAGAGAGAGAGAGGTGGGACTGATAGCAGCAGCAGCTGCTGGCAAGGCTGGGAGAAAGAAGCATGGTCTGATCACCTGTTTCTCTCTCTGGGCCTCACAAGCAGCCAAGCCTCTCTCTCTTTCCCAGAGGTCAGCAGTTCAGCCTGCTCACCAGCAGCCTGGGGCAACTGCTGATCAGCCCTGCCTCTATGATCAGGCCTGGAGATAGGCCTGGAGATGCTGACTGGCATAGAAACCGACCAGTCAGAACCAAATCTGGGTGAATTGCCAGGAGCCAATGGCTGCCAAGGAGGGGAAGCTTTTGATGCTAACGGCCATAGAAACTGACCAATCAGAACCAAATCTGGATGAATTGTGAGGAGACAATGGCTGCCTAGGAGGCGGAGCTTTTGATACTGACTGGCATAGAAACCGACCAATTAGAACCAAATCTGGGTGAACTGCAAAGGCAGAACCTAAGGTGGGGGTTGAGGAGGGGTTTTAAAAGCAACAGCTGTTTGGTGTAAGGTGTAAGAAAGTGATTCAATTTTTAATGATCAGTTTGGCAGTATAATGCATATGGCTGGTTATAAAACACTCCATCCATGCTTTTGTTCCGGCCCTCCGGTCCAGTTTAAGAACCCATTGTGGCCCTCGAGTCAAAAAGTTTGCCCACCCCTGTTAAAAAAGGGTAATATGCTAATTAGGCCAGGTCAACTGGCCATCTTCCAGACGTACTTCCGGACAAAGACATGGTGGTGGGGGGCCAAGGCAGAGGCAGTTAGGGGCGATCAGGCCAGCAGGGGAGGGCAGTTGGGGGTGACCAAACTGGCTGGGGAAGGCCGTTGGGGCGAGATCAGGCCGGCAGGGGAGGGCAGTTAGGGGCGATCAGGCAGGCAGTTAGGGGCAATCAGGCTGACAGGGGGAGAAGGTAGGGGCAATCAGACCAGCAGGCAGAGGGGTTGGGGGTGATCAGGCAGGCAGGCAGGTGAGTGGTTAGGAGCCAGTCATCCCAGATTGCAAGAGGGATGTCTGACTGCCCACAGGGATCGGGCCTAAACCAGCAGTTGGACATCCCTTGAGGGATCCCAGATTGGAGAGGGTGCAGGCCGGGCTGAGGGACCCCTGTCCCATGCACAAATTTTGTGCACCGGACCTGTAGTATGAATTATATCTTAACAAAGCTGTGGAGAAAAGGAAGGTGTTATGTCAGTCTTTTTTAGGGTTATACAAAATAATGATGCTGGCTTAAATTTGATGAAATTTGGTATCATGTAATGTGACCAATGTTATGTTGGAACTAAAGAAGGGTGGGAGGTGTTGCAAAGGCATCCGGGCCCACGTAGGGGAGCAAGGAAGGCCTCCTGGAGGAGGTGATGGTGGTGATGTCAAAGCTGCAGCAGTGAGAGTGGGGTAGGAGGGACCAGACTGAGGAAATCGCATGTGCAAAGGCTGGGAGGGGAGACTTGGCCCTTTCCTGCCAGGATGGGACTTTCTTCCCATGCAGCTGCCTGTCCTTATCCCCTGGGCTTGGAGGGGTGGGGAGATGAGTAAGGGGTGGTGCTTGTGTTCCAGCGGCGAGGAGAAAGCACACCCAGGTGCAGGTACCCCACTTCCCAGAAGGTCCCGTGACACCACTTTGTTTTTGTGAAGGACCTTCATTAGTACCTGTGTTCGCGAACCAGAAGAAATAGGGAGAGGATTTTTGCTTATACGAAAAGGGGAAAAGCTAAAGTAGCATTTGGCTTTTGTTCTGCAGTGAGCCAGTTCCAGAGACGGCGTGCACCCCAAGCAGCACGATAGGCGCTGCTTGTACTCTAAGTTAGTGCTATTTTAGGTGTATGTGTTATTTGGTATGAATTGGTAGGTTATTTTGAGAGTCTGATTAAGCTCAAAAAGTTTTCCATGTAATTGCGTCTTAGCTTTACGCTGGTTTTGCTCACAAAAGGTTTCGTAGTAGCGCTCTGCTTTGGGATAGCAGGGGAGGCCTGCCATCTATTCTCTTAGGTCAGCGTCAACAAAATGGCATGTCCACGTACATGTTCAAGGAGAGAAAAGAGAGAGGGAGGATGGAGAGTCACTCTTGGCTTTGATTTTAAAAAGTCAGAGAGGTTGTGAAGGCAGACAGTTTCCACACTGCTCATGGGAGAGTAACTTTTTTGGAGGGCAGTTAATTTGGCAATGGCCTGACCTTTCCATCTTTTGTCCCACAACTAGGCACTCATGAGTCCAGAGAAATAGTCATGCAACCCCCAGTTGTCTGTTCACAAGGATGTTCTATCAACACGTGTGTATGATGTACGGCAAACGCAGAATCAGTGTGAGTGCATGATGAGGACAGCTTCACCACATGGGATCTGGGGGCGGGAACATATGTTGGTTAAGGGCAGACCTGGATGTCATATGCACCTGTATTTAAGACAGGACTGTGTCCCGATCTTGAGCAAACCTCTGGAGAGCCTCAGTTTCCTCCTGTGTAAAACGGGGATGATGATAATAGAATTTACCTCAGAGGGATGGAATGAGGATTAAAGCATGCAGACAGGAGAAT
>NW_006283826.1:2751683-2758670 GCF_000327345.1 Myotis davidii
AATGTTCTATCTTTATTGACTATTTTATTATGAAACTAGTGAAACAGATGTACTTGGAGTTTATTCAATGAAACTGGGAGATAGTCAAGATCAGTTATTAAGTGAAAGAAGGCAGAACAGGCTTCATTTTTTAGAGTTTGTACATGTATATGTACATGTACATATATGTATATATATGTGTAACTTGTTTTTCTTGATGCTTTTTAAATTTTTTCTTAAAAACTTATTTTAAAAGAGACATGGAAGACACACATCTCAGTGCAAGAACGGGAGCACCTGCGAGCCCGTCTCCGTTGGTTCTCGAGGACCTTTCTGGAGGCTCCCCGAGCAGCAGGGCTCCAATCTGTAGTCATTTTGATGCGACATGGAGCACAGTGCAGGCTGCTCCGTCTAAAAATAGGCAGGAGGAGTCGAGTCTGTGGCTGCTTCAGTTTTTCCAGTTCTCGCTCAACTCTGGGAGACATAGATCAGCTTCCTTGGAGGGAGTCAGGTTTTTTCTTGCAGCCCGAGCCTTCCTGGCTCAGCTGGCAGAGTGGGGGCCAGTGCTCACATCCTGGACCTCTCGCTGGAGGTTTCCCACACTCCTGGGGAACCCCGTCTCTTGGGACTGTGTGTGCCCCAGAAGCATCACTGGCGTGAACTGAGGTCCTCGCTCTGGTCAGGTTGGGGGGCACCCAGGGTGCCTACATAATCATGGAATTCCAGTCTCACGTCAGCAGCTCTGGAGGCTTAGGAACGAGTTCCACTGGTTAATTCACTTGGTTCTCACAGGAGACCTGGAAACAGGCAGGACCAGGAGGCATTCCTTTATTCTACAGGTGAAGGGCCCGCGGCCCTGAGCTGCCCTTTGGTCCCCAGACCCAGTGCTGTCACTGTTGCCAAGCACCCCTGAGCCTTGGCAGTGCTTTCCCGACATTTCCACATCTGCTACCTGGTGGTCCGCCAAGCTTCGGGCTTTGCGTGCCACCTTTAGCTGCACGGTGACTAGTAAGTGCTCCAAGTGCATGGTCAGTGCTCCGTAAATAGTAGCGGGGACTGTTTCCTGGACCTTGCTGGGGCTGCCTCCTCAATCCTTGTCCCGCATCAACACAGATATGCTGTGTCCCAGAGAGCTCCTAATCCTTCATACTTGAAGACAATACCCCTGCCACTAATCACATTAATGCTGATGGCAACAGTATCTATCATCCTGGGCTCAGCAGGGTGCGATTTCACACAAGAGGGTGGATGCATTCATATTTAGCAATACCTTGTTGCCAGCCTTTTATACAAATCAGTATTAATTTCATCCTCTTAACAACCCAGAGAAGGAAGAGAAAGGATTGTTCTTCTCAAGTTACAATGAAGAAATTGAGAATCAGAGCAGTTAAGCAACTTGCCTGAGGTCACACAGCTAAGAAGGCTAGAGAGGCGCCTTATCTTCAAACTTAGTTCTGTCCAACTCCAAACAGGCCAGCCCCCACTGGACCTGGGATGCACACCTTACTATGCATCAGAATCACCTGGGGAGCTTTTAAAAAATAATGATGCCTGGACCCTACTCCAGACCTATGCCCGGATCAAAATCTGTGGGAGTGGGGCTGAGGCATTGGAATTCTTTTATTTTTTTTAATTAATTGATTAATTAATTAATTTTAAATTATATTTTATTGATTTTTTACAGAAGGAAGGGAGAGAAGCAGAGAGCCAGAAACCTCGATGAGAGAGAAACATTGATCAGCCGCCTTCAGTCTGCAGGCCAACACTCTATCCACTGAGCCAAACCGGTTAGGGCTGAATTCTTTTAAAACTCCCCAGGTGACCCCAGTGCACAGGGAAAATTGAGAAAAATTGCCCTAGACCAGTGCTTCTCAAACTTCAAGCTGCACACGAATCCCCTAGTGACCTCATTAAGATGCAGGCTCTGATCAGCAGGTCCAGGGGGCCCGTGACTCTGCATTTCCAACAAGTTCCCAGTAATGCTGCTGCTGGTGCACAGACCACACCTTGAGCAACAAGAAATGACCCTGGCACGTTTTTTGTTAATCATGCCGACCGAATTTACCTACCTTAGGAGTTTCCTAGAGATAAGTTGAATTTCTTCCCCAAAGAATACCAATAATAGTAATGGTACCATTGATTGAGTATCTGCTATGTGCCAAATACTGTGCTAAATGTACTTTAAATATATCAGCTCATTTAAACTTCATAATAACCCTGTGTGATAGCTACTTCTATTGTTACTCCCATTTTACAGGTGATAAAACAGAGCCCCAGAAAAGTTAAGTTCATTAGTACTTATGACCTACCCAGGCTCTCATAGCCCGAATGTGCTGGAACAGGGCCTTCTGGCTTATTCAAGGGCAAGACAGTTAGCAAAGTAGCTAACATTCATACCTGAGTCTCTCTGGGGACTCTTGATTCCTGGTTATCCTGCCTGCCTAAATTCAAGGCCATTCTCCATCTATGCTGTGTAATCTTAGGCAAGTCACCTGACCTCTCTGAGCTTTATATTTCCCAATTAGTTACTGAGTACAGAGATCAGCCCTGGATATGACACCTCAGAAGAATATATTCTGATGTCAAGTATGACCACATCCCTGAGGGGGATGTTTTGATTTTAATCTTGAGCAAGTGAGTGGGATTCTGTTCCCTGGGAACACAACTGTGTGAGGGGCTGGGAAGCAGATAGGCACATCTGCAGAAGAAGATAAGGTTTTCCCATCTCCGATATCTGGAAGCTTATTAAGGAGGGTGGCTGGAGAGATGCTATCTCCCAGCTGAAATGTCAGCCAGTTTATCTCTGGCAGTGACTCAGCCTGGGCAGGGAGCAGAGGCAACAGGGCAGTCAATTACAAGGCTTCCTGCTCTCCAAGAAGGCTGAGAGGCGCCACCCACCCATGCCTGGTGGCCGGGTGTGGATGAGCCCCACAGGGAATCAGATGAGTGGGAAGCTTATTTTAAAAAAATATTTTTATTTACTTCAGAGAGAAAGGGAGAGGGAGAGAAAGATAGAAACATCAGTAATGAGAGAGAATCATTGATCGGCTGCTTCCTCCACTATTGGGGACCAAGCCCATAACCAAGGCATGTGCTCTGACTGGGAATCAAACTGTGACCTCCTGGTTCTTAGGTCGATGCTCAACCACTGAGCTACACCAGCCAAGCGAGTGGTCAGTTTAAACTTTTCCTTAGTATAGAATTTATGTCCAATTTGGAAAAGTATAGAGGCCAGAGATGGGGCAGAAGGCCCTATTCGAGCGAGTGGTCAGTTTAAACTTTTCCTTAGGATAGAATTTATGTCCAATTTGGGAAATGATAGAGGCCAGAGATGGGGCAGAAGGCCCTATTCCAGCACATTCGGGCTAGGAGAGCCTGGGCAGGTCACGGCCCTCTCAGAGCCTCAGTTTCTTCCTTGGTAAAAAGGAGGAAACCTAATCTGCATTCCTTGTGGGGTTGTTTAAAGGTTTCCCAAATGGCAGTATGTATTTTGCATGGATATGGTGGTTTAAGGCAAATCCAGATGGTAGCTAAATGGACATTTATACTGGTCACTGCACTAAGCATTTTGATAAAGGAATTTTAAAAATTAAAGTTAGATACATACTTACTTTAGATCCGTGGTTCTCAGCAGGGGAGGGGAGATGGTTTTGCCCCCAGGGACATTTGGAAATGTCTGGTTATAGCTGGAGTTGCTACTGGCATCTGGTAGGTGGGGACCAGAGATGCTGAAGCAGCTTATAGTGCACAGATCATCTCGAACAGGAAGAAGGATCTGGTCCCAAATGTCCGTGGTGCTGAGGTTGAGAATCCTGGTTAAGAGTCCAGGACTTGTGCAAAGCTCCTCCCCCGTCCCAGAAGCGACCACTGCCCCCTTCCGCGGGGGTTATTTTCTTTACCTCCCTGTCTCTAATGGCCTGCTTGTGTGTGACTCCATTCTAGACTTCACCCCTGGCCTCTCGCAGTGCCAGGTGAGGAGTTGGCTCTCCTTTTTCTGCCCATCCTGTGCCTGCCTTTCCCCGTGACACCCTCTCCCCAGGTCTGTTGTGATTTCTGTGGGAGCGGTACTCCATGTTCATATTACCCCAGTGGAGTGGAGTGAGCTGCCAACGCTGCCGTCGCCATCCACTCAGATCACTTCCCCTCCTGCAGCACCTGTCGCTCTCTCTGAAGTCAGTAACTGCCTTGTTTTCTCCTTGGCTGTGTTATCTATGTACTTTCCACTAACTAACCCTCAACTCTTTGCCAGCTGTCTAAATCTTCTTTCAACATATTGGGACCTGACAGGGAGTAACTTGATCAAATTGCCTCTCCCAGAACAGACTCAGAGTTCCTGCAGGAATTGTTTGATGTAAGATGCACAGCAGCCTCTGGGAAGGAGATACTGTCGTCCTCCTCCTTTGACATCTGAAGACAGTGGCTCTCAGAGAGGTCATTGGGGTGCTCTGCATCACCCAGCAGTATGTGAAAGAGGCCTTGACCGAAGGACTGGGACCCCATGGCTCTGGGGAGGACACTCGAGGACAAAGCCTGTTGAGATACCTCCTGTACCTAGATATCTCATGAAACCAGTAGCTTATTACACTTCTGTCTCTGTAGCACCAATCAGAAGGCCAGGCCTGGAGCAGGACTTTCTCCTCTTTGCCATCTTGTTTTGATGAATGAACCCCATGTAATTAGTTGATACAGCAAACAGTTAAATCAGACCCTCTTCTCAGCCTTCTCCATCCATCAAACCCTCAGCACTGGCAGCTGTCAGGTGCTCAAATACGAGTGGTTTTGGAGTGCAGCATTTTCCCTGGGAGTTTGGTATTTCCCTGATGATTATAAATGGGAGCGATTGCAGCAGAGTCCTGTGGGCTGACCCTCTGGAGCGTCTACCACACAACTGAGGAAGCCCCTCCCCAGGCTTGCCAGCTGAAATAAGGAGACCACCCAAAATCAAGGCTGCCTGTCCCGATGTAACCTGCCATGTTCAGAACTCGTGGGGCAGGGAGGTGCTCCTGTGGTGCTCTTATCTCACTTAGTGGGTCTACCGTTTCCCCAGTTCCCTGCGCCAGAGACCAGGTGTAACCTGACACATCCCTGTTCTCATCCTCCCAGTCTGATCTGTCTCCAAGACTTGTCCCTTTTCTCTGCATAGTCTGTCCACGTCTGTCATCTTTGCGGCCGCCACTGTTACAAACCAGGTCACCACTGTTTGAAGCCTAGAGAATGGAGAGATGACCTGCTGAGATATTAGCAAGTGCTTTTTCTTTTCACTTCTACCATCCGCTGTTTGGGCCAAAAACATGGTATATCGGTCAGGACAGGCATTGCTATGCTGCTGTAACAGACAACCAGTGGGTTCAAAATAGCAGCTTATTTTGCATTCAAGGCAAAGTCTGCTGCAGTCTTGGCGATGCTCTGGGCAGCCCTCTGTGATTAATGCAGCTTCCAGGCTGCTTTGATCTCATGAGACTCCCATGTCAACGGAAGTAAGCATGCTTCCAGGATTGCTGCAGGAGAAGTCGGAGAGAATTGTTTATAGCCCTGAAGTGCTTCCATTTTATTGGCCACAGCAAGTCATGTGACCATGTCTCATTCAAAAGAGCCGAGGAGTCACTGAAAGAAGAATTGGAAATATTGGTGAGCAGCACTAATCACTTCCCTAGGGATCAGGGAACAGAATAGGAGTTGATAATAAGGGTGGTGATTTATTACCTCTTTAATGCAAAATATTGATCTGGTTGAGAGACAGAGAAGAACAAGAAATCAACATCAGCCAGACCCAGCTCTCCTCCTCCCACTTCTGATTAGAAGCCAGGTTGGGGAGAGGAGAGAGAGAGAGAGAGAGTGAGAGAGAGAGAGAGAGAGAGAGAGAGAATATGAAAATGAGAATGAAGTTTACATAAGTTTGAGGGCACCACTTTAAGCACAGAGATCAAGGGCCATGGGCACCTGTGTTTGTCGGCCCCTCTGATACTCTGGTCAGCAGCCTTGCTTCTTCAGTGCCAAGAGAGCTAAAGGTCAGGGTAGCTGTGGGGGGTGTTGAACAGAGGGAAGGCTGACGCAGAGCACAGGGACCTCAGAGGAACACGGGAACGGAACCAGTTGGGGGGATGGAGGTAAAGAGAAAGGGCCAGAGGGGAGGCTGGGCCCAGGATGAGGGCACTTGTGCCGCAGAGGATGCACGGATGAGTGGAACAGGTGAGGACCAGAACAGGATGCAGCTCCCTCGCAGCAGAGGTCAGTGCAGAACAGAGATGAGCTCTAGGGCTGAAGGGACACGTTACATGGAGGGTGGGAACTGGCACTGGGTAGAGTCAGATAACTAAATCCAGCAGCCAGCTGGTGTGGTTCAGTGGTTAAGCATCAACCTAAGAACTAGGAGGTCATGGTTTGATGCTGGTCAGGGCACATGCCCGGGTTGCAGGCTTGATCCCCAGTGGGGGGCGTGCATGAGGATTCTCTCTCATCATTGATGTTTCTCTCTCTCTCTCTCCCTCTCCCTTCTTCTCTCTGAAATCAATTACAACACATATTGAATAAAAAATACAAAAAAACTAAATACGACAGCCCTTCTCTCACCAAGACCATTTGGGCTGCTGTGTGCATGTGCTCCCTGAGTGTGGCAGGAGGAGGAGGGTGAGAAGGGAGATGGAGGAGTATAAACACCTGAATGTATGTGAGTAGTCACCTGCAGGCTTATCTGGAAGGGCTGAGAATGTTTCCTACGTCGGGCTGAACAAAAGCCAAGTGTCAAAAACTGAACTAGCTGCTAGAAATTAAATGTTCTCTTTGGACACCTGAGTCTCTCTTGGGAATCTCATTCGTGCTACACCACCGCTACTCAAACTGTCATCTGTGGACCCGTGACAGCCCGCAAACTACTGCCTGGTCCACAAAGAGGAAGTAAAGAAACACGAGTGTTTAGAAACTTTTATAGCAGTTTGACGTCCAAGTGAATTTTTGTCTCATTTTACAAAAGCATGCTTTTGTCATAGATTGGGGTGGGGTAGGCCGGGG
>NW_006283826.1:2758683-2772250 GCF_000327345.1 Myotis davidii
GGGGGCGGGGAGGCGGAATGGTCCTTCCCTACAGTCTGGGAGCACTGTTCTGGGTTCCTACGTGTCTTCCCTATTGCACGCAGGTCCCCCCTCATCTGTTTTCCTTAGTGGGTTCTGAGAATGTAAGTAGTGTCCTGACCTGCCTCCGTCTGCAACCCTCCAGTGATCTTGCTCAAGCCTTTGTGGATAGAAACCAGCTACATTATACTGGCCTTAGAACAGGGGTCCTCGAACTACGGTCCGCGGGCCACATGCAAATACAAATATTGTATTTGTTCCCGTTTTGTTTTTTTACTTCAAAATAAGATATGTGCAGTGTGCATAGGAATTTGTTCATAGTATTTTTTAATGGCCCTCCAACGGTCTGAGGGACAGTGAACTGGCCCCCTGTTTAAAAAGTTTGAGGACCCCTGCCTTAGAGGCTCTGCATCACCTGGCCTCTGCTTGCCTCCCCAGCTCCTCCCCTCTGCATCTCCCGCACTGCCTCTGCTCTCTGCCACACTTCCTCTGACAGGTAGATCCTCACGAGCACCAGGCTCTTTCTGACCGGAGGGCCTTTGCTTGTGCTCCGTCCTCCACCTGGCATACTTTTCCCTCCATCTTGGTGGAGTTGACTCCTGTTCTGCCTTCGGGTCACGGCTCAAGAATCACCTGCTTAGGGAGGCCTTCTCTCTCCCCTGGGCCAGTTGAGGTTCCTGCCTCTTACCTTGATAATATCACCTGCTCACAAGTGCACCTGTAAGTAACTTGTTCTGAGTCTGCCTTCCCCCAGGTCTGTGACTCCAGGAGAGCAGTGACCTCACCTCTTTTGCTCACTACTGATTCCCATAGGCTGGGCTTAGTTCTGGTCCTCAGTAAACATTTGTTAAAGGAATGCATGAGCGAGTGAATGAATGCATCATCCGGAGCTGTGGGAAAGGCATTGGAGATTGTGATGTGTGTCCTTTGGGGACCAGGCCTTTATTTCATAAAAAGATTTCCCAAGTCTCCTTCCTCTGCCCAGAACCTGGCAGCCTGTCCTGAGCTCCTGCTGATAAATCATTTCATTGGCACCGCTGGACAGGAAAGGACAGAGTGAGTAATAGGAGTTGGTCAGCGTGCCGTGGACAAAGGCCTGAGTTGACATGGTAACAACAGGCAGACCGATGTGGCCCAGGCAGTAGTCTGGCCCCTGGACACATCTGAGAACAGGCTCAGGCTCATTTTTCCTCTGTGCGGAGGAGTGTGAAAGGCCCAGGAGGGGGTGAGGAGGGGGCCGGTGGAGCCTGCTTCTCTCTGGAGAGGGCTGGGCTGGAGGCAGCTTTAGCCATAGAGGTAGTGCCCTACAGTTTTGGACATGAAACTGTCTTTTAATATATATTTTTGATGTATAAAACATACTTACATAGCATTATTTAAAATATTATTTCCTCACTTGTCCTCAAGGTGGGCAAAATATCCCCCCACTGCTTCCCCCTGTAGGGAGGGTTGGGAACCACCTGTCACCACAAAGTGTGACTCACCAGGCCACAGCTGCCTTCTTTCTGGTAAGAGGCGGGGAATTAGGCGGGAGCTGGGTGCAGTAGGGTTGCATCATTACTGCTCTTGGTGAGCCTCTGAGGTAGGTGTCTGACCTCAAAGTTAGTGGCTCCCTTTAAAACACAGAGTTTTTCTGAAGATTTCTTTGGTATCAGCTTTAAGGCCTAGTCACCATTTTGGAGGACTGGCTCATTCTTTTAAATTATATCTTTTGAGGACTTACTATGTGCCAAGCATCAGGGATGTATCAGCAAACAAAATAAAGTATCCTTCTTTACAACACTTACATTTGAATAATTTGAATAAACTATTCAGAAGCTCAGGTGATTATAAGCACTATAGGGAAGAGTGAGCAGGGAAGGGGTAGAGGGAGGGTTGCAGTTTTATCTTTCTGGGAAGATAACATTTGAGGACCATCTGAAGGAGGTGAGGGAGCAAGTCAGGCAGACATCTGGGGGGAAGATCATGGCTCCTACCTTTGTTCTGTTATCAGTGTAGAGTTTAATTAAATATTACAAATCACAGATCAAATACAAGAATTTAAAGAGAGGCGTTATTTCCATGAACAATAAGGTAAATGCCTTGAAAAAGACTTGAAAAGGTAAATTGCAAAAAAAATGCTGTCAACTTTGGGGATGAAAACTAAGAGATTGGAAAAAAAATCACAAAATTCTGGAAGAGAGCAGCACTCAGGTTGCTTCGCGTGTGCCGTCTTTAAAGTGCACTCCTCTGAAGAAATCGGAATTGGATGCCAAAGGTAATAAATTATGGTTGTGATTTATGCAAGAAAGAGAGAAGGGAATTCCATTAGGGCTATTGCGCTCCATGACAAGACCTTCCCCCTGCCTGACAAGAGTGGCGAACAAATGGCATTGCTTTATGTTAGGTTAAACTAAAACACTTAAAGGAATGAATGCATTATGTTGTATGATCTTCACTTTGGCTTTCTCAAGTGACCCACCAGCTCCTAGTCCTGATATTAGAGTCAGGCGAATTTGTGGAACATCAGTGAGTGGAAAGCTATTTTTCTGGAAATCAATGTGTCCAACTGGCACTCTTCCTTCCTGCCTAAGTCCACCCAGTTCTTTCTCAGAGATCCCTGCAGGGAACAGGCAAGAGCGGGAGGAAAACCATGAGCAGAAGGAGATGGTGTGAAGTAGGGGAACCAAACTCAGGAGACCGAGTTCAGGTTCAGATCGTAATGTACTGGGAGGATTTGGGCAAGTCATTTCATCTCTTTTCACCTCTCTCTTCATCTGTGACAGGGACACACGGAGTTCTTGTGACAATTAAATGAGGGGTGCATTTCAGGTGCTCAGTAAACTGGTGTATCGGAAGTGCTAAGGAGTGAGGTGACGTCATTGAAACTCAGATAGCTACAACTGCAGGTGGCGGCAGATCATGTGGCATAGAGCTTAGCGTGGACAGGCTGGAGTAGACTCGCAGGGGCACTCTCACCCCAGAGCAGAATCGTCTCCAGGAGGAAGCGGAAGCACTGGCCTCCCAGGTCGGTGGGATGGTAGTGTGTGGGGTCTGGGACTCCACGTGGTAAGGGCAGGCAGGTCCTCATTTTGAACAGAGAAAGGTTAGCCCCATATTCCCTAAGTTCTGTCTGGGATTGGAACTGGGTGAACAGAAGACCCAGACACCAGGACGTTGCAGGTGGACCCAGGATGTGGGCACCATCTTCAGATGAACCATTTTGAATTCTAAGAGATGGGGAGAGAGGCCACGTTCATGTCCAGTTCCGGGGTGCACTCCCTCTGGGTCCTGGAACTCCCTTGTAGTCTGTCATCATCATAGAATGTCCTCTTGCTCAGCATGTCCCAAACTTGGTTCTGCCGTGCCCCTTGAGATGCTAATGGGAATTCTGTGTTAAAAGGTTTCCATGTCATAGAAGTCTGGAAAATATGCTAAAATAGCCATAAAAATGGCTAAACGTTTTTGGAGGGAAGATGGTCATTGTGTGTCAGGGAGCAAACTAAGTATTTGCCAATGAGGCAGGTACCTTTTTACCCTCATGCTACCTGTGAGGAATGGGGCACCAAGAAATAGTACTCAGAGAGATTAGTTAACTTATCGAAGTTTCCACAGCTAGTGATCGGCAGACTAAGGATTTGAACCCAGATCTGTTGACTCCAGTACTTCTGTTCTTCATTTGAATTGCGAGGTTTTCCATACCCTTGACTTAACAATGGGGTGATCAGGGAATGTACCCAATATCCCATCTAAGAATATTTTGAGCAGAGCAGTAGCCTTTGTTTTTCAAACTCAGAAGAATGACATGTGAGTATATGTAAATGGGAGGCATGCTCACTTCCTTTAGGCGTCTTGTGTCCACTGGAAAGGATAGCAGCTGTTTCTGTCTCCAGTCAACCTGTGCCCTCTTCAATGTTCGATCCAGAACTAGCATACAAAAGGTTCTGATGGAAGGGAACCTCTTTATCTTTCTTTAACCCAGTTGATCCCACCTTATTTCTCCTCCAGAATCCCTTCTTTGCTTTTCATTAACACACACAGGACGAATGTTCCATTAAACGCAGTTTGAGTAAATCCTTGCAAGGGATTACTGAATGGGGGTGGGACACCGCTGCCTGGAACACCTTCATTGCTTATCCCCTGCTGGGAGTGAATAGGACAAGAGTTCTTTACATAAAGGGCAACATAAAATAAACTCAGTACAATCTTCTAGAAGAGATTGTTCTAGGGATTAGCTACTTGGGAATTTCACAACAGGGAAGGCTTTGGAGGGAGATAGCCGGTCATGATATTTATTGATGTACCCTAAAATTCCAATGTGTCATAAAGGGAAACTTGACAGGAGGGAACCTCTTAAGCATCTTGGATGACATTTGCTTGAGATTGGCTTATGGTATTTTCATATCTCCTTTGCAGACCTAGCCCTGGATGACTACGTGAGTAATACCTTCCTTCTGAAAGCTTTTCATTCTTTATATCATATTCTCAGTCCTTGGCAAGATTGCTCAGAGGGCTGTATTCATTTCTAATCCATGGAAGAGAGCATATCTCTTCCTGAGCCTCCAACCTCTGCAAAGCATGAAAGATAATGATAGTGTGAAGCAGTTATATAGACTTTAAGTAGCTATTACTATAAATATAACACTGTAAGTTACACAAATAATAGCTCCTTGAACACACCAGAAGGGAAAGGAAGCTTGGGTGAACTTTTGCAAGTACTCAGAAGATGCAACCAGAATAAATGGGTTATTGGGAAGCAATGTGGCGGGAGTACTAGCCGATCAGCAAATGAGCTTCCTGTCTTTCTAGAAACACAGATGGACTACATTTCCCAGCTTCCCTTATAGTAGGTATCACCAGGTGACTGAGTTGTAGCCAGAAGGATGTTAGAAATGATGTGATCTAACCTTGGGTGGTTTACTTAACCTCTCTCAGCCGTGGTGTTTTTCTTTTAGAAAGTAGAAATAGTATTTATTCTGCAGATTTTTTTTTGAAAGTGAAAGAAAACACATTTAACACATCTGGCACAATGATAGGCACATAGATGCTCACTTAATGGTGGCTGTTGCTATTAACTTTTCCAATCATGTTTTAAAGAATTCTACCCTCCTGTTTGCATTCTGCAGGTTTTCTTAGCGACCCAGTCCACCTATCTCCGTGCTCAAATAAACTAAACAAAAACACTGAAAAATGGAGAGAGGAAAACGTTGCTCCTGTCTTCTTTTCAGTTCACTATAGTTGTGATGAAATAGTTATTTGAAAAATGGTCAGTTCAATGTCCCTTTCCAGGCTCCTTGAGGGCTGGCATTATTCCTGTGTTGTTCTCACGTGTGTGTTTAGCTTACACATAGCTTCACACAGAGTGACGGTTCAATAAATTCTTCTGGAATGCATGAGTTATTGAGGACATGACCTTCACTTGTAAATCTTTGCAGAGCTCCACAAATACCTAACTCGCAGTTAGGCAGAGGAGAGACACTGCAGGGCCAGCATCCCAAAGATGTCTTTACCATTGGCCTGTCTGGAATGGCACCATCAGAGCCAATCCTTGGGTCTGAAGTAGAGGTTAGAAACCGTCTGTGTGCCAAAAAGTTTAATTTATTACCAACATTTAAAACTTGAAAGATTTCACATAAAAAGCTACGTTTTCTGCTTCTGTTGGAAGATTGAAGGTCTGGCAGCTCTGAGCTTGATCCTGGCATGGGATGAATTGCTGGAGTTGAGTAGCAGTGTTCTCATTGAGGGCGAGTGCCCTCCAGTTCACCCCATCAGGCCTTCTCTTGCCTTCTTTTATTTTCCCAGCCTGGCCCTTGAGTTTGCTACTCCCTATCGTTATTCCTTAGTTTGTTCATTCATTCATTCATTCATTTATTCAACACATATTTAGATGTTGGTGAAAATGGAGATCGAAGAAAATATTATCCAGACTTCCAGATCTTAAAGAGTGTAGAGGGTGGTTGAGTAATAAGAATCATAAACCTAGTCAAACATTAAAAATATTAATTATTTGATGATATAGTATAATTGTAGTGGGTTAGTGTACCCCCAAATTTATATCTACTCAGAACCTCCGAACGTGATCTTATTTAGAAATAAGGTGTTCGTAGATGCAATTAGTCTTTTTCACATTCTTTATCTCTGAGATTCATATCTTTGTGAAGTGGGTTGGATCATCCTATCTTATTAAATGAGAGACTGATGTTCTGGGGAGTTCACCATCTTTTCCAACATTGTTCTTTTGCCTCTAAATCTTTTATTCATTCCACCATATGCCAGTGACTGCATCTGTCTTGTTCACTGTGGTATATTCAACTATAGTGCCTGGCACAGAGTAGGTACCCAAGTAATATTTCTTGAACAGAATGAAACAAATGACCAGAGAGATCTTTAGGGAATGGGACAGAATATGGGAAAAGTCTTCCCTAATGGAGGATGTCCGGATTACCCCCAGTGGCTAGCCGCTAGGACATAGTAGATGCTCTTATTTAAGTAGTGAATGAATGGATAGGACTTTGGAGATGGCTTTCCGGTTAGCACAGGGTATTTGATGTGGGGATTCCCAGAAAGGAAACTGCCAGACATAGACCCCGTCTGCTTCCCAGGACACCCTGTCTTTTCTATCCCACCATTCCCCAGGTCAGAGAACTTGGTCAAATCTTGTGCTAACCTGCCTGGCTCTCTGCTTAGTACCTGATGTCCAAGCCATGTTAAAATTAGATACCGGTTTGCAGATATTAAACAGCTGGATCCGGGAGGCTGGCGGCTGGTGGCTAACAGGGCTAAGGTCTGATCTGAACCTCTGTGGCGGTACCTCTCTGCATCTGCTTGTGAAGCTCCGAGTCAGGCAGCGCTCCATGAACTGCTGTTTCCCCAGAAAACGCAAGAGTGATGAAGAGACGGCGTCGGCCTCATTTCCTTATTTATTTCCCCGCGAAGCGGGCTTTTCTAAGGTCAGGCACCTCAGGAGGCCTTCTCACAGCGCCGCTTGGGTCACACTTCGTATTTTGTGGAGCAGAGGCTGTGCTGCTGATGGCTTCTCTGCCTGGTTCATGGCATCTCCTTCACCCCCACTCCGTGTGCCTTCCATCTCCCCGGGTCTCCTGCGGAGCCATGTAGCTGGCTTCTCACTACAGTGGCAGCTGACACAGAACGACTTCATTGCAAATTTCAAGGTCACTCCCATGCACACATACACCGCTGAGACTGGTTCATTGGAGGCAGCCTCAAGGAACAGCCTGCTGGCTGAAACACGCAAAGCCCCCTCCAGAGACAGCATACACACCAGCTTCCGAAGGCACCCAACTCTCCGGAGAGAACTGGGCATGGCCTTGAGGGCATAGGCAGGAGACAGGTGAAGGGGGACCAGGACTGGGTTCCAGGCAGTAGAGTGGGACAGTTAAGAGCATGGAGTCACACCAGCTTGGGTTTGCCCTTCCTGACTGCATCAGCATGGTCTCTGAGCCCCAAGTCTGTCATCTGCCAGATGGTAGTACCAAGTGATAATAGTACCAAGTCATAAAGTTACGTTGGAAAATAAATGAGATGAAGCATGTGTAGTGCTTTGCAAATAGAAACTACTCAATAAATATTAGCTTTATTATTACTACTCATAAAAATAATAATGAAGACATGTTCCCAAACCTTAGGCCAGGGGAGGCAAGCTGTTACTGCAATCCGAGTGAAAGGACTTGACAGTAGCGATGATATTGAGGATTTTGCACTTGGCTTACAGCCTTGGAGGAAGAGTTAGGCCTAGCAAGCAGGCCAGGAGCCTGTGCAAGAACTGCCAGTGGCAATCATGCTCTTTCACGGGATCCCTATATTGGGCTTAGGCAAAATCAGGAGCTTGTTCAAAATAGCCAATCCACTTCCCTAGCTTTCAGGGGCTTCTGATGGGTCCACCCCCTAGCCAGTGATCCCTTTCCCAGTTTAGACTGACAGGCCTCTAAGGTCAAGCAGCCCCTCACCCATATGTGCTTACCTTCCCCTGCTCACCCCACCCCCCACATCAGTTACCAGAGGGTGGGCAGTGCTCCTGGGGAGATTTCCTATCTGCTCCCAGGAATTAAGGCTCTGGCAGCCCCCTGGAGTGTGTATGTAAGGCTCAGTGTCTGATTCACTTCCCAGTCTGTTAGGCTCAATGATGTCCGATTCTCTTTGCTTCCTTTAATGTCTAGCTACCTACGGTAACACAAGGAGGCAGAGACTGGGGGTGTATGAGTCAGGTTTCAAATCAGACATCAGACAAACAGGACCCTTCTGAGGTCTTCCTACAAAAGGAATTTAGTGCATGACATCGGTTATACAGAGGAGCAGAGAATGCAGAAGCCAAACTGGAGTGGTGAGTTAACTCAGAGAGTTGTATAAGAATAATATGTAGTAAAAGTCTGAATAAATCTAAAAGAGCTCTTTAAAGAGGTATAACATAAAAAATCATAAGTGATAAGAAAGCTTTGTGCCATAGTTTAATTGGTAGTGTTTTTTCTTTTTTAGGGCTACATAAAATAGTGGCGAGTCAAGGATGAATCTCACAAATGTTCTGGTGAATGATAGAAGTCATAAACAAAAGAATATATAATGCATGATGCTATTTACATAAAGTTTAAAAAAACCCAAACCAGGTGAAACCAAGATATGGTGTTATAAGTCAAGGCAGGTGTTATCTTCTGAGAGGATGGGGTTGGGGGCGGGGACCTGAGGGGAGACTTCTGAAAGGCTGGCATCATTCTATTTCTTGACCTGGCTGATGGTCACACAGGTGTTTGCTTTGTGTTTTTCATCGAGTTATACATTTATGTTTTATACACTTTATGTGTGCTCTGCTTCAACATAATTTTTTAAAATGCTGTCTTGTAATTACTAGCATCTTAGATTTGATGAAATGCAGAAATGTGTGTGTGTGTGTGTGTGTGTGTGTGTGTGTGTGTAGTTTATTTTCTCTCCTTCCTAGTATGTATGCTTCCCTAATTAGTCAGAAGCATCTGTCTTGCCTCCAGGAGAATTAGAGTGGACCTATCAGGAACATAGTGACACATTTGGGGGTTTACAAAATAGGCTTTTGATAATCCAAAGGGAAGGGCTTGAGAAGAGGAGGGTGTAGAGTTTATATCACAACGCATGTAAGATGGGATGGAGAAGGAGCAGCAGACATTGCCTACCGTCCACCAGAGATGAGAGTCACCATGGCCAGAGGGAAGTGTGGATGGCCATGGGCACCGAAGAGGCATTGAGGAGAGGACCACACCTGGCGGAAACCATGTGGAACGGGGTGGAATTAACATGAAGCTACAGCCAAGCACTTTCCGAGACCAGGGTCCTGATTGGTACATCAAAGTCTGGAAAGGGTTACGGTGTTTACCTAGGCACTAGTATCACGTGTTTTAAAAGATTAATTATGCTTCCTTGTATTTTCAAAATCTTCCACAGTGAACATATACATGCTTATGTTAAGGAAGTTATTTTCAACTTAAAAATATAGGCTGGAATTCCAGCGCCTGTTAGGTGTGTATGGTGCTGGCGCCCCGTGGTGCCTGTGGGTGCTCTTACAGTCCAGAGGGTGTATTTGCAGCATCTTAAACCTTCTACCCTGCGTGTAGTGTCCTGAGCACCAAAGGCAGGGCGAGGCCCAAAGCTTCCGATTGAGAGAGCTGCCTGCAGGCCCGTCATTCCGAATGGCCCAAGCTTTCAGTTGCCCAAACTCCCATTCGGTGTCTTTTGTCTTCTGTGGCATAAATATAACTGTGCAGAATGTTGGGCAGATGCAGTCTGTTGGAGGCAAACGTGAACTTGGTTTAAAATGTTCCCTTTTCGCCCAAGGCAGCAGCTTTTATTCCAGCAGAGCACATCACCACATGGCACCCACCTCCCTCCCTCCCTCCCTCTGCGAGGGCCTTGAGGACACTTAGATGTAGAGAAAAATAAGACATAGTTGGTGCCCTCAGGGAGCTCACCGTCTCCTAGGAGAAGCAGATTGTATACAAGTAATCAAAATACAGTGTGTTGATTACTGTGTTAGAGGAGGAGAGGGACATATTTTTCTCCCTCCACTCCCACCTTCCTGTGGCCTATACCAAGGCTAGAATAATTGGGGTGGATATTCTTTTAGCATAATAATGCAAAGGGGACGAGGTAGTGGGGAATTAATGTGGGCAGTGTGATAGATCTGATCACTTTTTTGATAATGCATGAGGGAGGCCAGGATAAGTACCTTGGCTATTGTAAGTATGCTGCAGTGAACATAGAGGTGCATGTCTTTTGGAATTAGTGTTTTGGATTTTTTCAGATAAATACCCAGACATGGAATTACTGGGTCATAGGTAGTTCCATTTTTTTTTTTTTTGAGAAACCTTTACACTATTTTCCATAGTGACTACACCAATTTTCCATTTCACCAACAGTACATGAGGGTTCCCTTTTTTCCCCCACATCCTCACTTTTTGTTTGTTAATTTATTGATGATAGCCATTCTGACAGGCATGAGGTGATATCTCATTGTCCTTTCAATTTGCATCTCTCTGATGATTAGTGACTTTAAGCATCTTTTCATATGTCTATTGACTTTCTGTATGTACTCTTTGGAGAAGTGTCTATTTAGGTCCTTCACCCATTTTTTAATTGGATTGTTTGTTCAGAAGCTTATCTTTGAAACCACTGCGTTTTATCCACAATTTTGTAATATAACATGTAACATTTTCCCATAGTCCCCAACTTCTTGTATTCCAGTTTCACCTGCTCTGGGGATGGCCGCTGTTGTAGATATTGTTGACACTGTGCCATATACCTCCCTCAGTCCATCTGAATTCACCTGCAGTTGTGGACAGTTTACACCTGCATCTGTCTTCTCTGCCCCCAGGCTTTCTCTGAACCAGGGGACACTCAACTCTGGAGCATGGGGGCATGGGTCAAATGCCCCATCCTCATTCTCCAAGGACACCACGTGGAGGTGCGTTTTACGGATTTCTCAGAAGACTTCTGATAGGATTGAGCTCTTGTTGCTCACCATGGTCATCACTTATTAACATGCACTCTGTAGATGCTTACCCCTATCTGGCTCACTTTCCTCACTTCCTTGTGTCTCCTGGGATCATCTCCCTACCCAAGTCCAGCACCTGATTTGGAGAAACCCAAACTAAGACATCTGTCTAACTCTAAAGTGAAATTCATCAACCTCATATAGCCTCTATTCTTTTAGTAGCTTATCCCAAGCATACCTTCCAAATTTAGTGAAAATTCTGCTCTGACCTTTGTTGTTGTTGTTGCACAATATGGTAAGTAGATAGGGGGGAAATTGAATTACTAATTTTGGATAAAAAGGACTCTGAGTAAAACTGACTCCTCCTCTGAGTCTGAAGTCCAGTCTTTGTGTTGCAGAAGACCAGAGGAAAACCAAGCAACGCTTTAGAGAAAAGGAGTTACACTGTTTATTTATGCCGGCGGACTCAGCGGAGTAACTTCCCAAATCTGAGTAAAGTCACATGTAGGGGCTTCTCTTTTATATCTTTCTGGGGTCTTTGTCCCGCAAATATGGATCATGCTTCCGGTCCTTTTTGCGGCTTTGCAAGAAGGCTCTCAGGTGCTGGGGGTCTCCAGGCCATATCTGATGGTCTGGCACCAGTGTTAATAACCACCCCCTCACCCCCTCCAGGGCTGTGCACTGTTCACCGTTTATGGCCTCTGTGAAATGTGAGCATTTATATAACAGGTTCTGCAAGACCAGTTTCTGGGAAAGAGGCAGTGAGTTAATTACAGGTTATCTAGAATGTACACTAGGCTTGCTGGCACAGATTCTGATTGCTAGCCCCCCAAATCTGAGGGTTACATTGGAATTAGCCCTTTTTTAGCCTTCTCATTTGGACTGAACAGTGGGCCCATGAGCACCCCGCTTCTGCCCAACAGGCCCATTTCCCAGTCCTGGAAAACAGCTCGTGCCTTCTCACGCTTGTATTGACAAAGAAGCAAGTCTAGCGATGACTGAGTTTGGAAGGGAGTCTTCGTAGAAAATCACCGGCTCTTCTTTTCCCGTGTACTTCGCGGGGCTGCTTTTTCACTCCACGTCACAGGTTTGGGAAGGCCCATCTGCCTGTTTGATTAATGAGCCCTCTCTGTAAAAGCAACAGAGATAAATGTCCTGTAGGAACCCAGCAAAGAGAAATGAAGAAATAGGACGGCTAATTTTCAGCCATTATTTCAGAGTCTGAACTCCTTCCCCGCAACAATTTAGCTATTATTTCAAAAACTAATTAATCTTCACTCAGGCAGCTCCAAGGGATCCGTGTTTAGATAATTAACAACCCGTGGATGTGAAAAGTCCCACTTGCAAATTTGGTTACAGTGTTTGGGTAGAAGAACACTTTCAGTATTATTCCATTTAAACCCTCTTCTATCCATCCTTCATTTCCTGACAATTAAGAGCAAATAATTAACCATGATGGATTTTGCTTGCCTACTTGCTGCTCAAATAATGTTCTCCCTTCTTCTTTGTTCTTAAGCCATCTCTGTCTGAGTGTTTTTGACCAGCTTTGTAGCTAATTGCATTGAACAGGTAACAGTGAGCTCCGTTCAGTATTAACATGCACCAAGAAGATTTGGATTTTGCTTTGTGTGAGGAGGGGGAGGAAATTCCCATGGCTCCATCAGAGAAGTAGCTTGTACTTTCTCCTTGGTGCTCAAAGACTACAGCATCCAGGTATAACTGGATTTGTAAAATCTTTTCTTTGCCAAGAGTAAGGAAGAATTTAGGCTAGAGACAAAGGACATTTTTGTGACTGAGAAGGTTGTGACACCCTAGAACAGGTTATTAAAAGCAATGTGGGTTTCCAGAAGGGAGAGCCACTCCCTTCTGGAAATTTCATTCATTCAGCAAATTGAGTGCCTACTGTGTGCCAGGCACTATAGTATCGAAATTTTTGGAAACACCGTGGAAAGGAAATAAAATACAGTGATTCCTCAAATTAAAAAGAATTACATCTGGAGAAACAGAATGATATGGAAGCATTTAATAGGAAGACCTGACGTAGTAAAAGGGGTTGGGAAGGCTTCCCTGAGCAAGGAAACTTTGAACTGAGATATGAGGGATAAGTGTTAACTCTTGCGGGAAGAGCATTGCCTCCAGAGAGAACAGCATGTGCAAAACCTCTGAAGTTTTGAACAAGCTTGAGTGGATGGAAATTTGAAAAAAAAAAAAAAATCCAGTAGATTTGGAATACAGAGAATTAGGGAGGAAGAGTTTAAGATATATTTTATTTTCAAAGTTCATATAGGTTTTTCTTCATTTAAAAATTATTGCTCAGAAAGTTAAAAATTAGAAAGGTGGAGCGAAAAGTGGGATACACTCTCGAGAAATTCAACTGCATAAACACACGCCTGGCATTTCAGAATCATAGACCCGTAGAGGGCAACAGGGCCAGCAAACTGAAGCTCAGAGAGGGTGACCTGCTAAAGTCCCATCGCTGATGAGTGGCAGGTGAAGGGGCGAGTCGTCGCGGGGCCTACGTGGGCCGGCCGCCGGGCCCCATGAGGCACAGCCTGAGCACACTGTTGGCGGCCTCAGGCATCGGCTCCCCAGCCCACG
>NW_006283826.1:2772299-2793544 GCF_000327345.1 Myotis davidii
GTGCTCAGGAAAGTACCTTCGTCCCGGAAGCCCAGGCCCCTGCTGGCCATGCCCGGGATTTCTTTGAACTAACCAATGACAACCAAGGGACGTGCACGCCATAGAGTTGACCACATCCTGTGTAACGAGATCCGACTTGTGCCTGGCCAGTCGGCGGGGCCCACAGTCCCCTCCCCTGCCCTTACTATAAAACCCACAATCCCATCAGGCCTCGCTCTCTCTCGGCCACTGGGGCTTACCGTTGCATAGGTGAGTGTGGTTGGGGAGCCAAACCTAGGTTTGAAATAAATGACTCTTTGCTTTTGCATTGGACTCGCTGGCTCCCTGGTGGGCTCTTGGGAATCTTGAAATCTGGGCACAACAGCAGGGATCCTACCGGGAGTGTACATGTGGTTGGGGTACTCATGAAGGTTTTAGGATGTGCATCTACAAATATTTTCTATTCAAATAGTTAATATCAGGAAAAATATAACCGGCATGTCAGACTTTTGAGCTCACGGATGGTGTTGCTTACAATGAGGTTATGTGGAAACGAGTGAGTTGGTTTAAAGTAAACAAAAGCTTAATACATAATACTATAGTTGATACACAAATGGGGAAAGCCACCGCTGTGTTAAGCAAATGCCTGACAGATGGGAATGTGTGTACCACATCATGCTGACAAGTGACGCTCTACCCAGAGTAATTTAGGGTAAATTACTAGAGTCAAGAGCTTTCCCGGCTAACCTCAGAAAGTTCATTTTGGACTTCTGGGTTCAAAGTAGTTAGGGCCCTTTTCAGCATGTCTTTCTGTTTTTCTCTCCATGAAAACATCCCCTTGGTTCACCTCTTTTCAATCTATGGGGAGAGAAAGTAAAAGGTTACTGACTTCATGCAATCCTAGCACTAATAGCCATGAGTGTACTTGGGTTATGGCAGGCGGGGAATTTGTGAAGGAGGCTGTCTGCATGGTTCAGAGACTGGGCAGTTAATGAATGTGAACTCTGGAGGCAGATTAAGGCATCTGGCAGATAAATCCCTTAGCAGGAAGATTATGCTTATTAAGAAGCCCATAATTACTTGGCTGTCTTTTTTCCAGGTTGGTTCTTTAGGAAAATTGGCTGCCCCTCCTCATGAGCGCCCAGGACGAGCGGGAGGATGGTGTGGAAGGCAGGCACAGGAACAACACTTGCTCATCATTAGGCACAAGTTTCTGTCCACAGGTTTCCTTCTGAGAGTAGGTTTGGTCAGGGCTGATTTATCCATGGGCACTGTAGGTGCAAGTCCTATAGTCAACAAAAGTGCTTACACTTCTTCCAAAATCCGAAGAAAACATGAATATTATCCAGCCTGGGTTATATTTGTCTTTACGGGAGAATATAATTTTAAATGTGTGTGTATATTTTTTAATGGAGGAAGATAAAAGTGCCTAAGACCCATAAAAGTCATAATGTGGCCCGGGTATGGTAGACATCTTTATTTTTGTCCACCCACCACCTGTTCCCTCTTCTTCTGGTCACAGAGCCTCAGTTTTCCTCCGGGGAACCACTCTTCCTATACTCTCAGTTCTGTGAGATTCAGGTTTTTGTCAGTCCCGGCTCTAGAAATGGTCATGTGACACAGGCTCAGCCAATCAGAGGCTCATATCTTTTGTCCTCTGTGATTGGTCCAGGGTCTGTCAGTATCACAATTGGGCCAATCAGAGCCAACAAGACTCAGTTCTGGGTCTTTTCATGGAATTGTGAGGAATAGACTGCAGGTGGGAGATTCTAGTCACCATCTTTAACACTACATGGGAGAGTTTGAGAAAGAAGCTATAAGCAGAATAGTTTCTGGGCCCCCAACAGTAAGAGTTTGAGGATTTTAACTTCAGAGCTGGGACACCTTCCAATGGCAGGCTCTCTCTGCAGAGAGTCTGATTGGTTAATCCTCAGTCAGGTGTTCACCTCTGGTCCCATCAGCTGTGGCCAAGGGTTGGGGTGCAAAGTTCTGCAGACCATTGTGAAGAGTCAATGCTATGTGGGAGTTACTCGTGATTTGGGGAAAGGTTTTTTTCAGGTCGGGTAGCTGCGGAATGTCAGGTGACATAGTTTGGCTTCTAATTTTGAGTGGGAGACTTCAAGAAGCTTTGATCTAATTCAAAACTTCTCAAACTGTATTTCTGAGATACTAGTGTCAGTGGGGCACTAGTGGTAAAGTATGTTCGGGAAATGTCAGCTTCAATAACACCACTTAGACTTCCTTCCTTCAGGACTTCTCAGATCTTTAATATGTTCATGTGCATTTTGAATCCAGGCGACGGGGAGCGAGAAGGTCCAATATTTCTCAAACTTGTGTGGCCACCACACTTGGGATTTCAAGGAATTTTTAGCTTTGAAGGAAACTACTGTTTTGAAGAATAGAGTCTAAGAAATGCTGGTCAAGTTAATTATCTTGAGAGCATTAAATCTATAAAGGAAAATCATGTAAAAATTTAAAACCTTAAAAAAAAAATGCCCGTCTTCTTAAGGATGCATTTGGAATTTGATGAGTTCAGTTTTTCCTAAGAGACCTGAAATCTTGTACCAGTTCCATCAATATTAAAAATAATAAAAAACAATCTTTAATGCTTACTTTGAGCCGTAGGAAATTGTACTAAGAAATCCATGTTCACTGCCTTATTTAATCCTTACCACATTTAAGGCCATATGTGTTATGATTAGTCCCATTTTATAGTTGAGAAAAATGAGGCAGAGAGAGATAAAGTAACTAGAATGTAGTGGAAATAGAATCTGAATCTAGGCAATCTGACTCGAGTCCTGCCCCCAACCTCTTATTGTAATGCTAAAATAATTTGTATATTATATTAGACAAATCTCTTATAGAGCCTCAATTTCCTGATCTGTAAGTTGAGGGCACCAGACTGGAGACTTTTAAAACAATCTGGCTCTATCTAGATTGTCCATGGGTTCATGATTTAATATCTGTTAACCTCTTAGGGAAAGTGGCCATTGATAAAATGTTTTACTTGCTGCAAGACGAGGGGATTTAAGACATGGAGGAGAGTGGGGTAAAACCGGGGAACTTGAAACAGCTGCTTAGAAACAGGAGCAGCAGCCCTGAATGAAGGTCTCAAAACTGCCGAGTATCATGCCCATGAGCTCAGAGAACCTGGGAAAGCGAGGCCTCCGGAGGAGTCTCTAATGACTGCCAGTCTGAATGTAGCTGAGACATCAGATGCCCAGACAGACACCAGAGGCTGCTCCAGAAGCCCCAGCTTCCCTCCTGGCATGCAGTAGTTGAGAGTTAGAGCCAATCTCAGCAGTTCATTGGTTTGCCATCCATCAACCCGAGGCAGGCAGGCCTTGAGCCATCTCACATTCTTCTGGCTCTGCATTGCTTACATGGGACCAATGTCATGCCCCCAAACTGATGCTTCCTTACAAAGCAAGAGGACAGTATGGAGGAGGCATGTTAAGGAAACCCGTGATGATACTATCTCTCTGGACCATTTCCCACCTTCTATCTCATGAGGGCCTTACAATGACCCACAGAGATGGGTAATAATAAAAACAGCTAAAATGGATTGGTCACATACTCTATTTCAGGCATGGGGATAACTGTTTTCAATACATTATCTCATTGAGGCCTATGTAGTTAGTGACTATATATTCTGGCGTATCTGAGACCATCCTGATTCACACTCACTCCTCTGGGCTTATCATTAATAGCACCCATTTCAACCTGAAAAGAATGGTGATTTGCACAGTAAATTATATAGTCGTCTTAGGTGTGGTCAGATTGTCTGGCTTAAATTCTGGTCCTGCTTTAAGAGTGATGCTTCAATTTCTTCACATAATAGAAGTATTTCTCACTATCTAAATTCTTTCTTTCCAAATTCAAGAACTGAATAGGTCAGTATAGCAAAAATATATCAGTAGAAATCCATGTGATTTTGTGTGGTGTGTGTGTAAATATATATATTTAAATGATATATAGCAGACTACCTGGCATTTAGCAAGTTTTCTGTTATGTGGTAGCTTTTTATTTTTCTGTTTTTCCATCTTTAAAGTGGCGGCAATGTATCTTATGTTTCTGGCATATATCAGGAGCCCAGTGAATGTTTATTATTATTATACCTTAATCTTGCTAAATGTAAGCATTTTTTTTCAAGCTGCCTCCGAGGAGGATTGATATATTTCAGATAAAGGAACTGGCTGTCTCACTCCACTCAGTGTTTAAAAAATTCTTTTCTGGTTAATGTCAAAAAGAGGCAATGCCATACCTGGATTGTGGAAGAGGTCCTGGAGAAATTGATTTTGTTGACTTGGGTGTTGGAAGTGGGTAGATGGGTGTTCTTCAAGGTCCTGGAGTACTGTCCCATGTTTGAGACTCTTGGGTGCATTTTTGGGTATACAAATAGATGGTTTGTGTTCACTGAGTATCTAGGCGCTGCAATTGAAGAGTGAACTAAAATATTAATAGGTATTGCCAACTGCTGGGTGATTGCAGAGTTAAAAAGCACAGGAAGCCTTTGGGATAGAACGGCTTTGTGCTAGAACAGAAATGATAGGAAAGGAAAAAAAGCTGTGGGAGGGGGAGAGTGGCCACCCAAGCTGAGCTGCTATTTGAGGGCAGGGGCCACAACTGATCTATCCTATGAGGTGACTTACAGCCCTCAGGACTATCAGTAAGTCACTTAGATCCACGATGAGGGAATTCACCAAAAGCGGGTTGAGTTATACGATGGTCACAGCTGAAGTGACGAAGTAGGGATCATTTACATCCTCTTCATCCCCACCACCTGTGTCCATTGGCATGCAGAAGGGTATTAGGGAGAGCTCTTGGGATCAATACTTACGGGGAGAAGGGAAGGAAGCGGATTGAAAAGAGAAGGAAATCAAGCTGTAATTTAATCGGAACAGAAACCTCAGCAAACCTTAGTGGGAATTCTGAAGATGGGATGATTTTCCCAACTTGTCTTTGAAGTCTCAGAAAGAAGGCTGGGCCTGCATACTCTCTGTTAATTAGCGATTGGCAGGCTGCCCAGGAAGAGGGTGTGGCCTTGGACAAGACCTTGGATGAGGTAGCTCTCTTCAGCTGAGGCAATCGGTTAAAGGGGCCGGTTGCAAAGAGCTCTCTTTTAGAAGTACTTCAGCAGCTGGGATGACACATCCTTCATTTCTGAAGGGGAACTTGGCAGCACCTCCCAGTATCCATCAAACCTGCAATCAATACATTGCCTACTAGTCCTCCATCAAAGAGTCTTTGTCTTGAAGACTTGGCTCTCCAAGAACTCTCTTTTTCAAATCTCACATATCCTTGGGTTGGTGGGGAGGGGAAACTTCAGCTTAGATTTTTATTATCAGTTAATTAACAGTTGCTTTAACTATCAGCACCTCCTGGGGCCCAGTTGCTGGCAGCAGCGTATAGTAATGGGCCAGACGACCAAGACTGGATGGGACAAGTGACAGGAGGTCTATCAGGAAGCAAAAGGTGATGCTGAGAGGAAGGCAATGCCAAGTTCCTCTTTTCCTTACCTAGCTCAAGGCAGATTCTGCCCGGGGCTGGGAGCTGAGGCGGAGTGGAGGGGGAACAGGACACTGCAGGGTTCTGAAGTCAGACTTTGCCAACCTCACAGTTTTGCCTGAGGCCAACCCTACCTCAGACATTTCCTCTTCCTTTAGTTTGAATTTCTGATGTTCTGTTTACCACGTTGGCTGCCTGTTCAGATGAATGAAAGATCACAGTGTGATCTGATTCAGAATTTGATTTTTCTCTCCCTCCCTCAGCCTAACAGCTAATGCATCTGAGGGCTGCAGCTAAGAAGTGATTTTTTAACGTCTTCTCATTGGCAAAGAAATCAATGAAAAGAAATCTTTGTCTTTCCTCCCATTCTTTAAAAAAAAATTTCCTTTCCAATCTCCTTCTTAGGAAAGTTTTGTCTGTGACCATATAACATACTTTGGAAGAAAGTTGCCTTATTAAGGGTCTGACTCCTGCTGGGTGAACTTCGGAGGTGGTGAGATTTCCCCCATAGTCTTGGCAATTAAGCCAGCTTGACAGGGTGGAATCAAAGAACTCCATCAGGAAGATGGAATATTAAGGCAAAGTCATCTCTCAAGGGCAGGATTGTGGCTAAAATAGTTTCACAGCAGCTTCCAAGGAACAAGTGCCTGGAGGGGGTGGCGCCCACTAGAGGGAAGAGTCCGAAAGGGATGACCTTTCAACAAGACACTTCCTTTCAAAAAGAAAGGACTTGGTTGTCCCAGATGCTCTGTACTCCCAGGCTCCCCCCTGCAACTCAATTTCTGTGTCATCTGAGCCTCAGTTTCCTTAGCTATGTAATGGGTGAATACTCTCCACATGTTTTAGTGAGGTAAGCCAGTGAAGTACTGGCAAGAACATAGGCCAGTATAAATAAAGGGGAACTGGGCAAAAAAGGTAAAGGCTTAAGAAGTACAAATTGGTAGTTACAAAATAGTCACAATCATTTAAAGTGTAGTATAGGGCCGTGGTGGGCAAACTGTGGCTCGTACATAAAAGGGTACGGTCTTTTTTTTTCAATAGTTTTATTCATTTCAAACGGGCCAGATCCGGCCCGCGGGCCGTAGTTTGCCCATGGCTGATATATACTATAGGGGATATTGTCGATGAGTAGAGAAAAGGGACCTTTGTGCACTGTTGGTAGGAGTGTAAATCTCTAAACAGTACAGAGATTCCTCAAAGAATTGAAAATAGAACTATCATATGAGCCAACAATCCCTCTTCCTTAAGCAGTGGCCTCAACAGATGTATAACCATTCAATCAGGAAGTTTTTTG
Source organism: Myotis davidii (assembly GCF_000327345.1). Classification (NCBI taxonomy): domain Eukaryota; kingdom Metazoa; phylum Chordata; class Mammalia; order Chiroptera; family Vespertilionidae; genus Myotis; species Myotis davidii. The sequence continues at coordinate 2,779,081 of NW_006283826.1, forward strand.
AGTCCCCATTATGACTTATTATGAATTTAATAGGTATTTCTAATATATATTTAATGCTTAGCATTTGCCAAGCACTATTCTAAGTACATTCCTTGCATATTCCATTTAATCCTCACTGTAGCCCTCATTTCTTCATATGAAAGACCGGAGACTCCAAGAGGTTAAACCACTTGCTCAAGGTCACATAGGTGGTAAAAGGCAGATGAATACAGTGATATGACACCAATGAGTCTGACACCAATTCCCTACCTCTTAACCACTTCTACTTTTTAGTTTTATGAGTAATGATGGGAAATAGAAGGAACAGAGAGAGGAGCGAGGGAGTTAGAAATAGGAGGGAAGTCCTGACCGGTTTGGCTCAGTGAATAGAGCTTCGGCCTGCGGACTGAAGGGTCCCGGGTTTGATTCCGATCAAGGGCATGTACCTTGGTTGTGGGCACATCCCCAGTAGTGGGTGTGCAGGAGGCAGCTGATCGATATTTCTCTCTCATCGATGTTTCTCTCTCTCCCTCTCCCTTCCTCTCTGTAAAAAGATCAATAAAATATATATTTTTTAAAAAAGAAATAGGAGGGAAGAGGGAAAAACTAAAGTAAGCTATGGAGGAAGGAAAGAGGGAGAGACACAGGAGGAGAGTTTTGTTGATGCAGGAACTGGTCATTTCCAAATGGAGACATCCTCAGTGGGATGGAGTGTATAAGCCATTTGATGGAGACACCAAGCCTGGGGGTGGTGGAGGGGGACACTGGCGGGCCAGCTGGAGAGCCTGTCTCCCATAGGGCTATTCTTTACCTAATAATGTCATAGAAATATATAGGGTGAAGGAGAAGAGCGCATTGGAATAAAATGCTGTATAATTCATTTGTCTTCTTTACTGAGGCCATCTCCCTATAATTTATTAGTAGGAAAGGTTTAAGTGAGTTTTGTAGTTCTTTTTATGCAGCCCTAAGAGACAGGTTCCACTTTGCCAATGGAGGCATTTTCCATCATTCCATTAACTGTCAGTGGGGATCTTGCTTTAGAAAAAGGAGAGGAGTTCTAAGAAAAACAAACAAGCAGAATTTTTGCAATCAAAAGCTACATGCCCAAATGCAAAGAGAATGCAAAAGGTGACCTAGAATGTAAATTTCTTTTTCTCTACCCAATACAGTATGAGCATGAACACACACCCAGTCTAACAACTTTGTATAGCCACACATGTAATCCAACAGTCACTTAACATGCATGCACACTAGAGATGCATGCACATAGTCATGCAAACAGACATATACACACCCACATACACACACCACCGTGGTTTTCTGAGCACTGGGTTTTTTAAGCATCTCTACTTGTAAAATTTTATCAAGTTCTTGGCCTTGAGGCTAGTCTGCCTGGGTTCAGATTCTGTTTCTACCCTTTGCTGGCTTTGTATCCGTGGCCAAGTTACTTAACCTCTCCGTGCCTTAGGTTCCTCATAAATAAAACGGACATCGTCATATGTCTAATTGATAGAGCTGCTTTGATGATTGAGTTATCAGATGTGTAGTGCTTAGGAAACTGGCTCCTCATAAATGTTAGTGATGACTGTTGCTGTGAACTGGATAACTATCACTAGCATCACCAGTGCCATCATCATTTTTCACATCATCTTCAAAGTCGCCCTTTTGTTGAACTTTGTTGTGCTGGGCCCTTGTTAGGGCCAGCCTGACAGGGTTGAGCCAGGCTGAGGAAGGGAGCTGGAAATTGAGAAAAGAAAGAAAGACAGGAAAGCGGGATCGGGAGGACTCCAGTTCTCGAGGAACTGAAGCAAGTTTATTAGCCACACAATCCTATTTATACACAAGACACTGAATAGGAGGTCTGTCAAGAGGAATGTATTCTTTGTTCCTCTTAATCTCTAAGGGAGGGACACAGCAGAAGGACAAATTCTCAGTACAGCATATCTCAGTAAATAGTTACAGTCTTCTTGGTAAGCCATGAAAGGCTGTTCTCATTCTATAAAGGTTGCTCTTATTCTACTGATAACCACCATCCAAACAAGTCTGGGAAAATTGTGTGGGTAAGGGTCCCAGCCTTGCTAGCCCCTTCAGGTGCAAGGACCTTGTCAGCTTACATCTGACCCCCAACAGGCCCTGTGCCAAGTGGATTACTTGAATTATCTCATTTAATACTCAAAATAGCTGCATAAGGTAAGCACTATTATTTTGAAAAAGAAAGAAATTGAGGCCTGGAATGGTTAGCTAATTTGCCCAGCGTTACCTATCTGGGAAATATCTAAACTGGGACTTGAACTGAGGTCTGTTTTATTCCAAGCCATAGTTCTTAACTGTATACAACATGTGATCTTAGCCTCAGGCTGCTTAGCACAGGAAGAGTCTCCTTTGAAAGGTTATAAGATCCTCAAGGAACTGTCCCTGCCTTGTTTATTGTTGTTTCTCAGTTCAAAGAACAGAACCCACCTTCAGGAAATCTACTTTCTTTTGAAAGAAAAATGAGCTAATTTACCTGCAAGATGGGGGTGATAATGTCCACCATACAGTATTGCAAAAATTAAGTGGGATAACGTCTGTGAAAGAGCCTGGAACATACCAGGGTTCAATAAATGGCAACATGAGGGCTTTTGGTGAACTAAAAATAGAGGACGACTCAAGCCTAAACCTCCAGGGATGGGGGAATAGTAACACCATCAGTGAAACAAGGGAGGCAAATTAGGCTGCTTTAAGGGAACATAAAAAATGTTGGTTTGATATAAACAGAACATGAGGTGCCAGCCACCTCCCATGTCCACATGGGGTGACTTAGCAGCAATTGGGCATGGAGAGATGAAAGGGTCATGACAGAAGTGGACTTTCCTTAGAGTTGATGGGAGAGGCCTGGGTGGTTCTTAGTCCCTAAGGCGGCCCCATCATGCCCACCTCATGTATTGATGTCCTGTGTAGAAAGGACTATTGACTTGATTGTAATGTATAGAATATGGTAGAAGTGATGGGCTGTCACTTCTCAGATTAGGTTATAAAAAGACTGTGGCTTCCATATTGGGTGCTTTCTATTGAATCACTTGCCCTTGGGAAAGCCAACTGTTATGTTGTGATGTAGCCCCATGGAGAAGCCCATGTGACAAAGAATTGAGGTCTTCCAACAGCCACATGAGTGAGCTGGGAAGTGGAGTCCCCCCGTCATGCCTTGACATGGAGATGACTGCAGGCTTGGCCAACACCTAGATTGCTGCGCACAAGGGCCTTTGAGGCAGAATCATCTGCCAAGACACTCCTGGATTCCTGACCTGAAGGAACTCTGAGATAGCAGATGTTTGCTGTTTTCAGCTGCTACAGTTTGGGGCACTTTGTTATGCAGCAGTAGATAACTAATACTCCTGGGAAAGGTTGAGATCAGGAAGGAGAAAATGTGGAGAGAGGAGCCTGAAGTCAGAGCCTGGGTAAGAAGAGACAGAGGGACCAATGAAACAGATGCGAGAGGGGAGAGAGAGAGATAACGAACCAGTGGTATGCTGGGGCTCAGAAGAAAGCATGCCAGAGATCAAGGAGAGGAGAGAATGAATATGTCATGTTATAGACAGCAGCTGAGAAATGTGGGTGCATAGTGTAGGTTAATAATTTTCACCCTTCAAATTGATGTTCTTTAAGTATTTGCTTGACATTAATTTGGAGGAGAGCCTGAGCACTGCATGGGGCAAAGGCCTCTCCTCTCCTGACCCAGGCAGTTAGCTCTGGCTCTAGGCTTGCATTCATATGAAGCAAAACTAGAGCCCTCAGTGAGAGACCAACACTCACAGGAAAGCATCTGTTGTGGTGACTCAGGTGTGCCTCCTGGGGACGTCTTCAGCTCTTCTCCCAGTAACTTAACCAGTTTACTTTCCAGCTGCACAGGGTTCTATCTCTGAGAGGAGTTCTGAGAGGTAAACACCATTTTCTTCATGTGTTAAGATTCCAGTGATGTTTTAGAAGTCCTATCTGGACTGGAGCCCTGGCCAGCTGCCTGGTTACCCTGTCAGTCGATCAGGTCCAGGAGAAGGGAGCATGGAGAGAAGCCATTCGATTGGCTATTGTTGATGACCTTGGGCAGAGCATTGCAGTGGAGAGGTGGGGGTGGAAGCTAGGTGAAGCGAAGAGGCGAATGTGTGCTGAGGATGTGGAATCAGTAAGTGTGAAGAGGTGCTTTTGAGAAGTTTGATAGATTGAGGAGAGAACAGAGTGAAGGGAAATGACTCTCATTTTTTCTTTAATTATAGGGAAGATCAAAAAACGTTGCTCAGCAGAGAGAAAGGGTCCATTAGACAGGGAGACTTCCACTTTGTAAAGAGCAGGAACCATTGAGGGGCAAAGAATGTCAAAAGGAGATAGGAGTGAAAAGGACCTAGAGTGGCTGAGAGCTTGGGCTTTGGAGTTGGACATACTTGGCTTTGAATCCTGGCTCTACCTCTTTCTGGCTGTGCATCCTTGGGCAAGTTGCTTAACCTTTCTGGGCTTTGGTTGCAGAAATGGGGATAACTCTAAAATGGGGATAACAGTGCTTAACTCACAAAGTTGTTCTAAGGGTAAATGAGATAATGTGTATAGACTGCCTGACACTTAGTAATATTCAGTATATGCTGCTAGGATGAGAATCAAAATCAGAGGTGAGGCTAGGGGAATATCTAGTGACATTTAGTAATGGAGCAGAGGTGTAAGTGCTTGTTAAGTTTTACTCCTGAGAAGTTTAAGAACTTTTCTGGCCAGTGAAATTTGAGGGGAATTCTGCTGGGGGCAGGAGCTTCAGAGAAAGGTTTGTCTTCCTAAAAGGAGAGTTGAGAAGATAAAGTTCTCTTTTTAATGTCTTTGGATGCTGTTATGTGAATTGTGATGCCTGGAGCTGACTCAGCCATTTTGTCAACCAAAGGTGGGATGGGGGAGGGGGAGGGGCTCTCTAGCCTGAGGATGTTGAGCCATTGGACACACTATTTATAGTTTTTTATTGTTCAAGCTATTTTCAGTTGAATATTCTGTTAGTTGTAGTCAAATGCCTTGTAATTGATAAAGTGTCCTTGGAAGAGGGCACACATTTGCAAAAATAAGGAGGCTGGAGGGGACATGCTCAGAGAGCTATAAATAGTTTGGCCGCAGGATAGGGGGGAGGTAGGAAAGGGAATTCTGAGAAGTGCGGGAGAATTGCAGCCATGGAAGTGAGAGAGAGCTCAGTGTAAATGGAATATTTAATGTTGAAAATATTAAATTCCCTGATGCTGAAGAACAAAGTAAAAGGATTGAAATAGTGAGCGACAAGGGCGGAGTAGGGAGCCACTGAACGATTTTCAGTATTAGGGACTTTATGAGCTTTAAGACTTAGAAGAGGTGATGGGGTAAGATTGACCTTTTACCCCTTACATATTTTGTTTCTAAATTGCGTTTGTATTCCCTGTTCTTCCTTTGGGATGAAATCCTAACTTATCCTAGATGAATAAGCTGCTTATTCCAATCACTCTGTCTAGGCCACAGACTTCTGGATAAGTAGGGGCCCTGGTTTTATTATGAGGACAGACCAGAACATGTGTTAATCTTCCGCGATGTGATATTTCTCGTGTACGTTCCTTTAGCAGCCTTGTCTCTGATTAAATGTAATTAGTTCCTCTGCTGCTAAGAGATGGAGGGCATCCTCCAAATGAAAATGTGCAGCCTGAGTCAGGTTTAGCAAAGGACCTTTCCCAGGGGTTTCTGTCACCCTTTTCCAGAGGTTCTTCGCTTTAGGACTCAAGCTTGCCACCCCCTGCTCATCGTCAGTTGTTTGTAGGACCCTGTCCTGTTCAGAAGTTGAGTTGAGGAAACTGAGTCCCGGTGAGGGGAAATGATCAGCCCTGTGTTGCACAGCAAATCAAGGCCAAAGGTGGAACTGGAGTACAGGTCCTCTGATTCCCAGCCTTTATGGCTAAATCAAGGCGAATAGCAGCTGTGGACTTTTTTTTTTTTTTAATCCTCACCCAAGGGTATTTTTCCATTGATTTTTAGAGAGAGTGGAAGGGAGGAAGGAAGGAGAGAGAGAGAAAAAACAACAACACAGTGATGTGAGAGAGACACATCGATTGGTCACCGCCTGCATGCACCCTGACCAGGCTAGAGATTGAACTGCAACTGAAGTATGTGCCCTTGACTGGGAATTGAACCTGAGACCCTTTGGTTGAAGGGCTGATGCCCTAACCACTGAGAAAACTAGCCAGGGCAGCTGTGGACTGTTGAATGCCATCCATGCATAAAAATATTCACTAACAGATTGTCCATTTAAGAAATCAGTCTACATACTGATATTTCTCTTCCGTCAACATGAGTCTGTCCTCACCCTCTAGTCAGTGTCTTAATCAGCCTCTTCCTCAATGATCAGATGTTTAAACATCCAGCGGTGTTAAAGAAATATAACGTGTAGCTGCACATCTTGCACAAGAGTTGGGTTCTATGGAGCTGATGATAGTGATGCCGGTGAACTGGCCAAATCTCATGCAAAACCCTTGACAACTGAGCAACTGGCTGAGTCAGGCAGTTACAGAAGAGAAAAATCCACAACACACAACCCCACAGTGGGGAGCTGCGAAGAGGAGGGATGAGAATAGCAGAGGATTAAAAGAGACTCGTGGGAAATTTGATGACACTCATCTTAATGAGCTTGCAGTAAAAGCCAAATATGAGGAGAAGCGTCTCCACATCGTACTGGGATATAATGTGGTTAGAAGAATTATGCTCTGCACCAAATAAACCAATAATACATTCTTGTTTTCATCAGGTGGGATTTTATTCAGCTGCAGGCAGCATAGAGCTGATTACAGTGATTTCATTTTTTTTTAATAACATGAAGTTGAGGGAACATGGTTTCTGGCTCTGGTGCATTGGCTCAGTAATTCCAGATGGATGCCTCTGGGGTTCTCTTGTATTTTCCCTCCAGGTTGCAAGGTGGCTGTTGCTGTTCCAGCCTTCACATCTGCACTCAGCTCAAGGAGTGAGTGGTGAGAAGGCTGTGCTAGTATTGTACGACTCTGTAGTAAATCAGAAAATCATAGCCTTCCCCAGGGGCCTCATTGAAGCTGTCTGCTTATATTTCATAGGCCACAACTCCCCTATCTTCCAGGGAATCTGGAAATTCAGTGTTTGGCTTTTCAACCTGCAAATAGAGGGAGGTGGTAGGGGCTGGAAGGTATTGCAAATGACCAATGCCTACCACAGTGTTTCAAGTGGCCTTAAAAAACTCTGGGATTAATTTTCTATGATAGTAACACTCACCTGTACCTGGAAGATTACCTTCAAGTTCCCCAAAATCAGACCTTGGGGCATATTGAGCAGGATTTGAAACTGAAATGGAAATTGCTTTGGGCAGTGCCAACCAGACCGGACTCAGGCTTTGAGAAATAGCATCAACCACGATGTGCAAGCCGTTTACTTCCCGTGTGTGCAGTAGTGCATTTGATTTTATAACAACTCCCACAGTGTACATAAGGGAGGCATGGTTGTAGTTCATATATCACAAATGAAGACACTGAGGCTCAGAGAGATTGAGCAACCTGTCCAAGGTAACCCAGCTGGAAAGTGTTACAATTGGGACTTGAACCTTGGCTTGTTTGATTCTCGATGTCTTGCTTTTGCCACTACCCTTTAATGCCTCATGTCAGCATTTTCCAAAGCATGTCTCATAGAAGTAGAGTTAGGGCATTCCAGAAGAGGTGGGGGTTAGTTAATATGTTCAAATAAAGGAGACCTTCTGTGATAAGCAGAATTAGACAAATTCTTTAATATTATACTGTAATTCTCTAGGAGAGGGCTAGATCTGAATACTTCTCTCAACAGCTTGACTGTGGAATCTTTTTAAATACATCTATCCATGTATTTGTTCCTCTTTTAAAAAATTGTTGAGCTCTGACCATGTTGTAGGCATTTTTCCTGTTCTTGGGATCAAAATAGACCTGGTCCCTGCCCTCACAGAACTATCAGTCTACTTTACAGATCACTTCCCCAAACACTCTCTGGGTAAAACTGATGCTTAATTAGTTTCCTATTCCCAGAAAGGAGGCATCTTGAGGACAGCCAATGACAAATTCTAGTCCTGGCCTGTGTAGTCGCCTTGACCAACTTGATTCACTACCTGAAGTCTGCCTGCTGGCTTTCCAGATATAAAAGGGTATATTCTCTACCTTTCCTGCCCCACGTGGAAGGAGAGAGAGGAGAGTTAACAGAGGCAGAATGTTCTAGAAAGAAGAGAAATAGGCGGGGAACAATGGTTGACCAGATGTTTTGGTGATGCTTCTGTCCCAAGGCTTAGAGCCCATGAAGGCAAGTCCCTCAAGATCAGCTCTCATCGTGGGGTTGTCTGTTCTCCAGTCATTGCTCTGACCCTCCTCCCCCGCCCCAATTGCTTCCCTTCTCTCTTGTTGCTTTGAGTTGCTTGTTTTCCCTGATGACAGCTGACTTCTCTGCTTTCAGTCCATTCCTGGAGTGAGCAACTGGCCATAAAATATTAAATCCTGGTAAATATTAATGCCCCATCACTGTCACATTAATTCAGCCTTGTGAATTGAGAGGTCAGGATTGGGCTGATGAGTGGGTCTACTCTGTTTACCCGTTACCACCACCACTGTCACTCCCATCACACCTGCTGGTACCACGGCCACGATCGCCACCACCAGCCACTAGGTAAGTGAGAAGGCATCCCTTTGGGAGCCTCGGGAACTTTTCATTCTACTTATTCTCTTTACAAAATACTTTCTAGGGCAGATCCCCAAGGCAAATTCTAATTTAGATGGTGAAACATGTCACTTCTCTCTACTCCATCCTTATCATTTTATTTCTCATTTTTGTCAATATGGTCAATGGAATTCATAATAATAATAATGGTAGTAATAATAATGGTATGATGAATTGGTCAACTTAAAAACTATTTTCTTCAATCTGTAGGGATTGGGCCTGAGCCGGAGGTTGGACATCCCCTGAGGGGTCCTTAGCGCTGCTGTGGAGGTGGGAGAGACTCCTGCCACCGCCACTGCAATCGCCAGCCATGAGCCCAGCCGTGAGCCCAGCTTCTGGCCGAGCGGCACTTCCCCTGTAGGAGCGCACTGACCACCAGGGAGCAGCTCCTGCGTTGAGCGTCTGCCCCTTGGTGGTCAGTGCGCATCATAGCAACCAGTCATTCTGCCGTTCGGTTGATTTGCATATTAGGGTTTTATTATATAGGATTCTTTATTAGATGGACCTTGATGACTTATGGGGAGGAGTTGGATAAATTTGCACATGAACCTCAGGGATTCTTAGGAAAAAAAGAGATTGAGGTTCTAATCCCTACCTTTTGAAGTTTAATATTATTAGACCATCTTTGATGGACTGGGGAACTTTGACTAAAGTCAGCTGATTGGACCCTGGGAACTCTGAGGGGAACTCATTATGAGGGAGGAAGAGAGAGAAGGGGGCGGGTAGAGATTATCTGCAAGGGCCATTTCTAGGCTGGGTAGACACTGAGTTTGATTGACTTTTTTTCTAACTTTCATTGTCTTAACTTAGAGTGCCTGCCTGCTGGGTTTCCCTTGAAACCTTGTCTCCGATCAGCCAAGCTAATGGATGAGGCTTACCAGATGATAGATAGGAAAGCTAATAGACCAATTGCTTGACACACTACATCAGCAGACTTCTCCGTTTTCTCGTGACAGTGGCCAAGTTGGCCCTACCTTGCTGAGTACAGCGTAAGGGGAGAGGGCAACTGGCAAACTGAAACCATTAATGGAGTGACTGGGGAAGGACAGATGAAGGAGAGAGTGAGGATAAGGACTTGTAGATGCATTTTCTGATGTTGGATTTATAACTTTGGGGAAAATGAAAGAGCTACATGCATCAAGAAGGATCTGGGTTTTGCTGCCTGAGACAAGATGAAAATACAGTGTGTGGAGCTAGGGGAGGCACATAGGCTCTGCCTTAACGATTCATGAGACATTTGGGAGAAGATGAATTCTCAGATTATAATGTCACTGTTTCTCTCATGTTTTTTTTTTCTTCTGTTTCCATAATAATGATGTTTACTAAGGAGGGAAGAAGACAAAGCGTGGAACATTTTAAGTAGAGTTTACATAAAGCACTCGTTCTAGCTTTAGTATAGTCATGCGTGTGCTTGTGTATATGCATTAATGTGCACACATGTACATACACATCCTTTGTACCTCTCTCTAGTCCTGTATTAATTAGAATATTTTGGCTGTATAGAATAAACTTAACTCAAAGTGACTTAAATAATAAGGACATTTATTATCTGTAGAGGAAGCATAGAATTTATCATTCAAACCAGGAACCTTTTGTTCAGGACAAATGCTACAGCAGACAGCACCAGGGCACACATGTAAACAGGACAGTTCAGTGAAACCAGAATTGTTACAGACTGAATGTCTGTGTCCTCCCTTTTGCAAAAAAAATGCCATAGATTGAAATATGATCCCTCTTGTGATGCTGTTTGGAGCTAGTGGTTTGGGGTGGGTAATTAGGTCATGAGGGCGGAGTCCTCACAAATAAGAATTGGCCCTTATAAGAAAAGGCTCGAGATCTAGCTGGCCTTCTTTTCGTCATGTGAGGATACATGGAGAAGAAGTCTGACTTTCTGCCGCCTGCAAGAGGGCTCTCTCCAGAACCCGGCCACTCTGATAGGGGCTTCCAGCCTCCAGAACTGTGAGAAATAAGTTCATATTGTGTAAGCCACCCAGTCTACAGCAGCCTGTTAGGTCAGCCTGAGCTGACTAGAATGTATGGTGACCAGAGTTATCAAGACATCTCTAGGCAGGGAAGCTCTAAAGAGGATCAAAGACATTGAGGCTCTCAAAGACTGTGGCCTGCTTTTGTCTGTAGGTTCCCCCTTAGAGTTCAGAGATGGCTGCAGCAGCTCCAAGCATCAAGGCATCAACAGTATCAAAGGCATTGGCTTTATAAGAGCAAGGAATACATTTCCCAGAGTCCTTAGCAGACCTCCCATCATGTCCATAGGTCAGAATTGTGTCACCATGTCCATGTTTCAACCAACTAACTGATAAAGGAGTTACTGTGATAGGGTTTGGCCAGTCAAGACTAACACCCCCACCCCCTTGGGATCAAGAGGGATACAGCCCTACTACAAACACTTGGGTGTTAAGAGAATGAACGAACTTGGATTTCTGTTGGGAAGGAGGAGGGGTGAGTGGTTGTAGAGTAGTCGGTCAGGAGGGCTGCTATTCCCTCATTCCAGCTATATCTCCCATCTGGATCAGTTGAGAAGCAGAGCAGGGAGGCAAACTAGATAATTAATGGGATGTACAAACCATTTGCAGATAACCAAGGCCCGACAGTGTCTGTGCATGTAATGGTTTAATGTTACAAAGAGCCCTCCCATCCTTTATCTCCCTAGATCCCCACAGCAGCCCTGTAAGATTGGCAGCACAGGGATCAGAGTCCCCATTTCTCAGCAGCATCCAGGGTCTGAGGCTGAGATGCCAATGGCTGAACCTAATGGAGAGGAAATCTAGGGCTCAGAGTGGTTAGTAATTTGCCATTAATCCCAGAGCTACTAAAAGTCCAAGAAAGGATTGGAATTCAGTTCGGACTGTCATGCTATGCTATGCGGCCTCAAAAGTCAAAAGAAGTTTTTTCTTTGGTTGGGTCAAGAGTACAGGAAGTAAAGGATAAACATCGTTTATAATTGAGTTGAGATGATAAGACTGGTTGGGGTTGGGAGCCATACCTGGAAGTCTATGTTTTTTCTATTGCATGTAAGACAGGATATTAGAATGTAAGTGCCAGAGAATATTATTAGAGAGACAACTTGAATCTGTTTTAATTAAATTTTTAAAGGACTGAAGAATGATAAGGAAGGAAGGGAGAGAAAAATCATTGTTAGACTGGTAGTTTTTTAAACTGTTGTTAATAATTTTTAACCAAACAAAAAAGAAAAAAAATTTTTTTAACCACATCACGGGTTACTTTGACCACATTTCATGACCAATTTTCACACATTATAGTGTACCAGCTGCTTTGTTGAGAACTGGTGCTTTCAAGTCACCAGGGGTGGAATCGAAGAAAGGGAGAGAAATGGAGACAACCTCAGTTCCTTCAAGAACACCCCATCTTGGGTGGTACCATATGTGTGGGGAACCCACAGTCCCCTGCACCCACCATCTCTTTCTCTCTCCTTCCGCATCCCTCCTCCTCCCCATTTCTTTTCCTCCAGTCAAGTCCACTGGGGACCCACTTCTAACCAGAGGCTTCCTGAAGATTTCATTTTCAACATGTCAGGAGTCAGGAGGCAGCTGGGAGCAGAGCAGCTCAGACATGAGCAGTCCTGGCTAATTAGGTTCCTGGCTGCCTCCTTCCTCCATGCGCCACCCTTCCAGTCTGCCGCTCTGTCACACCCTCTGTTGGATTTCATTCCTCGGGTTGTCTCAGTTAATTTGCAGATCTCATTCAGAAGTACACCAGCTTCTACACTTATTAAAGGTGTTTCTGCCAGGGCAGATAATGTCAGAAATAATTAGCAAAATTTTCAGGCCCTGGGGGCATCTCCTCCGTGGGTGACTTTGTAGTAGTCAGGAAGGGCGGACATTGCCAAAGTGACATTTGTCAACGTGTGGGGGCGTTATGGGCTGACAAAATGATTAGAGAAGGTGACTGAGCGTCCAGATGAGGGGGCCCCAAAATACTAAGCTTCTTGCAAAGTTAGTCCTGCACAATAAGGAATTCTCCCAAGCAGGTAGACATTTCTGTTTGGACAGAAACTAGAAGGCAGGAAATCTTGTGCAGTGTCACCATGAGCCCCTCCAGCTGAATTAGTGCCATTGGGATAATAGATTTTATTATGGTGGTGAGAGAGGAAAAAAGAATTCTTCCCAATATGCTGAGACCCAGTGAAAAACACTGCAAAACCCAGAGAGCAGGAGGGGTCTTTAGCTTCAGTTGCTCTCCTTTAAGAGGCTTCCGGTCTAGGAAGGGGGTTCTGTTCTCTGTCTGAAGGTGTTTGGGGCACCCTGGATTGTTCTGTTTCATCTCTGGGCCTCCGGGACCTCACACAATGCCAGTCACAGTCGACGCTCCATCACACATCGTCGATTCAAGTCGTTCATGTTGCTTCCTAACCGCAGGATTGGCCCTGGCTTCAGTGAAACGGGAATCGAATGGCTAATGTATCATCAGGGTCCACTGAGGAAGACAGAACCACACAGGGAGTTTAATGTAGGGGACTGGCGCTGCAGATTATGGAGGATGGAAAGCAAGAGCAGAACAGTGAGACAAGCCCAGGTGTGATAACTGAGGGCTGCAGACACTGACCCCATAGCTGGGTGAACGGGGGGGAAGAACATGTGCTTGTCCCAGCCCAGAGGCTGGGAGGCGGGCCCGTGGATCTGGGGCTTAGAGCTCCGATGAGGGGGCACCACTGTGTGGGCTGGCACCTGTGAAAGGGCACACGTGGGCTGATTCTGGGAGTAGCTGGACACTGGAATCACCTACCAAAGTTTGGGGTGAGGGTCGTGGGAGTGGGGGGTGCGGGTGGAGGAGGGGCAGGGAATGGGGAAGTGGGAAGGCGTTGTTTCACTGGGGAGGTGCTTAAAGGGGTAGGATGCCCTCTGGGAGGAGAAGCAAGTCCCTTCTCCCTCCTCCAGCCTTTGTGTGTCCCCCTGTTGATAACACCAAGAAGTCTCGTTGGCAAAGGACAAATGTAGTTTACAGACCCAGCAGCAGCCGCACAAAGCGGAAAAATGCAGGGTGGATTTGGAGCTGGGGGACAAGCTGAACGGTAACAAACCTTTTATGTAGCAGATTCCGTGTGAGGTCTTGGAAACCCAGAGGGTATGTCTGGGCTCTCAGAGCTTACAGTCGAGTCCAGAGTTTACATTTCGGGGCCTTTACATGAATACTCGCAAACACAGTTAGTTATGATCACAGTATGTATTTTCAGGCACAAAGCATGCGAGAGCATATAACTCGGGTGTTGGGGTGAGATGCTCCTGCTGGGGAAGAGACGTTTAGATGCAGCCTGGAAGGTGAGGCGAAGGAACCTGCAGGTGCAAAGGCTGGGAGGTGAGAGAGACACTGGAGCATTTGGGAAGCTGAAAGGAAGAGAGTGATGCGAGAGGCACCCTCCTGTTGTTCAGGGCCTGATCACACCTCCTGCTCAAGGTTTCCCTTTCAGCTCCGGGACAGACACTGAGCCCTTTCCCCTGAACTCAGCCTTGATCTCCTCTGGCACTTACTTCCGTATCAATTCATGCTGCCTTCTGGATGGCTGTCTTCTACAATATGGCCCTTGGGTTGACAAATAACTTGCTGTGTGTAACTCACCCCTCCTCCCAATGTACCTTCTCTGGGCTGAAGTCAGAGCAGTTCCTCAATAGGTGATTGATCTAACCTCACTTGTAATACACATTGCAAATTAAACTATCCTTGAAACATCACTTCTCACCTTTCAAGTTGACAGATATGCAAAAAATGACAGCCCCCCCCCCCCCCCCCCCCCCCC
>NW_006283826.1:2793618-2798737 GCF_000327345.1 Myotis davidii
AAGTGAAGAAGCAGGCAGGCTTCTGTGGTGGCGGGGGAGGGTGCGTTCACACAAGCTCTATAGAAAGGGGTTGGATCAGGTGCACCCAGAGCCTTTTAATATGCGTCACCCCTGCCACTGCAGTTTCACTCCCAGGAATCTGTGCAAAGGAAGTCGTCACCGACACTCACAGGTACATGCTGAAGATGTTCATACAGCATTTTTTATACTAAGCTAGCCACGGGTTTAACAGTCAGGTCTGGGTCTACAAAATGTGCTGTATACATACGATGGCTTTTGTTGGAGCCTTCAAAATGATGCTGTAGAGTGAAGAACATGACATGTAAATGTACATGACATGTATATGTGCCTTTCCAGGGGCCCTGGAATATCACGGTCCCTGGCTCCTAAGTAAGACTTGGAGAGCAGGAGGGAGAGAGGAAGACAGTACTTCTGCAAGGCTTCCCCGGACCCAGACGCAGGTGCTGCAGCAAAGGATGTGAGCACTGGATTTATGTCCCATCCCAGAGGTCAGTGAGGACGGAGGGCGACACTGGCACAGGTTACATCTCAGTGGGTGCCAGTAGAGGGCCTATACAGATAAACATACAGACCTGGCCACACCTCCCCACTGATGGCCTGGGGACATTTGCACCTCCCCTGGAGGTTGACATCTCCGCCACAGAGAGGAAAGGAGTGAGAAAAATCCACAGTCTGACTTGGTTTAACCTGAAGTTCATGAGAAAAATAAAAATCCCTTACATGATTGAGTTTAGCTAGAAGTGACAAGAGGCAATGTTCTGCCTCAGAGAGTTTGGGGGCTCAAGAAGAAATTCAGTTCAGTGGGAAAACACACACACGCATGCACGCAACACACACACACACACACACACACACACACACAGGCTAACATGTTTCCATTCCCGAGAAGGTGCTGGGAAATTCCTACTCACTGCATTTTCAAAGGCCTGGGTATGTGATAAGTGCTTCACAAATGGGAAGTAAATACATAAACGATAATTTTTAAAAATCTACACCTGCTCATGGTAGTGGCCAGCATTTCCAATTGATGGGAGGGTTGAGGGCTGAGGATCAGCCCAGGCTCAGTTCTCTCCCTCCTTCCTAATGGCGATACCCCCTCCTCGCTGGCTCTTGAGAGCAGAGCAGCAGGGAATAGGTAGTGGACTCTGAGTGCCGCCATCCCGTCAATACTTCCGGGGGGAAGAGGGATTTATGGTGTTATAAATGCCAGCGGCAGGCCCAGTTTGTGTTAATAGCCTTATTAGTTACATTGCTGTAAAATCCAGATCTACACACTGTTTAACAGCTGCAGTTCTGCTCAGCAGCATTCATTCAATAAATCGAGGCCCCTTGACATAAATCTTGAAGTCCCTGGAATCTGATTAGCAAATCCCTCCTGATGCGTTAGAGATGGACACAGGGAGTGAGGCCGGCGAGCTTCCTGTGGGAAGGTGCATCTTGACGAAGGTGTCTCCTGAGACTGTCACTGTGGGTCACCTCTTATCTCTAATCCCAGTGGGTTCAACCTTGACCTTGAGCATGGAGGGCTGAGGAGGATTGCTAACCTTCTATGGGAGGTGAACCCAGAGACCCCATGAATGCCTTTGTGGAGATTAGAGAAAGGTGCCCCCTGCAGCCACACAGGCCATGGCTTGGCAGGAAGGTAGCACTTTTATTAACCCATATCCTCAACTCCCTAGAATATCCTCTTTCTGTTCCCCTTCCTCCCTCTCTCCCAAATGGATTCTACATGAGCTTTGTGCAGACAGCCCACAAACTGGCTGCCCTCAGTCTAGGAATAGTCTGAGCATGTGCTTGGTTTGGACCGTGCAAGTGTGCAGTGTTTACAAGTCTGGAGATTTCACCTGAAAATGCAGGTTATTTTTATTTTTTTAACACGAAAGGGCTCAATCTGCCAACTTATGACTTGTCCATCTATAGCACGCTCTGCTGATGAGGAGACGACATGGCTGTGCTTTTTATGCGGGGCTCTCAGTTCCTACCTTCCCCTTCTGTACTCACCCAGCCCCCTTCCCTCAATGCTGCTGCCTGGCTGGCTCCTGCATGTGAATTGGAAACCTTTACCATTTCAGCATGTCACTCCTTCTGGCTGTGTGCAGTTCTGAGAGGCCATTTCTAGCTGGTGACCCAGCCTTCGTGCTAGGAAACCCAGCTCCTATGTTTTCCCTTTGCTGATTTTCATTTTATTTGGGAGAAGGGGAGGGAAAAGAAGAGAGATGGTGTCAGCTAGAGCTGCCATAACAAAATACATAGACTGGGTGTTTTTTGAACAACAGAAATTTATTCTCTCACACTTCTGGAGGCCAGAAAGTCCAAGATCAAGGTTCTTGCAGGGTTTGGTTCCTGGTGAGAGCTCTCTTCTTGGCTTGCAGACAGCTGCCTTCTGTGTTTCCTTTCTCTTTTTTATAAGGACATTAGCCCTACTGGATTAGGGCCAAACCCTACGACCTCAGTTAACCTTCTTCATCTTCTCACAGGCCCTGTTTTCAAATACAGGCACATTGGGGATTAGGGCCTCCTCGTGTGAATTTTGGTGGAACACAGACATTCAGTCACAACAGACAGACTGCCTTTTTTGTACCTATAGCAAACCAACGCCTCGTTATAGGTGATTCCTGTGGTCCAGCTAACTCCCTGTCTCTGAATTCTGTAGGATTCTGGATTCTGTCTCTGGATTCTATAGGAATAACAAACCCCCTTTGTGCATAAGCTAACTGTTATTTGGTGGGTACCTGCTACCAAGGGTGACAGCAAGGACCAGGAATGACGGTACGAATGCATGGTGGTTATGAGCATGGATCTAGGAGTCACTCACTTGTTCCCTGTGCACAGGCAAATGACTTAGGCTCTGGGATCCTCCGTTGCCTCCTCTGTAAAATGGAGAGGAAATAGTACCTAACAGGCTGGTTATTGGAAGGATTTAATGATGTGATGTATGGAAAGTCTCAACATAGTAAGCACTAAATAGAGGATTGTTTTCATAATCATGATTATTATTGTTGTTGTTATCATTATTCACTGGACCAGCTGGGCCAGATCATTTCCAGATTTCTTCCAGTTTTGACCTTCTCATCCTGGGTTTTAATCTAGTCTCAGAATCTGAGGTTTTTGGAGTGTCTACCATGCTCCTGAAATTGTATCTAATATTTTGTACAAATGTTTTTCTCTCCATAGCTAGAGGAGTCCAGATTTTTCATCAGATTATTTAACCCCCCCCCCCCCCCAAACAGTTATGGATCACTATTGTAAGCTATAAGGATTCCACATATTTCAAGGTGACCCGGAAGCAGAAGTTGATCCTCCCAAGGATTAGATTCATGCTAAGACAGATCTCAGTTTAAAGCCTTAATGTAACTTCCTGAAAGGCTCACAATCAACTTTATCAAAGCAATTTAGCAGGGACATAGCTATCTCCCGGTAGTGTGCAGCCCCCACAGGGAAATAAAAATTTGATGGGAGCAGCGAGGACTCTGGGGTCCTTGTAAAAGGCCAACTTGATATATGAAAGAGCCTTGTGGTATGAGCAGACGAGTGGGGTGACTGGAACATTCCAGAAAGAGGCCATTGGCTTGACTTCTTGTCAAGGTCCACGTGGGATTTTAGGGACATTTGTTGAAACTCTTCCCCTGGAGCATCATGACCTAGAGCCGTGGTCAGCAAACTGTGGCTCGCGAGCCACATGCGGCTCTTTGGCCCCTTGAGTGTGGCTCTTCCTAAGCCTTAGGAGTACCCTAATTAAGTTAATAACAATGTACCTACCTATATAGTTTAAGTTTAAAAGGGAATGTCATTCCCTGTGGTTTCAATAAAAGTCTCAGGGTTCATGTGCATTGATATTAACTAGGTCATGTGCACATCCGCAAAACAAATTATTGTGATTTTGATTGGCCAAGCATGGATCTGGGGGAGGTGGAGGTGTTCATCTGAACCTCAAGGACTGAGAATGCATGGTGGGTGTTCCTTAACGAAAGTCAGGGTACTGTTATCGGAAGATGGTTTGGATGCTGGGTAGGCCGAACCACAGATAAGGCCAAATCTCATTCATTATGAGGTCTGCTTAGTTCCAAATCCCATACTTTTAAAAATCTACACTCTTCTTGTGCCTTTTATAGAGGCAGTAGCCGAGGTCACAGGAGGGTAGGGCCTTCCTGAAAGTCACGCCTTAAATTAGCAGCAGAGGTGGGTTGAGGACATGGGTGTCATGATATTCAATCAAAGCTACACTACAGGTTGTGCAGGAGACCGAGGTGCTAATTTGCTTGGTGAGTGTAGAGAATGGTTACGGTGCATGGTGTTATGATTCCATTTATTACCTTGCAGACATTAAGAATAACAAGAGGATAAACAGCAATGAAAACTGATTGGATGGCTAATGCCAGGCAGCAGCCTTAAACCAAAAAATTGGGGCCGCTACTGTGCCTTTGCAGATGGGTTGTTAGGATGTCTGCTTGCTGAGCAGATGAGAGGCTCTGGGAAAATGTGGGAGTCGGTCCCAGTGCATCCTCTTTTGTAGCCATCCTCTTGCCCTTGTTGCTCTAACATGACTGTCCCCCCACGGACATAGTTTCCCCAGGAGCCCTCCCAGGTGGTGGCTGTGTTTCTGGAACACGCCCCATTCTCTTGGAATATTTCTGGAGTGGAGGTAGGTGACCTTGCTCAGGCTTGCCGCTTGTCACTCCTTCTTCCTCCTCTCCCAGCTCTGAATCTCTTGTCATCTCTCCATCACCCTCTGAATCACCTTGTTGGGATCACCCGCCCTACTGTCACTTGTCCTCATTGTTTGATGATTAATGGCCTACTCACCATCAATGCCTGGTGAGCAATTCAAATATACTATGTCCAAAACTGAGTTCCTGATCTTTGTCCTCTGCCCACCTCCTAGCTACTCCTCCCACAGTGCAACCTTTCTCGGTTAATGGAGCTACACCTTTCAGTGCCTCAAAACAGAAGCTCTGACTCCTCTCTTGCCCCATCAGCAAATCTGATAGGTCTCATCTTGATACAGTGGAATACTACACAGCAGTGAAAAAGGAACAAGCTGCGAATACAAGCAACAACAGGATGAATCTCAGAAGCATAATGGTGAGCGAAAGAAACC
>NW_006283826.1:2818021-2820309 GCF_000327345.1 Myotis davidii
AGTGGAGGTAGGTGACCTTGCTCATGCTTGCCGCTTGTCACTCCTTCCTCCTCTCCCAGCTCTGAATCTCCTGTCATCTCTCCATCACCCTCTGCATCACCTTGTTGGGATCACCCGCCCTACTGTCACTTGTCCTCATTGTTTGATGATTAATGGCCTACTCACCATCAATGCCTGGTGAGCAATTCAAATATACTATGTCCAAAACTGAGTTCCTGATCTTTGTCCTCTGCCCACCTCCTAGCTACTCCTCCCACAGTGCAACCTTTCTCGGTTAATGGAGCTACACCTTTCAGTGCCTCAAAACAGAAGCTCTGACTCCTCTCTTGCCCCATCAGCAAATCTGATAGGTCTCATCTTGATACAGTGGAATACTACACAGCAGTGAAAAAGGAACAAGCTGCGAATACAAGCAACAACAGGATGAATCTCAGAAGCATAATGGTGAGCGAAAGAAACCCTGTGTGATCTGGGGCATCCCTGGTCCTGGGGAGTGAAGCAGGTAGAGTGAAGCAGGTAGAGTGAAGCAGAGTTCCATCTGTATGAAGCGGCTTGTTCTTTTATAGCTGCATAAACTTTTCTGTTGGAGAAACACCTGAAATGGAATTGCTGGGATGAAGTGGGCATGAGCAGTTAAAGTTTTGATAACTGGAATGTGGGTGGGGCCTGGGATCTTTAAAAAAATAGCTCCTGTTCTATGTGCTTACATACATATTAGTATTATTACTGTCTACAGATTAGGAAACTGTGGATCACACAGGTTAAATTACTTACCCAAAGTTATGCATTTGGGAATTGGCTAAGATAGTATATAAACCCTGTCTTTCTGATAGTTTGGTTATGATAATGAAGTGAATCACTTAGTGCCCTACTTGATACCGAGTCAGTGTTAACTAAATATTATTATCACACTTTTTCTTTCAGGATATATTCTGAGAGTAGTATCAGGTATGATGAAATAAATCACTTAGTGCCCTACTTGATACTGAGTCAGTGTTATCTAAATATTATTATTATCACACTTTTTCTTTCAGGGTATATTCTGAGAGTAGTATCAGGTATGATGAAATCAATAGCTATTTATTGAGTACCTACAATGGACCACACACTGAGCTTGATGCTGGGGGTGCAGCCACGAATAAGTCAGATACGGTCCCTGCCCTCCCAGAGCTTATATTCCACCAGAGGAGACCAATTTTGGTCTAATAATCCAAATGTTAAGTACATGGGCGAGAGATGCCGAACTGAGAGGGCATTTGGGGGGTAGGCATGTGGCCCCCTTGTGGCTCTGCCCCCTGGCTTCCAGCCCTCTTCCAGCTTCCAATGATATAAATGTGTAGATCCCTCTCCGGCTCTGCCAAGGCCACTGTAACGGAGTGTCTTCATTTTCCCAGACTGTTATGGGGAGGCTGGAAATAGTCATCAGGATGGAAGCCTGTGCTCCACACTGTAGGAGAGCTTTCTGGCGAGCTGAGCCCCTGCTCCTGGCCCGGACCCTGTGTGATCTGGGGCCTCCCTGGTCCTGGGGAGTGGCTGAGACAGGGGGATTTGAAGGTGAGCTCCTAAGAGTAGGGACGAGGTATTACTGTTCCCATGTCCTTGTGCCAAGAATCGTGCCTGGCACAAATATCTATTGAATGGCCAAACTAGTAAAGGAAAGGTGCCTTGCAGGAAAAGCAGAGACCAAATTTATGAATGTGTGACTCTCCGTGACATTCCCCCTCCTTCCTTCTTTGAGGATCTCTGGCTTTGCCCATTCAGTATCAGTCTCTGTCTCCCCGGCCCAGGCTCTGATGCAGAATGTGCTAATCAGTGGATGGAGAGCCAGAGAAGAGAGGGTACACTTTTCTTCTGAAAAGGGACTTGTCAGAGAGAAAAGAGAGCAGGGTTATGAGAGAGGGAGAGGATGGGTGAGGAGTGGGGTTTGGAGGTTCGGGTGTGTGCTGGGAGTGAGGAATGTCCAGATGAGGTATGGGGAGGAGTTAGTGGATGAGACAAAGGGGTCCTTACAAATTCCTTTAAGTTCTACAGTGCTCCTGGCATGGCCACGTAGGAGCCTGAGTGTGATTAGGGTTACATGTGCACTCTCAAATCAGGGCTGGCTTCTAACAACCGCAGGCCTCGACCATTCTGAGATCCCCTGCAGTTGCCAGTGGTCTTGTCCCTTTTGCACAATGCTGACAGCTAACACATAGCAGGAGCGTACAAAGTGTCAGGCGCTGCCTAGGACAGTGTTTTGAGGTAGACACATTATTATTTCCATTTTGCAAATGAAAGAGGTTCAGCAA
>NW_006283826.1:2823890-2829311 GCF_000327345.1 Myotis davidii
AGTATCAGGTATGATGAAATCAATAGATATTTTTTGAGTATCTACAATGGACCACACACTGAGCTTGATGCTGGGGGTGCAGCCACGAATAAGTCAGATACGGTCCCTGCCCTCCCAGAGCTTATATTCCACCAGAGGAGACCAATTTTGGTCTAATAATCCAAATGTTAAGTACATGGGCGAGAGATGCCGAACTGAGGGGGCATTTGGGGGGTAGGCATGTGGCCCCCTTGTGGCTCTGCCCCCTGGCTTCCAGCACTCTTCAAGCATCCACAGTAAGTAGAACAGTCCTGACAAATGATTTGTCAGTATCAGGCCTTGGGGACCTGTACTGGGGTCTAAATCAAATTCAGACGCCCAAGAGCCAGCCCTGAGTCTAGTGCGGATTTTACAGGTCAGTGAGGCTGAACAGCAGCTTCCCAGCTGGTGATAAATGTGTTGAGATCCCTCTCCGGCTCTGCCAAGGCCACTGTAACGGAGTGTCTTCATTTTCCCAGACTGTTATGGGGAGGCTGGAAATAGTCATCAGGATGGAAGCCTGTGCTCCACACTGTAGGAGAGCTTTCTGGCGAGCTGAGCCCCTGCTCCTGGCCCGGACCCTGTGTGATCTGGGGCCTCCCTGGTCCTGGGGAGTGGCTGAGACAGGGGGATTTGAAGGTGAGCTCCTAAGAGTAGGGACGAGGTATTACTGTTCCCATGTCCTTGTGCCAAGAATCGTGCCTGGCACAAATATCTATTGAATGGCCAAACTAGTAAAGGAAAGGTGCCTTGCAGGAAAAGCAGAGACCAAATTTATGAATGTGTGACTCTCCGTGACATTCCCCCTCCTTCCTTCTTTGAGGATCTCTGGCTTTGCCCATTCAGTATCAGTCTCTGTCTCCCCGGCCCAGGCTCTGATGCAGAATGTGCTAATCAGTGGATGGAGAGCCAGAGAAGAGAGGGTACACTTTTCTTCTGAAAAGGGACTTGTCAGAGAGAAAAGAGAGCAGGGTTATGAGAGAGGGAGAGGATGGGTGAGGGGTGGGGTTTGGAGGTTCGGGTGTGTGCTGGGAGTGAGGAATGTCCAGATGAGGTATGGGGAGGAGTTAGTGGATGAGACAAAGGGGTCCTTACAAATTCCTTTAAGTTCTACAGTGCTCCTGGCATGGCCACGTAGGAGCCTGAGTGTGATTAGGGTTACATGTGCACTCTCAAATCAGGGCTGGCTTCTAACAACCGCAGGCCTCGACCATTCTGAGATCCCCTGCAGTTGCCAGTGGTCTTGTCCCTTTTGCACAATGCTGACAGCTAACACATAGCAGGAGCGTACAAAGTGTCAGGCGCTGCCTAGGACAGTGTTTTGAGGTAGACACATTATTATTTCCATTTTGCAAATGAAAGAGGTTCAGCAACCTGCCCAAGGTCGCAGAGGTGGAAGTGGAGTGTGCACCTGAGTCCTGCCATTCTAGGGCCAGAGCTCCCCGCCTCTTATGAGCATCGTCCAGGTCCAGGCTCTGGATTCGCACCGTGGTAGTTCAGTGTTCTGCTGTGAAGTGAGGAGACAAGTTCTCTGTCCTCCCTGCACTTAATTGGAGGTTTCACATCAGTATTTCTCCCCAGGGCACACACATTATCCCAGCATTTGGGTTAGGCTGTGTTCTACCTGTTGCACATTACCTGACCTTCCACTTCCCTCTGCCCTGCCACCGTGGTTGTTGAGTCTTCCCTGTGCCTTTTATGGTGACATTTCCCTCAGGATGGAGTCATCCCTCCCTACAACTGGGCTTCCATTGCTGCTCCCTGTCCATTTCTGTTTCATTGTTTGGACATGTATAAATCCCAATTATGGATAGGATTGCTCTGTCATGTATTTCAGTTGGATGTAAATAAATACTTGGAGGAAGGAGGGTTACTCGTCTCCACAGGTGGGAGTCTCTAAGTCCCAGCTCTGACCCTGCCGGTTCCGCATGTGCCCACGTCCCCAGCGTATGCTTTCCGCAGCTCCATAGCGGCATTCAGATGACAGCCGTCCTCAGTGAGACTCAGAGCTCCTCTTCACAAAAGAAAGTTTTTTTTATAACAGCCTCTTTACTCTCCAGAAATGAATTTCACAGATAATAGAATCTATATATGCACACAACTTCAAGAAATCAATATTATACCCTAACGGTATTATAACAGAGAATAAAGTGAAAGTAGTGTATAATAAGATAGTGTATATTTCAATATGTAAATGCTTGGATATGACTCTACTATAAAACATAATGATATAGTCAGATAATTGCTTCTATATATAATCACTGTGACTGTTGCAACTCCGAAGACAAAGTCATGCAGATGTGTTGTGTCACCTCGAAAAAATACATCGCACAGCGTGGCCGTCAGTGACCCGGTTTTCTGAAAAGATGCACAACTTTTGGTAGTGTTCTGAACAAAGCAAAGAACCGCGTTTTCTCAACTTACCCAGTAGTTGTGTTCCTTTAAAAGTCAATGTGTACTGTAATCATGCTGAAAACAATTTTTTGCTGACATGTACAAAGGAGTTAGAGTCAGGCTCAGGTGATTATGACAGATTTAATTTTCAAGGATGGAAACATCTGACAGGACATTGATATGAATGTGTTGCACTCCCAAATGTAGTGACAATCTAAACCCCCTCCCCAACCCTCCGCACCCCCCAGACACTTCCAGATCTCTCCTCTGGGGCAGCACCAACCCGGCTGAGAACTTTTGCTTTAGGACAGAGGGTGCTTTTGGGCTTGAGGGCGTTTGTGGGGCTGTGTTGTGGGCTCTATTTAGCCAGACCTTACATTTCCAGTTATCGGTACTTGCAGCAGGAGGTTGGTTGGTTTATTTGCTTTTGTTTTTAACAGTGAAAGGCGTTTCTCTGGATGAGGATTTCTTTTGTCTCATAAAGCCAGTGGAGGGAGAAAGATTTATTATCCCAGGCAAGGGAAGCCATAAAAATAAAAGATCTGTCAAAAGAGTAATTATTTACTTAACAAATATTTCTTCACGATAGCAGCAACAGCTGTCTTTCTTTTTTAATTCTTATTGAGTTATGATTGACATATGACACTGTGTAAATTTAAGGTGTGCATCTGAAGTCATGTGTGGAACTGTCAGAGCCTTCATTCAGCTGTTTGTCCACCAAGAGCTGCGTCCAGATTGATGCACTCTTGCTCTTTGGATCTTGGAGGACAAGAGACTCCATCCCTTGCCGGACCTCCGACTGCCTGATGATGATTGTTATAAAGTTAGAACACCTGAGTTTTGATCACTCAGCATTAGCTATACCGCTCATATCCTGTATTCCAGAACTGTGTTGAGAAATGCAATTTGTAGCATCCCAGGTGGAAAATTTTTGATTCTTTCTGACAGAGGATGCCAAGGAGAATTGGTCTCTATCCTGGTGGAAACATAAACATCAATTCTGAGAATGAAGGGGGGGAAATGAGTCCTGGAAATTGATGGAAAGCTGGCTGTTGGGCATCTTGAAATTAACTAGGACTGTCCCTGTTGATGGCTTCTTGGGCTCGGTCTATGGGTTTCTGAGGCACATTTTTAATCCTCTTGTCATTTCATTTGGCCTGGAAACAGATATACACGTAGATTATTAGGTCGCTTGGGCTGGAGAATTTACACCCGGGGGAATTGACCTGATGGGGGCTGGTGTGGCTGTGCACTCAGTGACCGCACAGTTTCACGCACAGATGATGGACAAGTCCAGGATATTGGCTGGCACACAGTGGGCACTCAGTACATGTCCACTTTCTTCCTTTCCTTTTCTTTAGAGCAAATCTCATGCTGAATTTGGGAGGTTATTTGCTACTACTGCCCGGCTAGTAGAGGGCGCCATGAATGTAATTGGTGCAAATTGAAGAGAGACCATTCTAGGAAGGAGGAAGTAGTACAGTGTAATGAAATGTTGCACTGTGTGGTAATTGTGTTGATTGCAAATGTGCCCAGAGGCAAATCTTCCAGATATTCTGCAACCAAGTATTAAATACCTACTACATATTTGACCCTGGGCTAGATGCTGGTAAAGTTGTGATAAATCAAATTACTCTCTACCTTCACCAGGTAGAGTGAAGCAGAGCCTACTGGTTATAAGGTTAAGGGAGGCAAGGACAATAAGAGCCATAAAGTAGTAGCTATCATTTATTAAGTACATTCATCATGTGCCAGGCATTGCGCTAAATGCTTTTTATGTATTCACTCACTGAAGCCTCCATCAACCTCAGAAAGTAGCCCTTTACAGAAAAGGAGACTGTGGCTAAGGAAAAGAGATCAAGTAAATACACTGTTGAGTGGCAGAATGGGGATTTAAAGAAAGGTCTGTACTGCTTCAATGTTCATGTGTTTAACTTCAAGTCCTACGTGGCCTGGACAGGTAGTGTGGGCAGTGGAGATCTGTGACTGCAGGGATGATGCAAGGACCCATTCTTTCATCTTGACGCTTCAGATACTTACTCCTGGGCATTTGGTCTCAAGGTTAAACTAGGTGCCTCCTATCAAGCTGATTTAGATTGCTGTAAGGGGATTGCAGGTCTGTAAACGCATATATAAAGCAGGAAGCAAGGACACACTCACACATACCTTTTTCAGTCCCTCTGAATAGGAGGAACAAGGGTGGGTTCTTAAAGAGAGATATGGTCCTATGCTCCCCCTTCTCCCATCTATCCTATCTAATAAAGAGGGAATATGCTAATTGACCCTCATGCCATAGCAAAGATGGCAGCACCCACAGCCAATAAGGAGGGAATATGCTAATTGACTGCCATGCCCTTAAAGATGGCGGTGCCCACAGCCACAAGATGGCCGGCAGGGGAGGGTAGTTAGGAGGGGACTGGGCTGGCACGGGAGGGCAGTTGGGGACAATCGGGCTGGCAGGAGAGCAGTTAGGCATTGATCAGGCTGAAAGGGGAGTGGTTAGGGGGTGATCAGGCTGGCAGGCAGAAGTGGTTAGGGGCAATCAGGCAGGTGAGTAGTTAGGAGCCAGCAGTCCCAGATTGTGAGAGGGATGTCCGACTGCTGGTTTAGGCCCGATCCCAGGGGTCCCAGATTGGAGAGGATGCAGACTGGGCTGAGGGACACCCCCCACCAGTGCACGAATTTCGTGCACCGGGCCTCTACTATATATAAAAGCTTAAGCGACCTTTACGACTGGTTGACTGAATGAACGGCTGACTGGTCGCTATGACTTGAACTGACCACCAGGGGGCAGACGCTTAATGCAGGAGCCACCCCTGATGGTCAGTGTGCTCCCACAGCCAACCTCCCTTGGCCGGCCAACCTCCCGTGATCTCTCCCCCTGGCCGGCTGGCCCTGAACAGCCCCAATCACTAGTCAGGCCGAGGGACCCCACCCATGCACTAATTCATGCACCGGGCCTCTAGTTAAATATAATCCATTGCATCTCCACCCTCCACCTTTGCACAT
>NW_006283826.1:2831449-2833047 GCF_000327345.1 Myotis davidii
TCTTAGAGTGCAGCTCAGAGCCCGGCCGCAGCAGGTGGGGAACCTTGGCTTCCTCCATCACTGGAGCAAGCAAGCCTCCTGTTCACTTCAGCTGCCTGGCTGCTGGCCGCCATCTTGGTTGGCAGTTAATTTGCATATTGCCCTGATTAGCCAATGGGAAGCATGTTGGAGGTACAATTAATTACCCTATTTGTCTATTATTAGATAGGATTGTTAATCTCTTACTGTGCCTAATTTACATATTAAACTTTATCATATTTATATGTAGGAAAAAATACAATATATGTTGGGGTTGTTACTATCTGTGGTTTCGGGCATCCACAGATAAGGGGGTTTACTGTGCGTAACACATTAAAAGCTTGAGGAAACAAGATGTTCTAGATCAGTGGTTCTCAACCTTCTGGCCCTTTAAATACAGTTCCTCATGTTGTGACCCAACCATAAAATTATTTTCGTTGCTACTTCATAACTGTAATGTTGCTACTGTTATGAATCGTAATGTAAATATCTGATATGCAGGATGGTCTTAGGAGACCCCTGTGAAAGGGTTGTTCGACTGCCAAAGGGGTCACGACCCACAGGTTGAGAACTGCTGTTCTAGATCCTTGCTACTCAGAGTGGCATCGCCACCACTTGGAAGCTTGTTAGAAATGCAGAGTCTAAGGTCCCAAGACCTAGGAACCAGAACCTACCTTCTCACATGATCTCCAGGGGATTTGTGTGCATATGACAGTGTGGGAAGCACTGGACTAGGCAACATGTCTGGGGAAGGGTACTTGGGGCCCATGAGTCAGAGTCTCAGGCCTCAAAGGGGCTCCAAGTTCCCATATACCTGAACCAGTCAGGGGTAATGTAAAAAAATGAGGGGTAAATTGTTTGCTGCAGACTGAGTGTCTGGGATATAGAGATGGGAAAAGAGTATGTAGCTTGTGAAAGCCTGGGAAGGCTTCTTGGAGGAAGTGAGCCTAAGGCTGAAAATCAGAGGACAGGGGTGGTGAGAAGAGATGGGGAGGGCACTGTGAGTTTGAAGAGGAATACAAGGAAAGGCTGGTCCAGTGTAGACTCTCAGGTTTGGAGAGGTTTACCCTGACATAGGCTCCCTTGAGAGGAGGCCTCTGCTCTGGCCTCTCAACCAATCAGCTGAGGACCATCCTAAATTGACCCTTTTTGTCTTAAAGGCCCTTAAAAGCTGCAAAGCTCTTCGCTCCAAATCCTCTGCTGTGGCTGCGTGCACAAAGCCCCTTGGTGCCAAGATACCCTTAGTCCTGGGCTGAGAAGCCTCTTCCTCCAGGCTTCTCCTGTGACAGGCACCAGTGTATGATTTTCATTCTGACAATGCTTACAATGTATTGAGCACCTGCTATGTGCTGGAACTTTCTACATATTATTTCTGATCTGCACCACAATCCTGTAAGTCTTATTTATTTATGAGTGCAGTTCATTCTTTAAGTTTTCCAGAGGCTCTGACCAAGGCTGAGCAAGATGGGGTGAAGACCCTTCATTTGGGGCATCCCCATCAGTCTCCCGTGGCCATGCTGAGGTCCTCATTCATTCTTCAGAGCTCTCCAGAGCACTGCTCCTTCTAGCATTGTGTGAGG
>NW_006283826.1:2833072-2844005 GCF_000327345.1 Myotis davidii
GAAAAACGTGACCAATTTGTCCTGGTGCTCTCTATTGTCTGTGACCTCATCCCTCCTCTATTCTGGGTAAGAGTAGTGAGGCCAGGGACATTGTGGGTGTTCAGAAGCCTCCGAAGAGTCACTAATTTGCATCAGTTTATTAGGAACTGGGTACTTAGAATCCCTTTAAACGATTATTTGCAAGAGCTGTTTTCATTGGCGTGCTGGGTCTAGGTTTCTGTTAAATAATGCCTTGTTGAGTGCGTTGGAGGGAGATTTTATTGTCTATGGGAAAATGCATTAGTCATGGGTAGTGCTGCAGACAGAGTTGGATTAAAAGCAGGCAGACAGGATAGTGGTCCAGCTTCAAGAGGGGCTAAAACCTCACTGGAAATAGAATAAGATCGAGAAAATTGTGTTGGCCAGAATGTCTCTCAGAAATACTGCAGTACATGGCTTGAAGGAATATTTGGCTAAGTTGCTTTGATGGGGAACAGGGCATGCTGCCGTGACAGTAGAAGCTCATGTAAGCCTTCTAGATAAGTGGTCTCCTTACCCGCTGGCTTTGGCCTAGTGGGCTACCTAAGCAAGTTGGAGATGAGTTTTCTGGGTGATGGCAGGGAGGCTCCAGTGATGTAGATTCGGCTTTTTATAAACCTGTTAGGTTTGTTTGTTCGTTCATTCATTCATTACATCAGTCATTCCTTCAAGCATGTGTTCAATAAACATGCATATAGCTCACACCTTAAGCTGTGTACTATTCTTGATGCTGGGGATAAAAGAATGACCAAAGCAGACAAAGTTCCAGTTTCTCAGGAACATTCTAGTAGAGATGGGAGCAGATGATAAACAAATAAATAGGGTAATTTCAGGTTTCACTGAGGAGTGGGTTGGCCAGTGGCCTTTAATGAAGAAAGACTCTGTTCAAACAAAGATGAAGGCGAGTCCCGGGCCAATCAGGTCCTTTCTCTTGAGAATTTGAACTAGAGATATGGGCAACGTTGGTCAGTTAGTAGCTGCAGGAGGAAAACATTCCCCTCTCCTGTCTAGTCTGCCATGGCCTATTAAAATAACAACTTTCACTCTCCAGAAGTGCTGGGAGGGCATCAGTCCATCCTTCCTCCTTCCTTCCTCGCTACCCAAAAGGGTGAATAGACAGACAATCTGTTAGTGAGTCTGGGAACAGGACTGAATGTGATTGGCTCAGTCTCTTCTTCAAGCTCTGGATTCAGAGTTGCGCTGCTGTATGCAACATCTGTAGATGGCAGACCATGGGACTCCTCAGCCTCCATAATCATGACAGTTCATTCCTATAATAAATATCCTCGTGTAGATATAGATATAAATCAATCTATATCTGTATAAGTATATACATAGATCCAAAAATCTATAATCTATACTAATAAAAGGGTAATATGCTAATTAGACCAGACATCTTTTGGACGTCCTTCCAGACAAAGCCACGGTGGCTGGGGCTGAGGCAGAGGCAATTAGGGGTGATCAGGCCGGTAGGGGAGCAGTTAGGGGCATCAGGCCAACAGGCAGAGGTGGTTAGGGGCGAGCAGGCAGGCAGGCAGGCAGGTGAGTAGTTAGGAGCCCGCAGTCCTGGATTGCAAGAGGGATCCTGGATTGGAAAGGGCGCACGCCAGGCTGAGGGGAACCCCACCCTCATGCATGAATTTCATGCCCTGGACCTCTAGTATATAATATATTTAGATCTGCATCTACCTATCATCTGTCTGTCTGTCTGTCTGTCTGTCTGTTCGCCCGTCCATCCATCCATTTTATTTCTCTGGAGAACCCTGACTGGTACACCAAGCCAGCTACCACTCTGCTCTACCACTAGGTTCCTGCATATCCCAGAAGGCTCGCCAATGGGTAATTAGGTGGAACCTGACTTCTTTCTTAGAAGACATTGCTTTCATACATGGGAGGGAGCACTGGGCAGGGAGATTTGGATTCTGCTGGATCAGGGTAGGGCTCCAGGAGGCTTCTCTGAGGAGGTGACCATGGGGCTGGGCCCAGAAGGATGAACAGGAAGGTCTGGGAGGTGGGAAAGCTGTAGAGAAAAATATCCCAGCTGCAGCAGAGAAGAAGGAGCATGGCAGTGGCATTTGGGGGGCAGGGTGGGGTTGAAGTTGGGAAGGACAGAGAGGTGAGATTGACATGCAGATTAGCACCAGAGCGACAGAATAACAGCCGCAGCAGTAGCAGCAGTACTGAGGATATTAACCAAGGACTTGCCTGTGCCAGGATTTCCAATAGATAACCTTGCTCAATGGTTCTCGGCCACCTTCAGGTGCGGATTGTCCTTTAGTTCTCATTTGCAGAGGTGAAAGGTGAGGTTCAGTAGGAGACTGAGTGATTTCTGAGGTCAAGCAGCTAACAAGTGGCACTGTCACAATTTGAACCCAGAGAGGCTAGCTTCTGGGCTCACCTTCTTACTCTTAACCATATCGTGCTTTCTTGAAGGGCCTCATAGTTCATAACTGAATTTTGAAGGTGACTTTTTCAAACAGGGGGCTGATTCAAGAGATTTTTCAGTGATGAAGCTAACAAGATATGGCGACCAACTAAATGCGGGCTGAGGGAAAGGATGTGAGATTTAGAATTAGATCCACCTGTGTTATTGGTGATTTTTTGTTTGTTTTGTTTGAATGCTATCATGAATCAGTTTTGCAGCCCTGCGTAGAGGCTGGTCAGTTATTTTTATTGAGCAGGTGATTAAGTTCAGACTTGAACCACTTCCCTTTATTGGGCTCTCACTCCTGGGGTCACTATGCACCTGCCTTAATCATGACAGAGTCAAGCACTAGACAACAGGGACAGCCCTTGTGCCCCAGAGCCCACCACAAATTATTCAAATTAGCCAAACCACAGGGAGCCCAAGAGACCTAGATAACCCCACTCTGCTTGCCACCCATAAGCTGCCCTTGTGGCAGATCCCCATGTGCAACCGTCTGTGGCCCTGCATGGTGGCCTTCTTTCATTGGAAGCTGGAAAAAAACAAAGACTTTTCCCTGTCCTGTATCTGAGTGTCATTGTGCTGTGTCCTGCCATCAAGTGTGTTTGAAGCTCACACAATTCTCCGTGGCCTTCAAACCCTGGTTCTGCCACTTTGTCACCAAGCGACCCTGGGAAAGTCGCTTCACCTCTCTGAGTTTCTCATGTTTTTATCCCTAAGATGGGGTCAGTAATCCACGCCTTGAGTGGACCAAGGAGAGGGGTAAAGGAAATAATGTAGACAGAGTCTCTGGCTGGGTTAATGTCTTTGTTTCCAACAAGGGCCATTTTGGGCATTAGGGAAACTTCCCAATAACCTGGTAATTCCAGAATGAAACACCATCTGTTCCTCCCCTGGGAAGACCTTGGCCAACTCCTGCCTTGTAAATACCAGCAACTGAGATTATCCTGGGGTTGGTGGGAGATTGAGGAGGTTCAGGAGAGAACCATAGATAAACAAGTAAGTTATTTGTGCCGAGTGACTATAGTGCTTTTTTGGCACCTACATGCCTACTCACCCCGCAAATTCCAGAACATAGCGAAGCAGCATGCCGTTCAGCTTCTTAGATGTTTATGCTACAGGCAGGAAGCACAACACCTCCACATGGCTGGTGAGGGGGAGAAAGCCTGCAGAAAACAGCATGGAGCCCTCTCCCACCATGCATCTCACTGTCTCCTTCTCCAACACAAACTGTAAAGGGAGAGAGCCCCCTGAGACCATCAAATGAAAAATGCCAGCCTGTTTTCCACGAATGGGGCGACATTGATGCATCCAGAATGAACTACTTTGCAACCTGTTTGTCTGGGATCTTATATCTAAACTGGAGGCCTGGTGCATGAAAATTCATGCACTGGAGTGTGGGGGGGTCCCTCAGCCGGTCTGCCACCTCTCACAGTCCAGGAACCCTCAGGGGATGTCCTACTGATGGCTTAGGCCCACTCCCCCCTCTGTGGGAGGTGACCAGGCTGATCAGGAAGGAGCCGCCCCTATCACCCTGCTGCTGCTGCCGCTGCCGGCCACTGCAGCTGTGAGGCCTGATCCCCAGGCCTCCCAGCCACCGAGCTGCTGCCCAAGCTCCAGGCCTCACAGCTGCCGTGGCTGCCTGAGCCTCGGCCCTGTTCTTGCAGCAGCAGCCATGGTCCCTCCCTGACCCTGTGTCTGGCACCCTCCTGAGGGGAGTGGCCTGCAGAATCAGGCTGAAACCGGCTCTCTGACATCCCCTGAGGGGTCCTGGATTGCAAGAGGATGCAGGGCAGGCCGAGAGACCCCACCAGTGCATGATCAGGGCCGAGGAGGGACACAGGAAGTTGGCCAGCCAGGGAGGGACCGCGGGAAGGTTCCAGGGGATGTCTGGCCTGTCTTTGTCTGGAAGGACATCTGGTCTAATTAGCATATTACCCTTTTATTAGTATAGAAATCTAGAAGATTATGTTCCTCAAGAATTAATAAATGGAGGCTTTTTGCTTGTGTTGACAGTAGCAACTTACAATGGGTCTAAAGAGTCTGAGCACTGACTGGCCTGCAGGGAACAGACACTCATTCCAACCCTCCCCCTCCCCCAGTTCCTTCTAACTTCCATCATGGGCCTGTCCAGAGAGCAGCAGCTGCTGTACTGGTTTCATTTCTGTGTATACCACTTTACATGGTATTATAAAAACACTAGAGGCCCGGTGCATGAATTTCTGCACTGGTGGGGTCCCTCTGGATGGCTTGCAGGGATCGGGCCGAAACCCACAGTCCAATGCTACCTGCAGCTCCTTTCTGCCACTCCCACTCCTGCCGGCCCCACTCCAGCCACAGGCTCGCACCCAATCAGTCCCGATCTGGAGAGGCTCGCACCACCGCAGCAGTGCTTGCCAGCCATGAGCCCTGTGTCTGTCACCCTCCCGAGGGGAGTGGCTGTGGGATCAGGCCAAAACCGGCTCTCTGACATCCCCTGAGGGCTCCTGGATTGCGAGAGGGCGCAGGCCAGGCTGAGGGACCCCACCAGTGCACGATCGGGGCCGGGGAGGGACCGTGGAAGGGCTCCAGGGCATGTCTGTCCCCCTTTCCCTCAGTCCTGATCGAGGCCAATTGGGGCTGGCTGACTGGGGAGGGACATGGGAGGTTGGCCAGCCAGGGAGGGACCACCAGAGGGCTTCAGGGCATGTCTGGCCCATTTCACTCAGTCCTGATCTGCCAGACCCCAGCAGCAAGCTAACCTACTGGTCAGAGTGTTTTCCCCCCTGGTGATCAGTGCATAGTGAGCGGTTGAGTGGCCTTAGCATATCAGTGGCATATTACACTTTGGCTGAACAGTCAACTGGTCACTGGATGACCTGACACTTAGCATGTTAGGCTTTTATTATATAGAACTAGAGGCCTGGTACATGAAATTTGTGCACGGGGGGCAGGGGGCTGTCTCCTCAGCCTGCACCCTCTTCCATCTAGGACCCCTTGGGGGATGTCCAATTGCCGGTTTAGGCCCAATCCCACTTTGGGGCGAGGTTCAGCTGTTTGGGTCTTGGTTCAGCTCTTTGAAGCTAGGCTTTGTCCTTTGGTACTGGCTTTGGCCATTTGGTCCTGGATTTGGCTCTGGGGGGCTAGGCGCCCCCATTTGGGATTGACTACAGCTGTTCAGATCTGGACCCGCCTCTTCAGGGCTAGGCTCTGCCCTTGGGGACTGACTAAAGCTGTTTAGGTCTGGGCTTGGCTTTTCTGGGTAGGCTCCTCCATTCGGGACTGGCTTGAGCTATTCCTAGGACTAGGTTGGGGTCTCAGGGGCCAGGTTCTGGTCTTCATAACTAGTGTCAGCCCTGTGGGACTAGATTGGGCTCCTAGGCCTTGGCTGGGCCATCCCGGGCTAAGTCCAGTAACATCAAATTGGCCCGGTCATGGGGAAGCCCTGGTCCCCACAAGACGGCCTTAGAGGAAAGGACCCTTAAGTGAGCACACTCGGCCTGGGAGCCTGAGGTTGAAAGGGCTGCTGACTCTCCAGGGGGAGGTGCCTGTGGAAATCAGTTGGACACACTGAGACTGGCTCCCGTGGGCCTGTGGAAGAAGGGGTATTGCTTAGGGCAAGGCTGGGCTTTTCCAGGCGAGGTTCCGTCCTTAGAGACTGGGTTCGGCTTTTCAGCACTGGCTTTAGTTGTTCGGGGGGCTAGGCTCTGCCCTTTGAAACTAGCATCCTAACTAGAAGAAAAAAAGAATTAATAAATGAGGTCTAATGGAATGCACTCAGGCGGCACTGATGAAATCTGTTGTGGAAAATATTGTGATTTCATTGTTTTTATATAACCTCCTTGGAACCTGCTTTTTGCTATTCCATGATTCCTGCTTTTCCTCCCATTTTCAGGTGTTTAAGTCTTTTGTTTAGTTGTGGAGTCTGGCAAAACCTCCTGGAGGGTGTGATTCCCGCTCTCTCTCCTCCATTATCTGTAGCAGGGACGGGTGGGATGTCCAGGCCTAATCTTTGCCAGGAGTAAACAAAGTTGTAAATGGTTTATTTATATTTTATTTTATTATTATTACTTTTAATACATTTTTTATTGGCTACAGAGAGGAAGGGAGAGGGAGGGGAAGATAGAAACATCAATAATGAGTATCATTGATTGGCTTCCTCCTGCACAATCTCTACTGGGGATTGAGCCCGCAACTCAGGCATGTGCCCTTGATCAGTATTGAACCCGGGACCCTTCAGTCCACAGGCCGACACTCTATCCACTGAGCAAAACTGGCTAGTGTGTAAATGGTTTTTTAAACTATAGTTGGTTTCAGATGAAAGACTGCTGTAGTTGATTTGTCTTCTGTACCTGGAAAGCTACAATAGCACTTCTGCCCCATGGAGTTGGGTATTTCAGCATTGGTGTATAGCCATTCACCAGCATCAGGGAAATCCAGGGCTTAGAAGACAGAGAGAGGATGATCTCAACAACCAAGAACTACCCGCTTTGTGCCAGGCAGCCTACCAATAGCTTTACCTGATGTTTAATCCTTATGCTGGGTCTCCTTATCATCACCACTTACTGAAGAAGAAATTGAGACTCAGAGAGGTTTAGTCACTTCCTCAAATCACACAGCAACAAGTGGGTGGAGGCAGGATTTGAACTAAAGTTGCTCTGAATTATTCAAAGACTGTGGCCTTAGCTTCTTTACAATGCCACCCTCTAGTCTCATTTTATAGATAGGGAAACTGAGGCTCAGGAAAGTGAACTGTGGGTAATGGTTAAGAGCCCGGGTTCTAGAGGTCAAATTAATACTGTTTCGTCTTGAGCAAATTATTTATCCTCTCTGAGTCTTGATTTTCCCATCTATGAAATGGGCTGTTATGAGGAATTGAGAGAGAATAGATGTAATAAGCTCAGCATATACTTGTCACAGAGTAAGTGCTCAACAAATAATAATTTTAAAAAGAGATGGCCAGCTCAAGGTCAGTTAAAATTGCAAGTGACTGCAAGTAATTGAAAGCCTGACGAATTTGTCAGGGGTTTTATTTGGTCCATGAAACAGGAGTCTTGCTGTTAGCTTCTGAAGATTTCATCCACAGAACATCCTCAGAGACCCAGGCTACCTCTAATCTTCCCACTTTACTAGTCTTGATTCTCAGTGTGACTTTCTTACTCATAGCTGCATAATGGCTGCTGCTGCACCTTCAAGCATCTTGTCTATGATCCAGGCAGTAGAAAGGAGACATGACAAACCCTTTCTCCTCTTTGTCTTTTCATTCTGGAAGAGGCACTCTCCCTAGAGACTTGTGTCTCCTCACTGGCCCTAGGTAGCTTGAGCTACAAGAGCTTCTAGGAAAGGCGAGGACTTCGCTTTCTTGCCTCTGTTGAGGAGGAAGGCAAGAGGAAGGGCTGTGAGGGGCTGTGGGGGGTGAATCCATAGTGTTGACCACATGGGCTAAATGTGTGTCTTAGTTGGAACTTGAGTCCAGCTCTTACCGTCACCAGACTGCTTCACATGGGGGCTATCCCTGCTTTGGCATAGTCCGGGACCTTTTGCATGTCAGGTGATCTCTGGATTCTTGACTGATTCAAGGATAAATCAGAGAGAGAATAAAGCAAGTGTTATTTAGATAGAGAAACAAAAAGAATCCAGGGCATGAAAGAAGTAAAAAGCGCCCATCTACGTGGACTCGGGCCAACTGGAGAAGGACTTGTGCCTTGAAAGTCTCATAAGAAAGTTGGGTCCTCAAAAGAAAGAGCAGAAGTCTGAGAAGAAAGTATGTCTAAAGCAAAGTGGGGGGAGGGAGGGATCCATTTGGACACCAAGGGTGATCAGGCCCTGACTTAATGGATCCCCTCACTCAGGAGTCACTTGGGGACAGTCATGTGGATGAATAACTCCATGTCCAAAGGCAGACTTACGTATGGTCTCTGTGCTGATAAGGCACTTCTGACTGAGGATTCACTCTGCTGCTGACAGGGGACTTACCCAACACCAACCATGAGAAGTGACGGGAAAGATGAATTAGAGTGACAGTAAAGGAGAGAAAATAACTCCAGGTCCCATCTGGGTCTCCGAAAACCATGTCACTGGAAAGGGACTGGGACAGAGGTGGGTCTGCACTGGCACTGTCTGGAATGTGTGGATTCTTGACTTTGTGCAAGAATGATTTCACAACACAAGTCCAGGGTGATTTTGAAAGTACATTTATTAGAGTTGGGGACAGTAAAACAGGAGGGTATTAAGATAGAAGAGGCAAGATCACAGCAACAGGAGTGAGCCTAGGTGGAGCTGCCTTGGCCCTTTGGGAACAGAAGGAAAAGAAGGAAGCCTAAGTGAGGCTGTCTGGACCTTTAGAAAGGAAGTCACAGAGGCAGAAGAAGTGAGCCATGCTGGGCTGCATGGACTCAGGAAATAAGTTACAGAGGCTGAAGGAGGTTCCTTGGAGACAGGATCAGGGGATCTGCCTGGGATGAGCTGCTGTTGCCCACTGCCTTCCTTGTTGCAAGTCTTTTTGGAACCCTTAGCGCTTAGGAGAAACAAAGCAAAGATACATGCCTGAGAAAGGAAGAGTGGGGGAAGGTGCGGTGTGCTTGAGGGAGAGGGTGCACTGGATCCTTTGTCTTAAGGGTTTTTATCTGTCTTCTGAAGATGGGAATTTTAGAATGTTCATCGGCTTTCCAGGTGTGTCCTTCGATATGTTGATGCATCAAGATAAAAGTATAAGAGGATCAGGGTCATTCTCTAGTCAGTTTCACCTTCAGTGAATATCACTAGAAAGGGACCAGGACCAAGGCAGTTCTGCCCTGGCACAGTCTGGAATATGTAGACCATTTGCTCCTGAATGTCCTTGGTTAGGGAAGATAAGATCTTGGGATTTATTAGCTGGCTGTAAATTGCTTGGTCATTTGATTAGTTATCTGCCTCAGTTTCCTCATTCCAGTTGTCAAGCAATTTTCCTAACTACTTACTAACCTGCCACATTACTAAGGCCAAAGCTTCAGGATTTACCACAAATACATCATTCCTCTTATTGTCCTTTGTGTGGCTCAGTTGCACATGGGGAAAACAGGCCCTGAGAGGCAAGGTGACAACCCCAGTGTCACCACATCACAAATTAGAGCTAGAGCCAATTTTCTGACTTCCATTTCAGCCTTTCCATTGTGCTGAGCAATCTTGCCAGTGAGGATATTATATTGACATGCATTGAAAGCCTCCGGCCATCAACCCCAGAACTTATCTTCAAAGAAATAGGACAGAGGATGTGACAGAGGCTGGAGGACAGAGTCATCTCAGGGGCAGTGGTGGCCTTGGGCAGAGTCATTGTCACCCTTCTCTAACTTCCTGTTTTTCATGCCCACAACCCTTTGATGCCTCCTTAATACCTCAGACCATCTCCACTCTAGGGCCCACGACCATGTTACATGTCATCCATTCCCATCCTGTGTCCTCCTTCTGTGAAACTGCCTCCAAGGGGCACTCTTATCGCAAGGTATCCCCATACCTGCATCCCTTTGGGCATCGGAGACATTGAGGAATCAGTAAGTGAGCTCATTTGATAAGTGAGCTTTGCAAAGTATTATGAGGAGCTCTCTTCTGAAAGGACATTTTCACAGGGTCTTTTGGAGACAATTCCTTCATACAAAGGAGTGATTTCAGTAGGGAAGGTCTGATGCCATAGTAGGTGCCTGGGCCGGGGCGGGGTGGGGGGGGAAGGGAGGGATTTTGGGATGTTTCTAAGGATTCTCAGACTCTCCTGTTTCCTGGTTAACTGTCAAGCTGTTGTCCTATTCTGGCTGGGAGGTTGGGACAGCTGATCTGATAGGACTGAGGTAGAGCTATTGCCTTGAATGGTCTTCAGGGCTGTGTGGCGCCAAGGAGAGATGATAGCAATGGTGGGTGAAAGGCGTGGGGATGTTAATAGAGGCAGGAAGCCAGGCTGTGTGTTCCCAGGTGTGTTGAGGGATTAAGGTGTGGACAGAGGGGGCTGTGTATCCCAGGATAGTAGTGCATCTTTCCATAATGTGCCCCTGTCACTAGTTCATACGAGAATTGTTCCCTGTTCCCTGCCCCGACCCCAACATCGCAGTTAGCTCAGGAACTTCTCATGGGAGTCCTTTTGGAGGTTCTAGGACATTTAATAAGGCAGGATCTAGGACATTGGTAAGGCAGGATCATTAAAAAAAGAATGTTTTTCTGTGTATTTCTAAGTGTCGCCATTATCAGCAAGGATTCTAGAATCTTCTACTTTGGCTCAAGTCCTATGTACACCATTTCTTGTGTGACCTTGGGGACAATTATCTACACTAATGAAAGAGAAAGATGCATTTAACCATCACTCCGTCACTCCATCACACCCGCAAGCCACACCCACCAGCCAATCAGGAGCAAGTATGCAAATTAACCCAACTAAGATGGCGGTGGGCAAGGAGCTGGAGCAAGCAGGAGGCTTGGGTTGCCCCCAGCAATGGAGGAAGCCAAGCTTCCCGCCTGCCTGGCCACCCCTGGGCCCTGGTCAGGGCT